>NW_004567119.1:31649155-31696242 GCF_000260355.1 Condylura cristata
TGCCTGTTCTGCTCCCCACTCTGTCTCTGGTGAAGCCTCTCGCCACCCCTGAGCCTCTGGCATGTACCCCAGTTCTGTATGCACAAATAAATACATCTTAAAAAAAAAAAAAATCTCCAAGGTTTGTAACTTTCCTGCTCGTCAAAGAAAAGAAGATTGGCTTATCAATCCTGAAAATTCTAAAGAACTACTAGCAGGTTTTAAATTATTATTTCAGGTATATATGCCATACATGGTTTGATTTTTAATGTTGGTTATAACTCAAGAAAATATAGTTAAGGAAAGACATATCAAGGGAAAAATGTTAAATAGATAAGAAAATGGTAAATGTTTAATTTCATTGGAAAAGTGTTTGAGAATTTACAAGAATATTTTATACCCAATCAATGTTTACAATCATTCAGCATATAAAAGGGACTGATTAGCTACCACACTACCATTTATAATTAAAAAATTAAAACTTTATTTGAAAATTGCCTTGGATAGTATTCCTGTATGTTTTTAATTAAGTTGCTTGAAAGCTGAATACAAATTTCCATAGTAGATATGAGTGTGATTAAAAGGCTATACATAAGGAATGAACAGTCCCTTTTGCACACGAATACAAGAGTTGAAGAGTACACATAAATCATTATTTAAATAAAGCAGTTTTCCTTGCTTCCACAACAGGTTAAAACATAGGACTATGAAGCTAGTCTCACCAGCCCAGCAGGAGTTCAATCCCCAGCCAGGGCGCTAACCCATATGGTGCCGCAGACCTCTCCTGTCCTCCCTGCTGCTCCCCTCAGCAGTGTCCTTCAGTCAATCTGCCTGTTTTGCTCCCCACTCTGTCTCTGGTGAATGCTCTCACCCCCACACCCCTGATCTGTAGCCCTGCTCTTAAATGCATAAAATAAATAAATCTTTTTTTAAAGTTAAATGAATAAAAAGTCATTGTAAATTTGTGAGCACTTCCAATAGCTCTTAAATATTTCAATAATTGTAATTAATTAGGGACTCTTAACATTTCCTATTGTTAATCTATAATGTCATAAATATATACTACTTTTTAAGGTAAAATAGAAAAAAGGATCATTTAAGAATGACACATTCCTTTAAAGACTCAAACAATGACATAAAGCAAGTACATCTGCAATAATTTCACTAATATGGTCAACCACTGACATCTATTGGCAAAAATAAGCAGACACGTTTTGATTAACTTAAAAATGGAAATAAAATTTTTAAGGGCTGTAGTTTGAAAATTAAAGGTTTATTGAGAAAGCGATATTTTGCTATTGTAAGCTGTGTGAAGATTTAGCTATTTAAAATATGTAGTCCCCAAAACTGAAGTTAACAGTGACAACATGTGAGCCCTCCCTGGCGGCACAGCAGGTTAAAGCACAACACTATGAAGTTATCAGCAGCCACTGCAGCACGAGATGGATCCCTGGGCAGGGGCTGACCCGAGTAACATGGCAGACCTCTCCTGTCCTGTCCGCTGCTCCCCTCAGCAATGTACCTCCTCAGTTGGCCTGTTCTGCTCCCCACTCTGTCTCTGGTGAAATCTCTCACCTCCCGCACCTCTGGCCTGTATCCCAGTTCTTATATGCATAAATAAATACATTTCTTTAAAGAGTAATTGTTTATCCTCCTCTCCTCTCTCTTAAGAGTACAATTTAGGTAGAAATCCAGTGTTATTATATATATATATATATATATATATATGTATATATATATATATATATATAATTTATAAAGGTTAAACTTTGCAAATACATGTTATTCTTAATGCTTAAAAAATGAAGAGTTACTTCAAAATTTGAAACAAATCAGGGCCCTACCTGGTGGCACAATGGGTTAGAGCCAGCACCAGCACTATAACGCTGTCTGCAGCCACTGCAGCAGGAGTTTGATCCTCAACCAGGGAGCTGACCCACATGGCACAGCAGACCTCTGCTGTTCCACCTGCTGCTCCCCTCAGCAGCGTACTTCGTTGATCTGCCTCTTCTGCTCCCCACTCTGTCTCTGGTGAATCCTCATACCTCGAGCCTATACTCCAGTTCTTGTACATGAATAAATCTTTAAAAAAATTTCAAGCAAATCAGAATATAGCATTTTGTTTTTCACTTTCATGGGTTTTTCATTGCCTTTACCCACATTCTTTTGTATAACCTCCTTATCTCACTGAGTATGATTCCTTGACTTTGATACAGAGACTTCTCCCAATATTTTATAAAATCAAACAATTAAGCTTAATCAAAATGTCATTTTAATAGCAAGCTTTTGGAAGCAAAGTCTTTTATATATTCAATAATTATTGCTAAATGTCTCTACATACTACAAAAATAAATGCTATGAATCCAAAGTTAAAAATGCAGAAAACATTCTCAGTTTACTTGGAGCTTTTCATTCAAGTAGTGAGAACAAGAATAAACAGAAAAATGAAATAAATAGTACAGTATGACAGATGGTGACAAGTGCTATTACCTCATGGATAAAATAAAGCAGAGAAGGGAGATAAAGTTAGCACTGGGAGGAGACAGATCGCACTGTGTTAGCCTTGCTAAATGCAAAGCCTCGCTTGTTACTTGAGCAATCTGGTAAGGTAATCAGTCATGGGAGGAAAGGGATGACCATAAAAAAAGATAAGCAAGTTGAAAGATGCTAAAAAAGAAGGTTAGATGAGAAAATAGCACCAAGGCAGGCAGAAGGGAGTGCACAAAATGTCCTGTTGTAGGAGACTACCTCCATGAGGTGAGGGGAACCCAGCCCCCTCCAGGGCACCACATTAACTCCGGGATGGTTTGCATGGAGGCATGTTTAGGGGAAATCCCTCCAGCAGTGTCTCTTCCTGGGTGGGAGGAGGGAAGAGTAATCAAATTAACAATAGACACATCAGTAAGAGAAAAATCTTAAGTCAAGGAGTGAGTGGGAAGCTCACATGAAGAGAGGATAATTCATATGACAAAAGCCCAGAGGACCTATGATTATGATGTTTACCCTTCATAAAGGTAGTTTCTCTAATAAAAACTTTATTTCTGCAGTCACCCTAAATCTGGGTGATCCTCCTTCTTCATTCTGCTAGGTAGTTAAGGGAGGAGTAACAGTTTCTCTTGAAGCATGCAAGGACTTGATTAACTTCAGCTTGAAATAATTTACCGGTAAAGATGACAGGTGATGGAAGGTCTGGTCAATGTCTCTTGGGGAGGCCTATCTGAACATCTAAGGAAGATGGCTGTGTTCAAATGATTCGGATGATAGGATCTGACTTAAATCTTCAAAGGAAGCCCAGATAGCCAGGTTGAGGGCAGGGGCGCACCAGGGACAGCAACCGAGACAGTCTGCTTGGAGCTGGGGTCAGTGTTGTGGTGATGGAAGAGTCATAAATCTCTGATACTGGGTATATCTTCAAAGGCTCAAAAGACAGTCAACTAAAAGAAAGATGGCGTGAAGGGGGGGAGGAAAGAGAAGGGGGAATGAGGAGGAAAGGGGGAGGCAGAAAGAAAAGTCTACACAGTCAATATTCTTCTTCCTTACCCCAAATTTAAAAAAAAAAAATTAAAATCAGAAATTCTCCTTCTTTACTCCAAAATTAAAATGAAAATAATTCTCTATAAGACCAGGGTGGAGTGGGGGGGGGGAAATGCAATAACCACAGATTAGTCATTTTTCGGTGTATTTAAGTATGTGGTGGATTGATAAGAGCAGAATAATGTGTTAACATTCTGAAGTCAAGGTCACTGATTTTTCCTTTCATAAGATGTCCATGACCATGGGGTTGCAAATGAAAGCCCATCATTGTGATACAGTATAGCATTGAATTGTTCAATGCTTGAACGTATACTAAATCTGTTTTGCCAAAAGACCCTATTCAAATGCTAACGCATTCATTATTAGCCCCCAGTTCTATTTAACTATAAAATTCCAGTTAATACTTTTCAGTAAAAACACAATAGGGTTGCCGATCACTTCAATCACTTCGAGCATCAATGCTGTCTTCAGGTTCAGATTATGAAGGGAGTACAGACATTTCATGTGAACACATTTCAATTCAATAGTGTTTGCAGTTTGGACACTTGGTTTGTCTCCGAGGCATTCTGTTGGCGAAATTACCTGATCGCCACCTCCGCGTCCATATGAGGCAGGGAAATGCAATCAGCAGCTCCAGACCCGACACCCAGGGAGGCACACTCTGATTTCCTTGTGTTTCCTCCAGCTCATTTTATATCTCTAAAAAGGTTCATAAATCCTCTTGCAAGATATTACTCTCCCTAGCCACAACATGCAGACCTTTAAGACCTTCAAAATATTTCCCTGAAGTTTTTGACAAAATAATTTTTATTGGATACCTACTTCTTTGCTGTTTCTGCTGTGCCTTTTCTTTTACAACGTAATTTCCTTCCACGTTTACACCAAATTCACTCTTGGCTCTTTCATCATATTCCTTTTAACTACATGCACTTCAATTACTCAAGTTTAAGCCGTTAGCTTAGCAATAAAAATCATTGTGAGACAATCTATTATTTTAAGATACCTAAAAATGGAGAGTCCTATTTAAAACTGGTGTGTGAGAGAGAGCGAGCGAGCGAGGGAGCGAGACAGATGTTCTTATAAGGAGCTTTAAAACTCTCTTCTTTTCTTGACACTGACCTTCCATTTTCAATATCCTTTTCTTACTGGATTGTGAATGTGCCCTTTCCCTGTGTCTGAAAATCTTTCAACCTTCACCATTCATTCTAAGAATCAGCAATATGTTATGTTTTTATAGAACCTTTCTTCCAGGGAACAGAGTGTTTCATATATATTACCACATTCATCCTTACAATTTCTCTCACAACACCCATAGCCCTGGCTAAACTATGCCTCGGTTGAAACCTCAATCCGCATCTTTAGTTCCTCCTTCCTTGACTGCTTTTCCTATAAACTCCGTAAATCACATTTTCAGAATCCTGCCTCTGTTGAAAATCAGCATAATTCTATCACTCAAATGACTTTGCTTGCTAACCCCGTGCTTAGGATCCGCCACAGTTATATCAAAACGTCACCACAGTTATATCAAAACGTCGCTACTGTCTTGGTAGGTGCCATTCCCGGGCTGGTTACTTCCCCTTAACTCGTGTTCTTACGCCTGAAAATGAGATCATCTGACTTGACATGAAGTGATTCCTACTTTTTTCCTCAACTACGTCACTCATCTTCACAATAAATTACAAACAAGCCCCTCTTAAATTTATCTGCTTTTTCTGATAATGATTTAAAATTGTCACCTGTTTATTTGATTTCACATTCATAGCAAACAAAAGGCTGGTCCCTTTTAGTAATAAGCAGCTTTAGTTATTGTTAATCATGAAGCAATCACTCTCAGGTGGGTCACCTCATTTCGTCCTGACTTAAAGTAAGAGTGCGATCCTTCTTTCTGTATACTAGAGATAGGAAAATCAAGCTTCCGAGGATTAAATAAAGGACATATATTAATTATTTGACTATAGAGCGAGCTGCCAGATTACATCACTACTTATCATTCCAGTTGTCTCTACACAATTATCTTAGACTAAATTTTTTTAAAAATAAGAATATTACTTTTTCAGAATTCTGTTAAATATACAACATTGTATTGAGGGGCTAAGTGATGGCCTTGACCTGGTTGAGAAAAACAGTCTAAAATCTATTTACTTAAACAAGTTTATCAGTATTCGAATGCAAAAGACTTTTCAGACTTAAGATGTCATTATCTTTAATTAAATGGAGGACAAGTTTTTACCTTCAATACTCACTTTAAAATTCAATAAAACTATTCAATAAGAGAAAAGTAATATTCCATAGAAGACATAGTTACTTATTTTTTTAACTTAAGGTATCCTGTCCCTGTTTTGATTTTTTTACTGAAATGGCCTATTTTATTAACATTAAAACTAACCTCTGGCCCTCCCTGGTGGCGCAGTGGGTTAAAGCACTGCATTGAGAAGCTTAAGACATTTCCGCATGAGTTCGATCCCCGCCCCTGGAGGAGATCCACATGGCATGGCAGACCTCTCCTGACCCGCCCGCTGCTCCCCTCAGCAGTGTACTTCGTCGATCTGCCTGTTTTACACCCCACTCTGTCTCTGGTGAAGCCTCTCACCGCCCCTGAACCTCTGGCCTGTACCCCAGTTCTGTATGAATAAATAAATAAATCTTAAAAAAAAAAAAACTGACCTCTTACAGTGGTCTCTGTCCCTACACAGCATTAATTAGACTTCCTCACTTCTTAATTTCTATGACAATCAGCTTTTCTATGTAAACTGGTTTATTTTTATGAAGTTGCTTATCATAGCACCCATATCACTCATGGGACATAAAACCCTGTTAAATATACAGACACTGAAACAAAGAAGCAAGAGTAATAATCTAACTTCAGTGATTGCTTGGTAGTTTCTTAAGATGACTTTAAGGAAAACATGGAGCAGGATTTCTGTATTTCATTTGTTAGATGGCATCCATTAACATAATATACAAATGTACAATGAACTCATATTATTGCAACTTAAAAAAAAATCCTTTAGACCTTTGTATAAAACTAATGACTGTGCTAGATATTTTTCTTTATAGGTCACAATCCAAATACTATACACATAGGATATATTTAGCAGATTGAAGTAAAATGCCAACTGAGGACCTAAATAAAAGAAAACTAATAGATTTCCCTAAGTAATGCGATACTTAAGTCATATTGCTTAATTTGATGATGTTTGATAGAGGAAAGAGTTGATTATATGAACTAACACCTGAAAAGGTCATTAGTAAAAGTGAAACAAACTAATTTACTTAGCATTGCATTGATATATTAAGGGTATAGCACAGGAAATAAACCACCTTCCACAAATCAGTCATTAGTGCCACCACATATATTTGAATACATTGGACATTACTGATGATTTCAATGTAACATGATATGTAATTTATACAAGCAAATTCAAATGATCTAGGCAAAGTGATTATATTTCTTCTTTCAGCACTTCATGCATTTTTTTCCAATTTCAGGCTCATTCTTTTAAAAATAAGATTACAATGTGATAACTTCTCTCTAAGTTGACTTGAGTCAATACAGATGGTGTTTATGTATTAAAAATAATGTCTTGATGAACTGTAATCATAATAGTATGTAGCCTTCAGGCATCTTAAATGTCCTTCAGATAAACTTTGAAGCATTGAAACTATAGGCTATCAGCCATGCAGACACAAAATAAAACATAAATTGCTTATGCAAACATTTGTACCATATGAAAGTCATGCAAATGTTGAATGTTGCTTACAGAAGACAGGAGAAAGCTTTTTGTTGTTGTTATTGTTTTTCTCAAGTTAAACCCTTTCCTTAAACTACAATTGCAAAGTGAAGATTTACATAGGTTTGACTGAAAAAATAATTTACATGTCACAAGGTAAGTGACTTCACAGTATGAAGGCTTTTATGACCTGACAGGTACAGGCATCAGATCATTAAAAATAGAGACTCAGGTAGTTGAGGCTATTGTTGAAACTGATTTGTTATATTCTTGGTCAAATATCATCAAAATTTTTCTAATTCAAAGCAACTAAAATCTAAATTCCTTGAGTATGGGATGGATTCAGTGGTGTTTAGTTATTAAGCTAAACCTCAAAAATAATGCAGTTATATGAACATTGTGCAGAAAAGAAATAAATGATATGTTAGTATAGAAAAGTTTCCACTTTGAAAAATTTCATCTAAGAGAAGCACAGATTCTCCCGTCCATTCTGTCAACAAAGAAGGTATCAGGAGAGCAAGAAGGAAACCGATTTCCCCTACATCTCATTCGTGTGAGTATAAAGAGATTTAAAGTTTGTTATATAAATGAACTTCCTACAAAGATTAAAGTGATGACATTTAAAGATAAAAATGCCAAATATTAGATCCTATTCATCAAACTCAGCAAGTTTAGAATTGTAAAAGGAACAACTTCTACCAGCTATTCATTTGGTAACATTTGCACAAAATAATATATTGTCACAGGTTGTCAGAGAACTGACACTCTGCCAAGTAGTCTTTGATTCAAATTTGTAAAAGAGTAAGATGAACAAAGAATATCAGACTCCACGGGGTGGGGGAAAAGAGAGAAGACATAGGATCATAGAACCGATAGAATTTTAGAACTAGAAGGAACATAAAAAAGCCTATCTCATCTTTTTCTCATTCTTTTTAGAAAAGCAACTAGAACAAGCAATCATAAGACTTTCCTCAAGGGCACACAGTTAGTAGGTGACTGATTATCATACTCTAAAGTAATGAATTGCATAAATAAAGAAAAGGTGAGAAAGATGTTATATATAGCACACAAAGCATATTAAATATAAAGTCATTTTTCTATCTGTATTTATGTATAGTACAGATGACTTACACAGGATTTGAAAGGGTAAAAGCAGTGAATTTCTAATATGGAAGCTCTTAAAGATATATTTAACAAGTATCTTCACTCTTCTTCAAACTACTGATTTTTAAAATTATTTTGAAAAACTGCATCCTCAGACCATCTTAAATGATAAGTCCTACAAGATACTGTATTCTTTAGAAATGGCTTACACATTTTCAATGTAGTTTAGTAAGATTTGTAATTAGCAATGTACATTCCAAACTCGGTAAGTGATGTCATCAGATTTGTACAATTACTTGTGCTTGTGTCACGCATGTATTTATGTGTATAAAATTGCATATTGATGGTCTAAACTTTGTAATGTTAAATGCTGCCTTTCCCCCCCTCTTTGCTTCTAATATTTAACATATTATAAAATATTAACAAATATTACTCTTGAAATAAAATCAATGCCTTGCTGCTTCCAGAGACTGTCAAAATACTGCATTATCTAAAAAACATAGTCATTAAACTTACAAATGTCAGGTATGCCTTTGAGTGTGTTAAAGGAACATTACAGTTCTCCATTTGATTTGAAAATAAGTCAAGCAGCCATAGTATCTTTACAATAACACTATTAATTACTTCTGCTAATTACCTCTGAGTCAAATGAAAATTCTGTAGGGTAGGAGGAAAGCGGTCTCCTCTGGAGTGTGATAGAGGGCCAGAGCAGGCTCAAGTCCCCCACTTGCTCTGGAATCTCCCCACCTCTGGCAGCTGGATTCTGACCTTCACTTCGAACTTCTTTTCTGAGCTCAATTCTCTTCTGCCTTCCTGCAACACTGTCCTCTATTAAGATTGATCATCTAGCTGAAATGGGGAAAGAAAGGTGATTCTAAGGGAAAAGACAAACCTAGACCCCATAGCGGTTCCTTCTGAATTGCTGCTGGGTTTTCTCACTGAGGAAACATTCTAGAACCTGAACTGATGTGAACCTCTCTTCTCCTCTTCACTGCTTATGCTTCAGAGAAAAATGATCTCTTGAAAGATGATAATTTTGCTCCACAACTTTGTAGGTTTTGTTTCCAAAATCTATACAGATCCTTAACTAGTCCCCTGCCATAATCTCCTTAAAGGCCTACAGGTCATTTTCACCGAGAGGTCAATGGAAAGCAGAAACAATGTTTGACATAGTCATGATGTCTATACACCAATAAACAAAAAAAAAAAAAATGGGTCAATTCAAAATGCTTTAAGAATGCAGCAAGCTTCTTTACAGTAAAACGTTTTTCTAATTTTGTTATCAGTTTAATTTTGAAACAGTTGTTTTCTAGGAAAATAAATCTCTCATTCATATATAAAGCGCAGATTTACCACTTTGCTGCCTTCAGAGGCTATATATAAATAAGAAAATGGAAAGAATTTCACACAAACCTTTGCTAAGGCTGACTCTGAGTGTTTTGGGATGCAAAAGAAACCATCCTGCACCCCTCTGAGTTCTTCTGGGCAGTATGAGTTAACAGGGTCAGGTGAGTTAAGGAAAGGAAAAGCAAGCAATTTAGTAACATATGTGTGGAGAATTTATGTGATTGCAAATTCTCAAACATAATGAAGGGGGAAAGCCAAGAATATTTACCCTGTATTTTGGAACCTGGAATAATAGGACAGAGAGACTTCACATGTCAGCCAAGAAGTGAAAGATGGGGTCCTCCCTGGTGGTGCAGTGGTTTGGAACACTGCACTGTGAAGCTTAGCCTAGCCATGAAGGCTTCAGTGCGAGTTGGTCTTTGCCCTGGAGGTGACCCACATGGCACAGCAGACCTCTCCTAACCCACCCGCTGCTCCCCTCAGCAATGTACTTTGTTGATCTGCCTGTTCTGCTCCCCACTCTGTTTCTGGTGAATCCTCTTGCTGCTCCTGCACCTCTGGTTGTACCCAGTTTCTGTATGCACAAATAAATAAATTTTTAAAAAAGAAGCAAAAAACTTCACCTTTTTCTGAGAGTAAAGACAAGATTCTTAGAATATGTTTACTGACAAGACTACAGGTGACTGAGATACCTCAACCACAGACAACATTCTTCCAGGTCATAAAAGATATAGCAGTGATTGCATCCTTGATGAGGAAGAAGACAGAAACTTCCGACTTGGCAATTTCTATTTTTTTTTAAAGACTTATTTATTTGTGTATACAGAACTGGGGTACAGGCCAGAGGCTCAGGGGTGGTGAGAGGCTTCACCAGACAGAGCGGGGAACAGAACAGGCAGATAGACGAAGTACACTGCTGAGGGGAGCAGCGGGCTGGTCAGGAGAGGTCTGCCACGCCATGTGGTCACCTCCGGGGCAGGCGGGGATCGAACTCATGCGGAAGTGGCTTTAGATTCTCAGTGCTGTGCTTTAACCTGCTGCGCCACCAGGGAGGGCCGGCAATTTCTATTTTGATTAGGGAAGAGCAAAGGGACTTATATAAGGATAGCAGCTTCTCCTAGGTTTCCCAGGTCTCACTGTTCTCATGCCAAAGCAGTCTGCTTTCTTTAAATAACAGTGGGCTTCCCACTGCTACAGGACCGTGACTGACCTCCGGTTCCCATACCAAATGACAAAAGGTCTATTCTGGGCTATATTGCAAAAAATCCCACCCTGGCCCACCCTGCTGGCACAGCGGGTTAAAGTGCAGCACTAAGAAGCTAAGGCCACTTCAGCATGACTTCGATCTCCAGCCAGGGGGGTGACCCACAGGGCAGGGAAGACCTCTCCTGACCCATCCGCTGGTCCTCTCAACAGTGTACTTTGTCAGTGGGCCTGTTCTGCTCCCCACTCTGTCTCTGGTGAATCCTCTTGCTGCCCCTGCACCTCTGGCCTGTACCCCAGTTCTGTATGCATAAATAAATAAATAAGTTTTAGAAATCCCATCCTTTGGGGAGATTGCTTCCACAGTGCAAGTTCTAAAAATGAGACAGACACCTAGGTATCAATCAAACTTGCCTCTATCTTTTTATTGTTGAACAGTGGAGTTGATAATACAAGATAATATTCAGTAAAAAAAAAATGTGAATTTTGGAGGGTAAAGAATATTGAGTAGAATTCTGACTCTGCCAATGCTCAATTATAAGAACACAGAATACTTTTCTGATTGCTAGACAGAAATCATTCTGGCACCAACGTGAGTAAAGGTTAATTAAAAAATTTCTACGATGTTGCTTGCCACTGAGTAGTTATGTACCAACTGGTGCTTCTCTTTCCACTTCAATTTTGACTAAAGCTATCTATATAAAATAGTATTTTTAGGTCTTCATTACGCACCGTATAACTTATTATAATACTAATAGAATTTAGTTTCATGTGTCAGTCACTGAATAATTCTACTTAAACTATGTGTTAAGCCCAAAAGGAAGGTTGATGCTAGAGGTGGATTCAGCCATTCAGAACCAATACAGCAGCCCACACAGAAGGCCCCACACCAGAACAGTCCCCGGCAGGACATGGGTGCTGGTGGACACTGGGAGACACAGCCTGAGTTCTAGTCCCAACTGCAGAGTTCTGGAAAGATCACTTAAGTCTTCAAGCCTCAGTTTTCTTCCCTAAAACATGGTTATATGGGGAACTGAAGAGGTCGGTCATTCCATTTTGTTGTCTGTGGGTTGTGGGAGATGAGAACATTTGAGTAAAGTCAACAGGGTGGACATAGCAATTCATATTTACAATTAAAGGCAAGATGCATCGTTTAAAAAGCACAATGCTGGAGGAAAGGCATGAAGAAGTAGAATGAAATGCATAATAGGATGTCATTTATTTAAATTAAAGTGTATGCATGCAAAGTAGCAGCACACATTTTGCAAGAATAAATACACAGGAGATGTCTCACATGTTAATAGTTGCATTGGAAGCTGAGACTCAGAGGGCAGGTTTTATGATGGAAAAGAAGTAAATGTTAATTCTGTGCTCAGATCATTCAAAGTGTAAAGGAAAGTGTGTGTGTGAACTTGTAATAAGCTCTTTAGTCTTTTCTGGTAAGAGGAACATTTGCAATCTAAAACATGACTACCACTGATAAGTTAAAAACTTCAGCAGAACATGGTATTTATGACTTACTACATTGTTAATTTCCTACTGCTACATTAGCAGTTTCAGTGGGGAAAAAATGAGAATAGGAAATAGCATGACAGGAAACAAAGCAAAATTAGAATTAGCTAAATGACTAAAAATATTGAAATTTTTTTTCAGCTGGCTGATTTTAAATTAATCACATTTATGCTTTTAAATCTGGCTAGCCAAAAATAATGAAGCTTAATTACAACGCTTAAGAATTTACAAAGATTTTAATCTCCTTGTCATTTATGAACCCTACAATTATAATATTTTCAAAGAAGAGATTATGTAACAGGTAATATTATCGTGACTCTGTCTTTAATTCATCTAATTAAATATCTCTTTTAAAATTAGTCTCATAAAATGAAGAAACATCCTAATATTTAAACTTTAAGCTAAGATATCACATCTTTAAAATAAGTATATTAAAGTTTATTAATATAATCAAGTCAATATTCATAACAAAATTATTTTATTCTGGTAGATCTAGATTTTTACTGAACTTCCTTTTTCTATTAAGCATTTATTTAGAGTACAAAAGAACAATACACCCTGATTTGCCGAAAGAAATACTTTTTAAAACTGTGCATCAACTAATGATTCACAATTTAATTACTTTTCACATTCTCAAGAATAGAAAATTATATAATTCATAATTAGTGTTGTTATGACAAGTGCCTAATAAACTTGTAATGATTTGACATTAGCCTGAATTTTCACTGGAACTAGTTGAAAGTTTTATAACTTGGGGCTTTTCTATTCCCCAAGCATACTGATGAAATCCAATTCTAATTAAAAAAACATCCTGATTCTTGCTGTTTTCTAATTATAACTCTAAGTACTAAATACTAAAAGTATGAATAAATAACAAAGCTATTGATACTCTGTGAAAAGGAGCAACACCTTGCTTATTTTCTTTTTATACCTTGGTATTGCTTTTTTAATTACTTGCATATTCATATATAATATAAATATGATGTTATATTAAAAGATGCATTATTATGGCTGTACAACTAGTATAAATCAAGCTTTACTTGTTAATCCCACCTATACACACACTGACATAACAACAAGAGCCCTGGTCTGAGGACAGAATGCTTTGTGAATATAGACTCTCACTTTCAATATTTGAATAAATCCTTCCTTTTGAGTAGCACATCTTATCAGATTAGGATAAGAGAATTGACTCCACAGAAAACAACCACAGCCCAAACCCAAACCCACAAATTCTTCCCTCCAGCAAATATACAAGTTTTAGTAAGTAGCTTTTGCAATGATTCATTTTAAAATAGGAGTTCAATGCAGATTTTCCTTGTAACATCCTAGTAGCTACACAATATGTTGCCAGGAAATTAAAAATGGAACAGCTAATTTAATATCCTGTCCCTTGCAGGGGACGACTGAGATGCATCCAGGGAGACTGACAACAACACGGAAGTCTCCTCAGGTTTCTGTACAGATGACCTAGCAAGAAAGTTCTATTTGGCCCTTTAAAGCCCATGAAAATTCATTTGAATGTAGGAACAGGACATTCACATATCTAAGATCAATCAGAAACTTTGTATCAACTAAAGAAAATCCTAGTTCCCTCCAAACCTCAGAATATCTTTTCCCAACCCTAAATATAGGTCCCTTTCAAATTCCACACAAAGGACAACAGATCGCTTCAAAAATGTGTAAAATTTCAGTTCTAGCCAGTGGCACTCATGCTTTTTTTTTTTTTTTCCCCTAAATATTTTCCCATTCAGCAAGCAACATTATTCTCAAGTTTGTAAGTGAAATGTTTGCTCGCAATGACTTATTTGTGCCTTCATTTATTCTTCATCTCCTCAGGCACATGCTCTCAGGGTCTCACATCAATTCTTAGACCCCTCCCAGCCCAGGATCTCACACGCCAACACACTCTTGCCAAGTTTCTCTGTCTATGCTTTTACCAATCACTCTCTGAATCCTACTCTTTCATCCATTTCCTCAGACTATAAAGAGTGACTGACCAGTTAGTTCAATAACCAGTCTTAGGCCAAAATTTCAGTAACTGCCATTAATTCTTTACAGTGAAATAGTTTTTTTTTAAATGCATCTTGATATTTTGGGTTAGATCCTGGATCAGAAAAAAGAATCAGTGGGAAAACAGATGAAATATGAATAAATTTTAAGATTCCGTTAACAGTAATACATCGATGTTGACATCTTAGCTTCTGCAAACACTTTATGATAATGTATTTGACAAATTGTTAACAATTGAGCATCTTATTAAAATGGGAAAGGGGGATGAAGGAGAGACCTGTCTGTGTTCAGCATTCTCTATAACTATCCCTATACAAATAGTTTGTTTAAAAATAAAAGGTGTTGCGTTAAAACGAGGCTTGAATTTATTAGCTCAATGAGGCTGATGGAAATTTCAGACACAATAATGATTCTGCAAAGAGAAAATCTGTGCAAAAGAAACTTCTGTCACACCTTACTTTACTCCACAGAGGCAGCTGTCTCTCCCTTTGCATAAAGCTTGACTCTGAAGGAAATTGTCACCATTTGCATGACATCTGGTCAGGCAAGGACATAATCTCAGTTGTATTTTTCAGAAAGATGAATCTTGCTGCATGATGCAGTATGGCTTTTAGGAAGGCAAGAAAAGGTTCCAGGTCAATGGCAAGGTCTATATTGTAGAAATGTCTCACACAATCTGCTCTAGTCAATGAAAGCAAACAGAAAGTGAAATGAATGAGTCAAGAGATATTAAGAAACTCGACTGGATGTGGTGAGGGAAGAGTCAAAAAAGATTCCCAGATTTTTCACTCCAGTCACCCAGTAGATGACAGGAAAATTGACTAAAAGAGAAGTCGCATAAGAAGGTGGCATTTAGATTGAAAGCAAAGATGGTAAGTATGTACCTGCCTAAAAGCTTGTGCAGATTTTAAGACGAGTTGAAAAGATAAACTCAGAAGAAGAATATGAGACACAGACACAGATTTGAAATCATCAGCCTTTAAATGTTGTGGATGAATTTATTTATGATCATTCAAGGAGTTATTAAGATGATCCAAATAGAAGGCATGTTTACTGAAAGTCAAGTCATTAAAATATGCAATCTGGTGAGACTAACCAATAAATCATTAGAGAAATTCACAGACTTATCCCCAGGAATTTATACCAAAAGCAAAAAAAAAAGTTTGTAGGCAAAATGACGATTGTTAAAAACTAATTTTACTGTATGCAAATGTCTACAGCACTCATCCCTAAGAAATATAATTGATAAAACAGCCATTTAACTAAATACAGATACAAAGGATAGGTATGTGATAATTATCAATCATCCCAAATACATCTGCATTTCTCTATAATCATAATGACAAGATGTAAAAAAATCATGCCATTATGTCAAAAAATCAGCATAGACTGTTTTTTTTTAATATTAGAAGATCCAAAATATGTGACCAACAATATAGATTGTTAAATTTTAGTTGCAGTGAAGTAGAACCCGAGGAAAATAACTCTACAATTATTCTACTTAGTTTTCTTACTGGGAGTATTATTACTGGTCTATATTTGGTATGATTTGACCCTTGTTTATATTTCTCTGAGCAAAAGATCTATTTCACAGAATAATAGGATATTAGTAGTTGTACTTAACAGAGATTCCACATTGCACGGGCTGTGAAATTCAGCTAAAAGTCAAGAACATGATTTGTTATTCCCTTTGGAATAGTATTTCACCTTAATGTGGATTTCACATTGGGAAAATCGAAATAATAACTATGCTGTTCTCGGAAATCTTCACATAAAAAAACAAAAGTATTCACAGAGGAATGTACATAATTACATAGAGATGTGTATGTAGAACTTTAATTCTTAAGAATCTCTATTCATGGAATAAGTTATATTGACTACACCCATATTTATCAGACCCTACTTGCGTTTCTAATTTTAGTGTTAAAAACAAGTTATATTGAATCTCACCAAAGGTAAGTCTATCCCACACCAACAAATGACTTCATAATTGTTCAGAAGTGGAATTGAATAGGAAATCGACATCTCAAGAGAAGTCTAGAAAAGTGAGACTTAATAAACTACAAAAAATATATTTCTCAAGAGAATGAGAAAACACATTGTAAATAAGGGGAAGAGACTTGTAAAAGGCATCTGATCAAGGCCAGCTACTTAAAATATACAAAGAACTCAATATCAATAAGAAAACAACCTGACTAATAAATGGGCTGGAGATCTTAAGACACCTTACTAAAAAAGACATACATGTAACAAATCAGCACTTAAAAAGGTGCTCCACATCATATGTCATGAAGGAAAAGCAAATTAAGACGACAATCAGTTATCACTGCACTCCTTGACTGGCCAACACCTCTCTCCCTGGTCTCTGTCCTTGACAACAACATTCCACTCACATTTCCTTCAGTCTGACTATCTCATATTTCATCTATAAATTTGCCTTTCTCTGTCTTCCTTACATCACTTAGCATGATACCCTCAAAGTATATTCATATCACAAATGTCAGATTTCATTCTTTTGAAAGTATGACTATATATAAAGCTATCCCAATTTACACTCCCAACAATATTGTGTCCAGTTTCCCTTTTCTCTATACACTCATCAATACTTGCTATTTTTATGATGGTAAGCACCCTAACAGGTATGAGGCGATAGTTCCCTGTTGATTTGTGCATCTCTTATTATCAGTCATGCTGAAGACATTTTTTGGTTACCAGTTTCTATTTATTATAAAAGCAAAATTGAAAATAGATTCACCTCTCCCTTGAGACCATTTTGAAATGACATTAGAAGAATAATTACAGTATTTAATTATAAATAAATATTTAAGAATAAATTCTTTTAAGTAAAATAAATTCCTGAGGGGGGGACTAAAAACTAATTTTACTGTATGCAAATGTCTATAGCATTCATCCCTAAGAAATATAATTGATAAAACAGCCATTTAACTAAATACAGATACAAATGATAGGTATGTGATAATTATCAATCATCCCAAAGACATCTGCATTTCTCTATAATCATAATGACAAGATGCAAAAAAATTATGCCATTATGTCAAAAAATCAGCATAGTCTCTTCCCTCACCATATCCAGTACATATATTTTTTATGGAAACTAACTATTTTTCCTCCTTTTTCTTTTTTTTTTTTATTGAGGTGACATTGGTTTACAAAACTGTTTATGATTTAGAGGCTCAGGATCTCCCCTTCAGGTATTGTTAACACAACAAACCCACCAACCAAACACCCAATGTCACCACAAATTCCATTGTACTATCTCCTCTTGGCTCTCTCCTCACCCCCTCTGGGTAGCCTTGGTTCTCCAATCAGATTTCTAGTGTTAGGAATTAGATTGGATTTATCTGACCCTTTGTTTTGTTTCACTATATTCCATACATATGTGACAATACCAAATAGTTGTCTTTCTTTTTTTTAATTTTCCTTTATTTTAAAATCTGTTGTTCTTTTGCCTCTTCCTGAAGCAAGTATTTTTAAGATAAGCATTTAATTCTACTAATATTCTCATCTGTACTATATTTGCAGCTCACTATTAGTTTTGTTACTTATGCATACAGAACTGGGGTACAAACCAGAGGGCAGTGAGAGGATTCACCAGAGACAGAAAGGGGAGAAGGAAAGGGAGATTGATTAAGTACACTGCTGAGAGGAACAGCAGGCAGGTCAGGAGAGGTCTGCCACGCCATGTGGATCACCTCCAGGATGAGAGATCCAACTTATACTGAGGTGGCTACAGCTAGCTTGCAGTGCTGAGTCCTAACCCATTGTGCCACCAGGGAGGGCCCAGTTGTCTTTCTTTTTTGTTTAACTTATATCACTTAGCATGATCCCCTCTAAGTCCATCCAAATTATCACATATGGTCTTTTTAACAGCTGAGTAATATTCCATTGTGTATGTATAACACATATTTTTGATCCACTCATCTCTTTTGGGATGCTTAAGTTGTTTTCATAACTTGGCTAGTATAAATGGCAAAGTGCTGCAAGAAACACAGAGTGTGTATTTCCCTGCAATTGCTGTTTTTGTGCTCTTTGGGTAAATATCTAAGAGTGGAACTGCCGGATCATATGGTAGATCCGTTTTGAATATATTTTTTAAAGATTTAATTATTTGTGCATACAGAACTGGGGTACAGGCCAGAGGCTCAGGGGCAGTGAGAGGACTCACCAGAGACAGAATGGGGAATAGAACAGGCAGATTGATGAAGTACACTGCTGAGGGGAGCAGCGGGCAGGAAAGGTCAGGAAAGGTCTGCCACGCCATGTGGTCACCTCCGGGGCAGGCGGGAATCGAACTCATGAGGAAGCGGCTTTAGATTCTCAGTGCTGTGCTTTAACCCACTGCGCCACCAGGGAGGGCCGTTTTGAATATTTTAAGAACTTTTTATTATAGAAAACTCATTTACTTTTTTAAGAGATTGATTTATGTATGTGTGCAAGAACTGGGGTACAGGTCAGAGGTGGTGGTGAGGTGAGAGGATTCACCAGAATCAGAATGGGGAACAGAACAGGCAGACTAACTGAAATACACTGCTGAGGGAGCAATGGGTGAGACAGCAGAGGTCTGGTGTGCCATATGGGTCACCTCCCTGGCAAGGAATCAAATTTTTGCTGCAGTGGCTGGTAATAGCTTCATAGTGCTGAGACTTAACCCTGCACCACCACGGAGGGCCCAGAAAACTCTTTTAATTTAAAAAGTGTGCAAGAAGCAGACATTTAGACTAAAAATACATAAGAGGGAAAGAAGATAACCTATACAGGTAGAATTCAGGGCCTTCAAAATCTAATTGATAAATTGAATGTCCAGAAGAAGAAAGTAGTGTTGAGAAGAACTTATTGAAGAAAAAAAAATTTCCAGCTCCGAGGGACATAAATGTCTACATTGAAAGGATCAACATGTGTCCAGCTAAGAGAATGAAAAAAACAACACTCAGAAATAGCATCAAAATATTTGCGTTATCAGCAATAAAAATATAGAGGAATGAGAGTTATGTGGGATTAGTTATGAGCAACAGTGGATGAAAGCAGATAACGGAGCTATGCTGTCAAAATGACAGGAAGAAATGGATTCAACCTAAAATTCTATAACAACCAAACTACCAACTCTGTGTCCACAGGCAAAAACTAATATAGATCCTAGATCTATATGTCATGCCATGCCATATACAGAAATCAACCCTACATGAACCATAGTTTTAGAGGTAAAAATAAATATTTAAGAACAGAACAGGAGAGGATGTTTGTATTCTAGGTACTGTGGAAGAGTTCTTAAAAATAGCACACCAGTATCACTTCTCAGCCTTTTGGCTAAGATCAAGTATAGAAATAGCACACCCATAAAAGACAAATAACAATAAACTGGACTTTACCAAAATCAAAAAATGTATGTGTGACTCTGGTAAGATGAACAAAATATTTAATATTAATAATATTTAATATTAATAAATGTTATTAATAAATTTAACATTATATTGATGCTATTAATATTAATATCATTAATGATGTTTAATATTTAATATTAATAAACATTATTATTTAATAATCATAAATATTGAATTTATTTAATATTTAATGTTGATAATATTTAAATATATTTAATATTTATTCTGTGAAGAATCATTCACAAAATGGCCATAAGCACATGAATATATGTCCAACCTCATCAGTCACTAGGGAAATGAAACTGGGACCATTATGAGCTTTCATTACATAGCTAGTAGAATACATAGAATAAACAATGACAAAACTAAAAGCAGGTGAGAATGAAGAAACACAGATCTCTCATAATTGCAGGTGGGAATGTAAAATGGCAGTCTCTCTGGAAAGTTAATATTTCGCTAATAGTTTCTTTGAAAAATGTGCAGTCACCATACAACACAATTGCAATCCTTGGCATTTATTCCCCATAAATGAAAACGTGTGCACAGAAAATCTGTACACAATTGTTGATAACTCTATTTGTAATAGACCAACAACTCTAAACAACCATAATGCCCCTCCGTAGGTGAATGGCTCAACAAACAACGTCAGCCACACTCTGGAGTACTACCTAACAATAAAAAGGAGTCAGCAAAAAACCTATAATCATGACTTTATCACATCACTTATACTAAGCGATTTGGGGGAAGAAAAAAACTGCCTCTTTTAGTTTACTTCCTCATTATGGGACTCTTAGCCTGTATAAGAATAAATTAGAACACGGTGTCACTGTGTAAAGCTGCATACAGTGTCTTGTTTATGGCGTTCCTGTCAGTAACAGTAGAGGCTTGTTTATGGCGTTACTGTCAGTAATAATTTCACCTGCTCCCCAGAGCCTCAGTTATTCGCGTGTGTATGTGTGTAACACTATAGCATGCCCCATAATTTCACATGTTGGATGCCTACAACATCTATTTCATTTTATTATGTTTCTTCACTTTCTCTTTTACTCAGTGGGCATTTTTATAGGGAAAGCTACTATGACATGTGATACGAGATGTGGGTAGACAATATCTCCGCCTCACATAGAAAATAATCCCGGGATACAGAGTTGTTTCAAGAAACACGATCAGTAGCACTGAAGTGCTACCAGCTGAATATCATTCTAGGATGGTTCTTTGGAGAATATCAAAGGTTTCTAAGAAGAAACACCTCTTAAGTTCCACTTTGTTTTGTGGTATTACAGAAGACCAAAAAAAAAAAAAAATGAGTAGAGAATTCCACTTTTAAATGGAATTTTAAAAACTTTCATGAACAGCATAGAGTGGTGAGAAGGCGAGGTACCTGCAGGGAATACCAGGCAGCTGGTTTATCTAGTGGAAAACAAAATCCGTATTTTGAGAACTACCATATAATACCATCTGGAAGGATTTTAGACCCAAATTCCAATTAAAGCCAGTGAAGACTTTAGTGGCTCTTGTTCAGGAAACTGTACTTATTACTTTAGCATCTAGGATAACGACTGTGTAGTATCCCTTCTGTGTGAGGCATATGGCCTAAAAATCAATCGATTGAAATTAATGTATGTATGACATTCTGTAGCCAGTCCATAAGTTAAGCTTGAGCACCAGTGTTCAGAAGATTAAAAGGCTCAAGTAGTCAAAGAATGATAGATTCGATGGAAAACATGGTGACTGTCTGATTCCCGGCAGTGCACATGTTAGATGACTTCCTGTCTTCGTAGTAAGGTTGAAAAGAGAGATTTTCCAGCAATGATCTACAAATTAAGAGAAGCTCATTCAGCCTGTCAAAGAATTAAATGGCTGAATATCCCTAAGTATCTAGTCAGATACTTTACTAAGACTTGCCTCAAAGTGTGAATAATTTCATTGAGTGCTTTCCTTCTCCACTCCAGAACATTTAATGTTGAAAGTTTAAAAGCATAAACATGTGAAAATGTGTATCTATACACACATAAATCTATACATATGAAATCAAAATTATTATGCAAGGAGAGACATCTGAGTATGATGTAAATAATCACGCTGTGGGTTGAGGAAGAAAGGGGATCGGTTACCTTGGTGAGAATTATATTTGCCTTTGTCCTTTTCTATAGGCCAAATTTGGATCTAAATAGACTGTAGGTTTTTACCATGGTTTAATTAATTGATTCTAGTAATAATAATATAAAAAAAGAAACGAGCCTTTGCTTTATCAAAGAGTAAATATGACATGACTTGCTCACGATGGATTTGGGTACAATACAGGACATCAGTTCAGGCATAACAAGCCAGAATTTGTGTTGTTCCTTTCTTTTTGGGATTATTGACCACAAATTTAAGGAGTCATTTAGCAGCTTCTTGATGTTGTATAATTTTAAATTTAAAATATACAAAGAATTACTATTTTTAATATATCAAATCTCTACTACCTAGACCCCACTATTTAAAGCTCTTACATTTCTAATGGCCCACAAAGAGTGAACACAATATTTTTAGTGCCAGTTACATGTAAATTCCAGCTGAAATATTCTTTTAAAATGTCATTACTTTATTAACAGCTCTCAAGCCTGTTGCCTGGGTTATGTGCTGTTGCTTTGAATAATGCACTCTATCAGAGTGTAAGGAAAGATTGGGTCAGAAAGAAAAATTGGATAGATGATGTGGACACAAGATGGTTCCACAGAAAGTTGAAATAGTAAGGGAAAAAAGCCAGTTAAATAGGGCTTATCTCTGTGTTGTTAAAATTTAAAGCAACAGTAATAAAACTGACGGGAAATAATTAAGGAACAGATATTATGAAGGTTATGAGATTAAAGTATAGAATTAAATATTCTATACCAAAAATAAACTCATCTTTCCATTTGGATAATACTTTTAATTTTGTTCCTATCATGCTATTCAAATTTAATTTTAATTAACTTACGTAAAGTCATTAAAATACAAGTGATATTTAACTTCTAAAACATTAAAAAATACATTTTTGCTTACACTAGAAAACTTTCTAGACTTCTAAATATTTCACTTTACTAAGGCAGATATCTTTGACTATCAGTGACTTGGTATTCCAAGAGAACACAAAGAGAGCACATTAGGACATACAATTTAAGATGTGACTAGTACGTAATGTGGCTGATTTGTCAGTAAGCATACTAAGAACTAAACATCTAAATGAGCATTATATCTAAGCAGCCACTCTGGGAGATAAGACACATTTCTGTGGTATTGTCTTTGCTCAAAACATTTCAGACTTCTCTTCTAGAATGCTCTCAGAAATAATTTATGAACCATACAAAACTCAGGCTCATTGCTTTATAAATTGCTCTTCATGTAGCAGTAACTTGAGACCGAACAGAAATGGAAAATACAATTTCCTCTTCTTTTCTTTGTAAAAAGAAACAAATTAAACATTTTTAGCCTCAAAATAAATTGCTTCTATTAGCCTGTTATATAAACTTGGAATCTTCATTTCCCAGTATAATTTTAATAGGACTAGTAATCTGTGCAAATTTATTGTGAAATCACTCTCAATCTAATTGATTCTTGTTGATCTCTTAACTTCTCTTACTCTTCTGATTTCTGATTATCCTTTATTTTCCCCCAAAACACAAAATAATGACGTAAATATGTGTGTGTGTATTATATATGTGTATATAATATTATATGCATATATATAGTGTATTCTATACTGCTCTATAGCTTTCACTCTCTCTGACTTAATGTTCTGTCTTTTCCCCAATGTTGTGAGTGAGGACTTGACATCCAGGAGTATTTAAAAATCATTTAAAAAGCATTTAAATATTTATTGAGTAAGTAGCTAAGTTCTTCTTTAACTAAACCTCACAGGCATAATTATCAACACAACTCAAATACCAAGTCCAACAACTTATCCTTGCTCCATTCCTTTCTAACGATGCAACCTTGAGCATATTTAAGCTTTCTGAGTCTTCATATTATTGAATATAAAGTAGGATAAAAATACCATTTGTTTTAGATTGAACTTCTAGTAATGAAATTAAATTAAATGTACATGTTGAGTCTCAATAATGCACACCTAAATGTGCAGAATGTTATAAAGCAGTGTTACTTTAATAAAAGAAAACAATTAATTAAAAATAAAGCTTCTAAATAAAAATACATTAATCTTTTAAATTCTCATTTGCTTTTATAGAAAAATGACTGGGAGAAAAATGTTGATGATGTTTCTAATATATTTTAAATATCCAATAATTATCTTACCTATTTTTTCCCTCAAATCCTTCATGGCGTCATCAATGCTTATCATATGATTGATTCAGTGTATTTTTTTTAAAGATTGATTTTTTATACATACAAGAACTAGGGTACAGGCCAGAGGTGCAGGGAGTAAGAGGAATCACCAGACTGAGTGGGGAGCAAAACAGGAAAATCGACTGAAGTACACTGCTAAGGGGAGCAGCGGGTGGGCTAGGAGAGGTCTGCTGCGCCATGTGGGTCACCTCCCTGGAGGGGAATCAAACTGGTGCTGCAGTGGCTGTGGCCAGCTTCGCTGTGCTACGCTTTAACCCACTGTGCTACCAGGGAGGGCCCTCGGCGTGATTTTTTAAAAGATAGGAAAATTGTTTAGCATTGTGACCCCCCCCCAAAAAAAGTCAGGCTTTCACTTAAATTAAATGATGCAAGTGCCAGAATTAAATTCTTATTTATTTTTCTCCTACCTATTCAATGCTAACACATAGATACCAATAGCTTTCTTTGGCCGATAGCGAGGCCTCCTATACATTTAAGAGCTGTCTATTATCAGTGAGTAGGCTGCTAAAATGCTCTGACCTCTGTTTGACAAAAAGTTAATCAAACTGAGTCAACATACTGTATGTCTATAATCTTTCACTTATTAACTTCCCAACCTGCTTTTCTTTTATTACCAAGACCTAGAAGGAACAGCCTTCGTTTAGTCTGTGAGGCTGGAGATGTTTCCCTTTCCTTCTCTATCTTATGCCTTTTCCAGGCATCTCACTGATGGTGTTTCCTTTTCTACTTCGCTACTGCTGCCCTTAGCCAGTCCTTCTCCTCTCTTGCTTGGGCCATTCCACCATCCCTCCAAGTCTCCTCCCTCCCCTGCGCTCACATTCTCCCAATTCATTCCACACACACCTCCTCATGTCAGGTTTCCAAAATTGCCAGTTTCATATGGTATGATTAAAGGTCTGCAGTTCTATACCACATTATCATGATTTGTAATACAATGTAAGTTCTCAAAAGCATCATGGAATTGTACACAAGTGTCAAATAAGGATAATGGAAACCAAACAAACATGCATAGCTGTTCAGTGTCACATCATAAACTTGTGAGAAAAGTACCTCCTCTATTTCAGTAGATCAGAGGCTTAATATGAAGCCAAGGTTACTGTGCAGCAGGAAGCATCCAGTTGCGTGAGTTCACTGCTCTGGTCCTGACGTGTATACTTATTTTAATCCATTCCTACCTCCCTTCAGAAAGGGTTCTAAAAACTGATGTTCCTTGGATGCATCACTTTCCCTTTGCTGCTCTAACAAACTGCCATAAACTTAGTAGTGTTGAGAAATACAAATGGATTCCAAGTCCCAGAGTCCAAAATCAGTCTCACTAGGCTCAAGCCAAGGTGTAATCAGCGCCTTCTGCTTCCAGAAACTTGCAGGGGAGAATATTTTTGTAGCTTCTAGATGTCACTTGCATTCCTTGCTCTGGGCCTCTCTCCCCCTCACAACACTCTAACCTCTTACTTTTGTCTTTACCTTTTAGCCTGTTCTTTATTCCCCTTTTGTAAGGACCCTTGTAATTACACTGTGCCCAGCCAGGGTGATCTAAGATAATCTATATCCCTTTACCACGTAGGATGACACGTCCACAGGCTCCAGTCGGCTGACCCTGAGCATCCAGGAGGCCCTTCAGCACCCACACTGGGCATGAGCTCAGGTCGTGGGGCCTGAATCCCCTGGGACCAGAGGCTCAAGATATTTAAGTCTCCCAATAATTTTCTATAACAATTTCCTGTCAAGATGCACTGAACTCAACAAAGGATCCTTCAGTCTAGGAAAGAGCAGTCTATTCACTCGTCTGCCCATTTATGAAAGACTAATTTTGGTAAATAAAGTTCAAGTCTCCATTTTTCCTGAACAGTGAAAAAGACTTGTGAAGGGAATGAGAATGCACGTTAAACAGATGTCAACAGTGCGCTGTGTAAGGATTTAGGAGAAAGAGCACATTTAGAACTGCACTGAACTCAAAAGATGAATTTCCACCTTGTTTGAGTTTTCATGTAAGTGAAGCCTACTCCTGACACATAGCTCTTATAGACTTAGCATGGTTTTTACCCAAATTTTCACATTTTGTTACTCTAAAATGTAGAGTCTTCAAAGACATGTTATCAAGTTTGTACCTCAATATCTCCCATCTGCAAAACTAAGAACTGTTTAATGAGTCGGGTTTTGCAGGTCATAAGGACATTACTAAATGGTGACTGAATGAACACAATGAAACGAGTTCATCGATAATATCCCTTTGTAAATGACACAGCGGTATGGCCTCTCTCTTCTATTCTACCAGCCTCATCGGCCCGGGGCCAGCTGCGTAATAGCCCCCTCTGGCACGTCCCAGGTCAGCTAAGTGGGGATGAGCAATGTCAAGTCAGGAAGAAGCAGAGTTTCTTCTGTCTTCTGACGCTTTTCTTTCACCTACCTGCATAGCTACCCATTTGGGGAAGTGTTCAATTTACACTGAGGGTTGTAAATACTTACTGGTAGAATTTTACTACCAAAGAGCTGACTATATTGAGATAAAAGTTTGTGAAACACAAGGTTACTTGTATGAAACTTTAACTGCAAATAAAACAAACTGATAGATCGACTTGGTTTAGAAAAATATATTCAAGTGTTAATCGCCTGGAAGTCAGCATTGCAGGAAGAATTATTGGAATAAGATGCCATGAGGTTCATGGTTAAAACAAAGAGAAATGCATATTACTAAGCTATAAAAGTGTGTAAATTTCCCCCAAAAAAGTAGAATACTTTGTGCTAGGATTTTAGTCCATGAATAAAATTGTAAAAATACTTAAGCATCTGTAGTTGCTGAAAATAAGTGTATTAAAAGTAGAGTCACTCTTAGACTTTCTGCAAATCAAAGAAAGAACAAAAGAGAATAAAGTGATCTTTTAGACAGATTAAAGACTGAAAGGTGAATATTAAATTAGATATCACCATTTTTTTCTGAGTTGATTTAACCTCCTGTGAAAAATAGCTGTCTTGTAAATGGATGTATATGAACTTTAGAAATCCACCTTTCAAATGGAATTTATTTCAGTGTGGCACAAATTCAGGGAAATGTCGCATTTATTCAAAGAGTTATTTGTTACTTAAAAGTTTAAGTGTTCTGACCAATGGAAAGTTAACAACAAAATGAAAGAAAGCTGAGAATAGCATGATTTAAAGAATGCCAAGTTGTAACCCGGGGATAGGTATTTGCATACTAATTGTAATCTTCCTGCTGTCACATTACCTTCAGCTTGAAGATCAGTCAGAAAGAGAAATTCCGCATCATCTGTGACAGTCAGACAGTGGAACGAAAAATGCCAGTGAAGTGAGTTGCTGTTTAAAGTTATTTTTATCTCAGAAGGTGCACAAATGAAACACTTGAGTCTTCATCAGTCTAGATGTTCTGTTTCCCCATTTGTGATGAATATGCTAATTGGTGCCTTTCTTCCTGGATTTCGTTTTTCTCCTTTATTAATTTTTCCTTCTTTTCTAAAATGTAACACTTCATGACTTGATTTTGTGGTTAATACTCTATACTTCCTAAAGTAGGGCTGGGTATCAAGTACAGAAATACCACTGAGTTTTCTGTAAATGAAGCTTTTCAAAATTATTAAATGCCAGCCATAGAGATATAATAAGCTAACTATAGGGTCCGTGCAGTAATGACTTATTGTTGGACTGTTTATTAAGAGAAGTGAAAGCAGATAGTAACTGCTGGGTAAGGAAGCAGCTGTCGCTCCCTGGAGCTCATGGACTCCTTGCTTGTATTTCCCATTCTCCAGCACACTGCTAATTGAGTGTGAACTGCAAAGTTGTTGGATTCCACATTTTTTAATGCAATACAACTGGTTCTAGCTGGCACAATTAGCAAGATAACTGGTAGCTTTCACGCAGTTCCCATCTGGCCTGGCTCTTCTCTGGACACATAATATGGGGACTGCTGGCCTTGATGGCACTTGCTTAATGAAGGAAGCAGAAAGGAAATCAGCCAAAACCCCATGAAATACTAAGTGCAATTTTGGCTACAGCTACACAGTGAATTTTCATGGCAAATCATAGACATACAAAAAGTTACTCTGATTATGCATGATAATTTTACAGCAAATACACACACACACACACACACACACACACAAATGAAAAGAGCCAGACAAACATTCTGTTAAAGTTACAACTAAAAACCCAATAAAAGGTGGAAAAAGAAGGGGGTCGCATTGTCCATTGTCTTAAGGTAAGCCATGTCATGTATAATCCAACCAAGTTAGTGCATTTTTTAATCAGTCACTCTGTTTCTTCCCCCAGTATTAATTCTCTCATTTTGTTTCTCTCTTTACATTTTGATAGTTGCTTATGTACAACATAAAACATATTTCTCACTCACTTCTACCACAAGAAACGTCCTAATTTTATCTGATAAGACTTAAGGATCTCTATATTCTGAAAACCAGTTTAGAAGAAATATTTGTGTGAATTGGAAGAAATTTCTATTGGAAGACAAAACACCTTCAAGGTATTTTCTATAAACATCCAAAATATGAACAAATACAAGCATACCCATTCTAGAAAAAAATTATAAAAAAAGTTTGGGTTACACAAAAATACACCTGTGTTGGATCATCAGTTATTAAAGGTGTAAAGTGTTACACCAGTATCAGCTCATTGTTTACGTGGTACATGAAAACAGTCTACAGTTTTTAAGACTGAATGAGTTGAAATAGATACCATGCTAACACTATGTGGTAATGATAATAAACATTTAACCAACATGGTAGGATTTAACTGGCTGTTGTT
Organism: Condylura cristata; assembly: GCF_000260355.1. Lineage (NCBI taxonomy): Eukaryota > Metazoa > Chordata > Mammalia > Eulipotyphla > Talpidae > Condylura > Condylura cristata. The sequence goes on from NW_004567119.1 coordinate 31,678,074, forward strand.
TCTCTCAGTTTGTTGATAGGTAGCATAATTTACTCCTCCATAGTGTAATAAAAACACAATGAACACAACGTTTAAATAACAGATTAGCCACAGTAATCTGTTCCAAAAGTAGCTGCATTTCACCTAATTTCTGAAAAGTAAATACTGTGTTACTATCAACCCTTAAATCACATTAGATAATCAATACTGAAAACTGCAAGTCAAACTCGAAAGTGCATGGGAGATCATGTGCTGAGGCATTCCAGGCTTCATAGAACACAGGCAAGGGTCTCTTTTCAGTGTGAAAGGGCAATGCTTGCCTTGTAACAATGTCAGCATTTAGTGGACTTTAAATAATACTAGAATATCCTATCTCTAGTTCTATTTTCTATAACGGTCTACAGTTCCACACTATCTATAATAATCTAGTATATCTCTCTAATTCAAAACATTAGGATTTTCTTTTGTCTTTGATTCTAACCACCCAAACTTTGCTTCCTTAGTTCTCTTTTTATCCTTTTCCTATATCAGTAAAGAGAATAAGAACAACTACTCTGTGTGGAAGCATGTCCTTTCCAAAAGACTCATTTACTGTGAGTTCTTCAAATTGAATATTCCTTCTGGTTTCAGTTCACCCAAACCTATGTCTTCTAAAGGACAACTGAGCCAGATGCCCTCAAGGACAGCTGTCCTTCCAACTCACACACATCACACATCAGGGTTGGGAGCGAGTCGCATGGGCTGTGGGCCCCAAAAATAGAAAATAACATTTATTCCTGTCTTCAGAAAATTTACACAAAATGCAGGAATATGCATTTACCCTTGAATGCTGTGATTCAGAATCTGGTTCTGATTGTTTTTCCTTGAAAGCTGTCCCTCTCTCTAAAAATGGATACACTGTGTGGCTCACTTTGAGCTTAAATTTCCTCTCTGCCCAATTCACTAACATATATTCTATAGGTACTACATAGCTTTAAATGTGAATACTCTACTGACCACAATTTAACTGTACACATTTCAAATGCCCATATGAGAATTATAGTACTATTTAAAGAATCTTTATAAGACCTAGTATTTGAGTCATCTGAAATATGACAAACTTATCTGACATAATAGGTTTTATAGTTCAGGAATTCAATATAAATTTAAACAGGACTAAGCTGCATTCTCTATTAATGAAAAGTGGGAAACTGAATAATCCAAATCTGTCAAAGCATCCATTTGAATGAAAAAACCATCTCATAATGATTTCACCACAAATCAGGTGTTCCCACAATTTAGTTCATTGAGGGACGAAGGAAAAACAGCTGCCTGTCACTGAAAAAGAAAATTCGAGGCAGGAAATAAAAAAAATGGAAGATAGCAAAGTGAATCCTTGGTCACCTGACCCCCCTATTATCATCTGAAAATATAACTACAACTGTAATGGTAGAGGAGCACAGTCATCCCAACACAAATTATAAATAACTGCAGCAGATTATAGAAAGTAATAGAATAGAAAACATAGAGATCGCGTCATACTACCATATTTAAGATTAGTTACTTTGATATGGAAATAAAAATTTTATAAGAGTGACTAGATACAACTCTAGTTTATTATCCATCATTTTAATAGAAATCTTTAATTAGACCATCCCCTTCCATAACCTAAGTTATTTGCACATCATGGCTACATAATCCAGCAATTTTTTGCTGGGTAGCAGATGTTTTTTTTATGGATGGAGGCTTATTTCATCAGGATCTTTGTTTATTAAGGGGAATAATGCATGATATATTTGCATCTCAAAAGTTTATCTCTTAAACTTAATTTATTATTTCTGTATCATATCCCCAAAAGTATACCTTCTTCAGAAGACTTAAGTCTATAAATTCTTTTACTACTTTGGAAAAGATATTACTCTGTTATGACAGATTCCTAGATTTACATAAATCAGCTGAAACCTAGAAGCATACCAGTCTAAGGAGAAATAAAGGCTGCCTCAGAGTGGGGTAAAGACTTCTCAAACTACTATAAATAAACATTTTTAAGATCAGCATGTTAGAAATCATTAATCAAAACTTTTAAAAACATTTTCAGATGCATAATTATGAAATGAAAATTTCATATACTGTGAAAACTTAGAAAATAGTTCATTCATCAGCATTGCTACCATCCTGCATTTGAGGACAGGCTCAACTATGCCACATAAGTAAATGATTGATTTACTTACTATTGAGAAGAAATTCACTATTGCTCTACAGAACCATGAGCAATATCTCTCCTGTGCCTTTATTTGAATTGAAGAATTTGCAAATATTATTAACTCTGTCAGTCAGGTTAATAAATAATTTTCAGATCTCAAATTACATCCCACTTTGTGTTGCTGTAGCTGTAGAAAACATTATATAATTATATATGGAAGTAATTATATAATTCTTGTTGACCTTTTGCAATTTGATTAATGATGCAAAGTTCATTAAGTGATGTAATTAAGCAAATATGCATAACTCAGTATGAGTACAGGTTATAGAAGAAAAAGCTCACAATGCTATTGACAAGGGTAGATGTTGTTTCTACAGATCACCAAGGACAGAAGGAATGGCATGGTCTGAAAACATGGACACACTGCTAACCAACCAAGGTAAGGTCCAACTAACAACTAGTCTTAAACTGCAATAATTAAAAAACAAATCACTTAAACAGGAAAATTGTAGACATATAAAGTGTGGGTTTAAGTTATATTGGAAATACAGATTTTCAACAATCATGCACCTATTTAAAGATCCATAGTCTAAAGGAAAGTAGGTTGAGCTGAAAATAAGACAAGATCATAGAAATTGCAAACATTAAAGCAAAAAAAAAAAAAAAAGCTCCAAATAGCAAGTGAGAAATACATCATTCAGTGTAAACAATGACTATATCTGCTACAAGTAAAGGCATACAAACCACTGGAAAGTTGAAAGGCTGAATAAATAACTTAATTTTTCATATCCTATGGACTAAAATAAAGTTTGAAATTATTTATTCCAACCGAGTTACTCTTTTTTTAGTCAACTCAAAAACATATAATTTCATGTGTGTAATAGATTTATATTATTGTTGTGTACATGTGTATTTACATTTAATATGAATGTTCAATGTGTAAATCTGGTATAAAATAAATAAAACAAAACATACCAGAGTGGATAAAAAAAGTAATCATCTGCAAAGGTATCTAGAACTTATGTTTGCTATATAAGTAACCCTACATTGCAGTAGTTCATCACATATGGGCATTATAGAAAAATATTGAACATGAAAAAAAAAAACCAGTACTGTTTGTACTATTTCCATTTAATTAAGTACCAGAATTCTAGAAAACACGAAAAACCTGATTATTCTTCATAATTGTTTACTCATGCACAAAGTTAGACAAAGTTACTCTTTATTATTTTTAAGCTAGTCATCCCTAGAACATACACATAAAATATTCCACATAACTCCTAGAATCCAACTAAGGAAATACAGTAATTACATCAAGGATGAATGCAATTTTGTAAAATTCAAAGGATTTTTTTCTTTCTTCATAAGTATTAGTATGTAGCCAAGGAAAAGACCAAGTTTATTGAAAATATCTCTGTAGATAGTGACCTGGCTGGTTTTATATCAGGCAGTTCTATGGGACAGGATGAGGGAGCAGAGACATGGGAGGTAATGGCTGGGATAAAGGCAAAGGCAAATGTTTTTACCTGCTTACCTCCTAGGATTTTATATTTAATGCCCACATAAATTAGAAAAATTGTAGGTAGATCTCACCACCTATTACTGACTTAACTGTACTTGTCAGGCCCTCTTGGATCTAACCAGGAAGTATTCTACCCTATAAAGAGTGCCCTCCGCTGAATATGATTTGAATTGCAGGTAGCATGTATGTACTCCAAAGTCACATATGTTGAACATCCTATGTGTATTTAGAAGAGTCGTTAAATAAAACAGCATGTCTCAAACCTAGGTCACTATCTCCCCGTTTTTCAGTCTATTCTACTTCACTATGTCCTAATTTAAGGTGTGTGGGTGGGAGAGGAAAGAAAATGATGTTGGTATTTCAGTCTTTTGTTATATGTGCAGGATGGATGAAAATAATAATTTCTTATAAATCCCCTTCTCTCTGGGGTACCTTCGGATAATCCTTATTGGGATAAGGTTTCATATATCTTAATGACACACACATTAAATGTTGCCAGATATGAATCTACAATATTCCTTCAGTTATGAAAGTATACCTTTTCCTCTGAAAAATAGATGTTAGCATAAATTCTCTTCAGACCCCTCAAGTTAACCATCTTTTGAACCAAACTCATGGAATTTTAACTAACTGTTACTAAGAGGATTTTTATAGCTTCGGTTGGTGTCACAAGCTTCGTGGATGTATTTTTAAATTCAAGCAAACGTGCAGTTAATTGAATTTTTTATAGTGCTCACATATTAACAACATCCTCACTCTCTAATATTTCTACTGAGAGTTTTAATTGGTACCTGATAACCTTTTGAAATAACTTGTTATTGCAATTCTATTTTGAATTTTAAAAAAGTCAAATATATTTTAAACCCCGTGTTTTCGGACACTTTAATCTTGCTCCACAAAGCCCTTTTCTATTTTCTCTCACCAAATTTTATTTCGCTTCTTACATGCAGCAAACAACTGACTCAGGCCCTTTTCCAGCAAACTTTTCTGCTTTATTTTCTTTTTCTTTTACTCTAGCCAATTTTTCCATTCCCCTGACTCTCCATAAACATCTTTCTTCTCTAAAACCTGGAGGGTCAGTTTTCTGAGAAAGGCGAGAGCTCTCGGGGAAGAGCAAACTTCAGTACAGGCAGAGGGGCCCTCATGGCAGGTGGAGGGAAAACCATTGAGGTTTATGAAGGCAAATCCTCTATGTGGCAAAGCTCCACTGTTTTCCTCTCCAGAGATACACTCAGCCTGTCTTAGCCCAGGCCCTGCCAGCAGGAAGGGCAGAGTACAAAACTGAATAATTGGAACTTGGGGTACTGACTTCGTTTCTTCAAGGACAATAATCTGCTGATGGTCTTTCTAACCTGCTATTGAGATGCATACTCTTTTTAAAAGGTTTTGGCTTTTTATTTAAGTAAAGTGGCTTATAATGCTATATATGATTCAGAGGTACATGTTTCTTCAGGTGTCAGGGGCCCTACATACAGCATAGCTACCACCAAAAAGCCTGTAATCCTCCTCTCAACCCAAGGGGTTCCCTCCCCAAGTTAGTCCCCACTCACCCCACTCACTCCCCTTCCACCCTTTGGGGCCTAATTCTACACTCAGATTTCCAGGGACTGTTTTTGCTTTGTTTTTTTCTGTTTCTTTGTTTTATTTCTCTTAAACATATTGAGCCCCCAACGTTTGAACAGGAATTATCTTCTCAAATGATTTCTGTGTGTAAGGAGAGAATTGCAGGGCACATTTTGATGAGGAAAGTAAACTGGTGGTCAGGAATTCAAATATCTCAGGAAGCATAGAATAATAAATATGGAAATTTTCTGAAAATAGAAGAATGGAGAGAGGTGGAACTGAGGGAAATCCTGCTGCAAGCGCTATTTGTTCTTATTAGATTTTTTTAAAAACATGTATATACTAGCCTTAGTACTCCTGCCTGTAGGGGACCCAAGGCCAACACTGGATAAAGTTTCTGGAGTAACTGTGCTGGGAGAATCTTGGAAGAGGGGCAGTGGTAAAGGGGCAGATGGCAAACAATGGCAGAAGCTAAGTTAGCACAGGTGCCAGGAGAGAGAAGGGGCGACATCCATTAGAGTGTTTTTCCTTAAGGTAACATTGGGCAAAAGCCAGTTTATTTGCTTCCTGAATCCAAATTGCCCATGTCCATATAAAGGGGAGGAGCCTTCACACCAATTATCTTGCCAGTTACTTATTTCTAGTTTACAGGTTAGAGTTGCCCAAAATGTATTCACGCCGAAGAAACACACGCAAGCCCTTCCTTCTTTGCTCTAAGGTCAACTTCTCAGCATCACATGATATATCTTCACCAACTCAAAGCAACAAAGACAGTCTTACTCTCAAGTTAGCACAATGTGATTATTATGACCTGGGCTTGGTGCAGCAAGTCCAAAACTCAAAGTCCGTGGGATTTCCTATAAATACCCACCATGAGGCCCTTCCTGGTGGCACAACAGGCTAAAAAGCACAGCACTGTGAAGCTGTCTTCAGCCACTGCAGTATGAGCTCGACCCCTGCAGGGAGATGATGCACGTGGCACAGCAGACCTCTCCTGTCTTACCCGCTGCTCCCCTCAGCAGTGTACTTCACCAATCGGCCTGTTCTGCTCCCCAGTCTGTCTCTGGTGAACCCTCTAACCACCTGCCCACACCTCTGGCCTGTACCCCAGCTCTGTATGCATAAATAAATCTTTAAAAAATAAATACCACCATGAAGATTTTCTCCTAAAACCAGCTCTTCGACTTCCCAGAGGTGGGAAAACAGTATACAGTTTTTCTTTGTTAGTGGAGCCACTTGTAGATTTATTTTATATTTATGATTACTCATTCAACAGAAGATATCCTCATGATGAAAACTAAAACATAAATATTATAGTTACAGGTCTGATAAGTATTTGTCATGGAATATGCAGATGCTGGCATTGTGTATGCACTGTGCTCTTTCTGGTCATGTTCTTCCGCTGTATAATCTACAAATGTTTTTCTTATGTATTTCATAGCTGGTCTAGATGCTTTTCGAACATTTCTAAAATCAGAGTTCAGTGAAGAAAATGTTGAATTCTGGCTTGCCTGTGAAGACTTCAAGAAAACAGAAAGTGCAGAAAAAATCCTTTCCAAAGCCAAGATGATTTATTCTGAATTCATTGAAGCTAATGCCCCTAAAGAGGTGAGTAAAATATTTCATGATAGTGAATATTACCTGCTAACAAATTCACTTTCAATTAAAAAGCACTAAATCCATCTAAAGGGAAATCAAATTGCCACTCTAAGTCAAGGAGAAAATGTCTGTAAACTGTAACTAGAAGTTCCTTAAGTGCGTCCTCTTTTTTTTTTTTTTACTATTTCAGCAAACATTTTTCAACACCTTTTAAGTATCAGGTATGCCACGCATTTCTGTTTTCTTAGCCCAACATGAAAATCTTGAAATTACTAATATCTCAAAATAAATAAATCTACAGTTAACCCTATAGAAATCTCACTTCAACATGTAGTTGGAATTTAACTTCGCTTGCGCAATTTTCTTTTGGAAAGCTATGGACATCAATGTGGAGTAAGTAGAATTCTACAATTTAAAACAGAAAATCATGTCAGGGAAGAAGATAACCACTAGCCAACAGGTTAAATTCTCACTTTTAATATGTTGGAAGTTCACATTATCACATGTAACGATGTCTTATTTTGCAAAATGAAGGTTGTTTACCTTTACTACCTTGATAGCAAAAATGAACCCAAAAAGTGAGGTGTCTATCCTAAGTGACCAGGATCTGCCTGTGTTGTGGTTGGATCAGGGAAAAAGAAAAGGATTTAGAGAGAAATTTGAAATATACTCCAATAATAGCCCCGAGAAGTGTTTTCTGTATGTCACATCTCATTTATAGATGATTTAGGTCTAGAACCAAAATCATGATCATCTTTCATGAACCACTTTAATATTCATTTAATATAATTAAAACTAGAGAAATTTATATTTTAAATTTCTTTGATTCATCATTGAATATATCATATAAGCAAAAAGTATTATTTTTTTAAGTTTTTAATATTTATTTTTTATTTACTTTTGCATATAAGAACTGGGGTGCAGGCCAGAGATGGGGGGTTGAGCAGATTCAACAGAGATAGAGTGAGAAGCAGAACAGGCAAATCTACTGAAATACACTACTGGGAGCAGTGGGCAAGACAGAAGAGGTCTGCTGTGCCATGTGGGTCAGCTCCTTGGCTGGGGATTAAATTCTTGCCTCAGTGGCTGGTAATCATTTGATAACTCTGAGACTTTAACCCCTGCAGCACAAGGGGTTAAACTCTTAGGCAAAGAGTTTTAATGCATAAACAGTAAACAGGAAGCTACATTAAACTACCTGCACTGAATATAAACAAAAAGTGTTAAGTCACCTTGCCCACAAAGTAAGCTATTGATATCTTCATAGGTGAGTTACTGTGTTTTTTTATCTCAAATTAAAATTCAGGGAATGAAAGAATTTATTGTTATGTGGGCAGAACAGATAAAGATCAAACCCTTTCAGAAAATCTAGGGCATAAATTTGCCTTATCAATTGTTCAAGCTCTAGATGGACACTAATTACTGCTACATATATTGGCCTAACACAAGATTACAGACAGAAACTACTGAAGCATGATGTGGAATTCATAGGGGGAAAAGAAAAGACTTTAATTCCTGTAGAGCTATTTCAACACTCATTTCTAAGTCTCCATCTGAGAATCAATAAATAATCCTGGAAAAAAAGAAATACAGTATATAAGATTTGTCAAGTTGATTAATGTCTCATGTTCTAACAGGCTTTGACATCAACTCTTAAAAATATCCTATTTATTGTGATATTGGTCAGAAAGTCAGATTATTTTCTTCTTTATGAATTGATCTAATTAGCAGTGATTGTTTTAGGATAACATTCTCAAACATTATGAAAAATCTTCTAATACGGTCTAATAAAAATTATTCAGATATACTACATAATAACCAGTTTTGAAAAATTAGTTTTATTTTCTTAACCTTTCTTTCCATTATATAAGTATATAGTAATAATTAAAATGGTATTATTTTAAGATTTAAAAAATATTTTATAGATTTTTATAATTTGTCCATCTATTTTTACTAAATAAATCATAATTAAATTATTGGCTGCTTTTCAAGTAATCAATTATATCATCTCATTGAAGAGGAGGCAATTATCTGTTGTCTAATAGAAAATGTTATGATTGGCTATGACAAAACTTAGTGAGAAGGAAATATACATATATATACATACACACATATTTGAAAGTCATTATCTTTTGTTCTATTTGCCATTAATTATTTCCAATTCAAATTACTAAAGGGTGTTTGCTTTTTGTATCATATACCAAGTGCAGTCTTCAAGACATTTCTTTGTATCTATCAGCTATATGTTAAATATAGTACAACTTCTCTTATGTTTATTTATATTTTGAGTGTCTATTTCCAAAATGAAATGTCAAAGTGGACAGAAAGATTGGCATGAAATAAAACCAGTCAAAAACACAACAGACAATGTAATAATGAAACCTCATTTATAGTTTGCTACTCCCACTGTGGGAAAAAGTGATTAAATATGGAGAGCTCAGGGATGGATTGCAGAGCTTTTTCACACATGAAAAAAACATGGCATGAAAAATATATTCATCAAGAGAACAAATGAACAAAGACTATTTTAGACTGAGGGCACAGTGGTATATTCATCAAGAGAACAAATGAACAAAGACTATTTCAGATTGCAGGCACAGTGGTATAGCATAGATGCACAGAGTTCCCTAATGTTTTCCAGAGATTATGAGCATTTTGATATTGCTAATGAGCTTGGATATGGAGCAGCAGTAGAGATTGAAAGTGGGAAGTACTCTAGATTTATCTACTACACAGACTTAACAAGACGAGATAATATATTTGATATGAAGGTTGGAAATTGATTTTCATAAATAGAAATTTAATTCAAGAATGATGTTTATGATAACATTCTCCATTATTTCTTTTTTGCTATAGTGGTATAACTGACTCATAAAAAATCAAATTATAAACAATTTCCTTGGTAGATTCCTAAAGTCAAGAACAATAAAAAGGTCATGTTATCCAGATGTCTATAAAATCCCATTTGCTTTCTCTTCACATTCTTATGTATTTATTTCCTCATCTATAAAACTGTTGGTATGACTTACTAATTTTTAATTGACACAATTAGACAAAACTTACTGAATGGTCTTGTCTATAAATCGACATTACTAATGGTTCTCAGTTTCCAGTTCTGATAGACAATAATTACACACAGAGACTGAACTCTCAGGTCTCTGTGAGATGGTAATTGCAACTGAACTTCACAGTGAGTGTCAACTTCGCTCCAGTTTCTGCACTAATAGAAAAATCTAAAATTTGGAGAAAACGAAGCCTAAATTCACACTCTGATTCCCTCTTTTGCGGGATCTTATGCTTAACCATTTCATCTCTTTGAGCCTCAGTTTCGTCATGTAAAAATGCATCCATTTATCAAAGAGCACAATAACATAATCACATGGGCAGGTGAGAATGATGAGTAGAGTCATGGGTCTAGAGTTTACATCATCCAGAAGTGCTCTGAAACATCTTACCCTTTGTTTTCTTTAAATAAATCATACAAAGTGCCCATCAATTAGAAGCAACAATAGCTAGCTTCTTCTTTTTTAAGTTTATTTATTTGTGCATACAAGAACTGGGGTATTGACCAGAGGTGTGGGGGGTAAGAAGAACCACCAGAGACAGAATGGGGAACAGAACAGGAGTGGGGAATAGAACAGGAAGATGAACTGAAATTCACAGCTAAGGGAAGCAGCCAGTAAGACAGGAGAGGTCTGCCATGTCATGTGGGTCACCTCCCTGGCTGGACATTGAACTCATACGATAGTGGCTATCGATAGCTTCATAGTGCTGTGCTTTAACCTGTTGTGCCACCAGGGAGGGCCAACAATAGCTAACTTTTAAGAACATATGAAGACAGTCAGTTTTAAAAAGCTTGGTAAATATATATACTTGAATATGTTATTCAAACATGTAGGTAAATCACTAGTTTCAAATAAAAAGAGGTGTTCCTTGAGAGAATTATACCGGGATATTCAGAAGGAAATATTTCAGGAAAGAATAGGTATAAATTGGAGATATTCACTAGATGATTTGAAAAAGAAAATTATTTGACAAGCAATATATATTCTCAAGTGCACCTGTTTTGCCCACCATAAGAACCTGTGAGTGGCAAAGGAAAAAAAATTCTTAAACTTGTCTTTATTCTTCCTTCAATTTGGACCACTAATTTTGTAATTTGGTAATTTCCAAGAAAAAAAAATGTATTATTTGGTCTCAAGGCAAAGTAAACCTTCAAAAGTTTGAAGTAATATTTTCATATTAAGCAAGGATCTTATCATATTTTTTTAAATTTTTTTTAAGATTTATTTATTCATACAGAACTGGGGTACAGGCCAGAGATGTGGAGGGTGAGAGGGCTCACCAGGGACAGAGTGGGGAGCAGAACAGACAGATCAATGAAGTACACTGCTGAGGGGAGCAGCAGGCGGGCAGGAGAGGTCTGCCACGCCATGTGGATCCCCTCCAGGGCAGGCGGGGATCGAACTCATGCAGAAGTGGCTTAACTTCTTAGTGCAGTGCTTTATCCCGCTGCACCACCAGGGAGGGCCGGATCGTATCATATCTTAATAATTATTCCATTTTTATAGATTTTTACTTATATGGGAAAAATTTGATTAAGGTAGAAAAGATGCAAATAAGGAGAAAACTGTTTATATTGATTGCTGTTCTGTGAAATTAGAAAATGTGTCAAATCATGTTTAAAATTATGTAAATTAATCTTCATTTTAATACCTAACCAGAAACAAATACAATTGGCATTTTTTTAAGTCACAAAATATTCGTACAACATTTTTAGTTCTTACTTGTCTTTATCAACTGTGAGGACAATATACCCCATAAAGTAAAAAGAAACTAGTTGTAAAGGAGACATCTCAACTGGGCAATGGAGTACACTTTTTTTTAATATTTGTGTTGGAATTTACCTTTTATTTTTAATGCAGTATGGTGGTATTTATCAGCTCATATTCTAATTCCCATCAATAAACGCTTACTCTAAGTCATCCATTCACTTCCTAATAAGACAAAGTCCTCAAGTGCAAGGAAAGATTAGCCTAGGGAGGAAAAAGGGAATAGACAATTAGATCACAATGTGATGTGTAAGCAAGCAGCTCCCCATCAGGAAATGTAAGAAAATAAAATAGGTTGACACTATGGTTTGGTTCACAAGAAAGTTTCAATCCAGTTGCGTTGAAAATGAAATTTATAGAACTGTAGGAAAATAACAAAGCAACAGATGATTACATGCCAAAACATCTACATACTTAAAAGGATCTAATGCTTGACTAGTAGGCGACAGGATGATGGGGAAAGGGTTTTTATTTTAAACAAGTTTAGCTTAAAACTGTATCTAAAGGGGAACAAGTAGATGTGTGAATTACTGGTAGAAAGAAACCCACTAAAATGCACTCAGAGAGGTACTTCCTGACTAGCATGCCAGGTTGCTTTTCTTTTTATTTTCCTGTTGTAGTCAGAGTATTTCCTTGCATTTGTAAATGCCACACCCAGTGTGGTGGCACCATTCTGAGACAGGGAGAACAGGCTGGCCAAGAGGCACCAAAGGGAAGGTCATCTATGCATGAGAGACAAAGGAAGCATTCTCAGCATGGAAGATTGTTAATAGAATCGGTGTGCTTAGGAAGACAGAAGAAAAAGAATTTCAAGCAGTATTTACCACTAAAACTCTCCCAAATTAAATTCCTTGTGGAAAAATACCCAGTCGTACCGGCTCAGCCCAAAGCAGGCTGCTGATGTCCAAAGCTTGCCACAAATCTACGGTATCTACTATCAGGCAACCACAAGAAAGGGGTGAGGTGGTTCTCGGTGAGCTGGAGTGAAGGCGACACACAGAATTCAAACCACCGCATCAGGATACTGACTGCTGTTGTCTCCAGGAAGGACGAGGAGCAGACTGCACCCATCTTACCCATGAGTCTCTTCCTAGTGACACTTCCAAGTTTCTACATTTCTCTCCTGCACGTCTCCTTCCATCTGTTTCCTCCAAATTGCCCATCTCACGGGTCTCCCTCTCATCTGTCTATCCTTCTTGTCCCCGGGATGGCTGTCCCCGAAGCAGAAAGCCCAGTTCACAGCATACTGTGTCTTGGAACCCAAGGAGACTGCAGAGAAGTGGGGCAAGAAGAAAGGGTGCCCCCATCCCGAAGGAGAATCTGAACAACAGTCCTGCCCCACAAGCTGCTGTTTGCCAACAGTAGCCCCCAAACATAGAACGATCTCCAGATAAAATGAGTTGACTTATTATTACCCTCAGTTTTTGTATAGTAATTGATAATTGGATGTATTATTTGCCAATCATCATGCTGGTGGGTTAAGGAAAAGAGCAGAGTCCCCGCACAGAGAAAGCTACACATCTTCATGGAAGTGTCCAGTTCTCATAGGGAAATCTAAGGGGTGTGGTAGCACTGAACAAGGTAATCCAAGTCTGTGGGGTCAGGAAATTCATCTCAAAAGAAGTCACCAGTGAGCTTTGATCAGAAATGTGCAGGTAGCAAGAAATAAGACAAGGTAGACATAATAAAGGAAATGAGAACAAGAGAAAGAAAGGTCCAGCAAAGAGCACCCAGGTCTGAAAATGTTGGTATAGGAAGCTGAGCACTAAGGGTGTCGGGGTGCCAGAGGCACCCACACTTCTAGGGAACCAGTGATTTCTGCATCAGGATTATTTAATCTTAAAATTGAATGGATCTCTTAAAAGGAAAGAGTTGAAGGAGTATGGGAACAGAGGGGAGGAGAAGAAGAAAGAGAGAAAAATAGGAAGAGGAAGGGAGGTGGATAATAAAGAAAAACTGAGCGAAAGAACTATCATCAGCAAGGTGTTTTTTATGAACTGTCTTGCGTGATCATCACGGCCACATCTTAGGATGTTCTTCAGTCAGAAAGTGATGAGCCTAGAAACTGTAAGATACACAGATCACGAGGAGAGAGGTCTCCTGCCCATGATTTTAGGTTTCAGATGTCTTTCCTAGATGTACTGCTAATTTTAAAATGCTCATGAAACAGCCTGGGAACTACTGTTTATACTACAGGCAAAAGCATAAAATTATCTTGCCACAGACGGTCTATCTTCCCTTCAATCAAAAGCTTTCTTTCTTTTCTCACATTCTCTCTAATGTATTTTCTTAAACTATGTGGTCCTGGCTCAAATGTAGCATCAGGAGAGGGGAAATGTGACAGGGATATTTCTTCTAATAATTTGCAGTATCATGTTGGTCTTCAGGGTTGATGCATTTCAGTTCAAAAAAAAGTGCTCAGACATTGTTTTCAACTTCTTTACCTCCTGGGCCATGTAAGTTAACCTCAGATAAGCATGTTGAGGGCTGGTAACAGAAATCAGTCACTGGCTGCCTGCCACGTGTTTCAGCTAGTTCTAGCCTTTGTAGATCTAAAAATAGATATGGTGTTATGATGTATATGGTGTTATACAGTATATGGTGTTATACAGTATATGTGCTGATTTCTTTCATTTCTCTTGCCCAGTTGATGTTAATACTGTCTCCCAACTCATGTCATCTATTTCTGTCTCCAAAGCCATGCATAACAACAGAGCACAAGTCCTTCCAGAGATGGATTCCTTCTAGACGTCACAAACTTGACTATTCACAATTTTAATAGCTACCCTGGAGACTATTTTACCGTATCCATTGGTCTTTAATGATGCCAAAAATGAAGGAATAGTATAGGTGGTAGTGGAGATTAAATAGAATTATGTAGCTCCAAACATGATTATAGACAGTTTTAATTTGAATAGTAATTTTTCAGCTCTGTTGTGAATGAGGTGTAAGATGCTGCCTGATCTATTTTAGCAGGGCGTTTTACATATGCGTGCTCACACCCTTTGCATAATGACAGTCTCCTGCTACACTACTACACATTTCAAAGAGGACAGGCTATCCATTTGCATGTGAGAGCACACTTGAAAACTTTTCATTCAAATTATGTGAAAATATAGGAAGCACAGCTTAGGGTCAAAAGAGAGTCAAAAGGTAGACTTGAAATGCATTCTTTCTGCTAAAATAATTTGTTAAAAGCCAAAAGAATTTAAATCTGCTGGTGTAGAAAAGAGCAATTTGGCTTTCCTAACTTGCAGTTAACAAAACCATAGGAGTATTAAACTAACCTGGATCTTTATGATAAAACTGTTTTTAAACACCACCACAGACATCATTCATGAGGCAGTCATTTGAATGCAATGGTTTGTTGTCAGTGTCAGCTGTGTCGAGGCCTTTTCAAAGTTGACAGGATTTAAAAGCCTCTAAACGTTTGTGATGACATCTCAGCTGTCATTCCAGAAGAATCACGCTCCTTCCAGTTGTTCTCTGAGATTGGCAGAGTCATGGGCTCAGAGAGCTAAGATAACTCATGACCTTTTAAAAAACATGCAAGTAAAATAGTGTTTCTCAGAGACCTTGAAATGAAAGGTTTCTAACAAACTAACGTGACTATTTCTTATCAGTAAATAATAAAGATAATAACTATTTTTACCAGTTAATACAGGTAAGGTCAGGCGTGGGTCCTGGGCAAGCTTGAGAGGTTGATACAGTCCAAGCTTCTTTCTCTGTAGCCCACAGTAAGTAGCCCTGGGAGTGCTTCAAGATCAACAGTTAAAAAGTCTGTGTCCCTCAGGGGGTCACCCCTAAGAGATCCTTCCTGCAGTCAGCCCAACCTCATCCTTTCCTCTCTTATTTTCTGCTATCAAATGTATTCGTGAACTTCTGGCACAACCCCACTGAAAATGAAATTTCAGAAGAGTGAGAAGCTGGGAGTGCATACTGCAGACATGGGTGCTGACATGATCCCGTTAGAGAAATACATGAGTTGATATATATGTCCTTATGGTGTCAGTTTTTCTCTTAGTGCTGTTTCCAGGAGTCAAGAAGAGAGATCCGGCACTGGTGAAAGCCTATCCTCTTACCTCACCCCATTTCACTTCCAAGGAGCATTTAATGGAATAGATTATGCTCTCTCTGAAATACTATCTTCAACTGACTTCGAGTACTTAAATTCCTCCTCCCTAACTGACTTAAAAAAAAAAAATGTTGAAGAGTTTTCATTAAGTTATATTACCAATTAGCTAAGTACAATTCCAAACAGAAAATACTAAATCATCGCCTTTTATATTTGGTCACCAAAGCATTATTATAGATGCCCTATTTCTTTCTTTCTTTTTTTTTTTTTTTTTTTTTTTGTGACTGCTCTTTAACAACTTCTTTCTTTGTTCTTGCTCCCAATCTAACATGTGCTATAATGAGAGGAGTCAGTCCTCTCTTTTTTCTGCTTATGCTAATGCTACTCAATTATCTGCTCTAGGCCCATGAGTTTAAAAGGGTGTCTCAAACATGGCACCATCAAGTCTGGGTCCTGATTTTCTGCTCAAAAATTTATTCTACCTGAGTTTCTACATCTCAGCTAATGGCAACTTTTGGGTTTGCTCTAGCTGAGTAATTGGTAGCCATCCAGATTGTTCCATCAGCACTTTCTGTTATCTCATTTTCAGTATATTTTGAAATCCAGTAACTCTTAAAGATTTTGTTTCTCAGCCAAACTCAAGCACATAACTATTCAGACACAAATTCCTTTCATTCTCTTCCCAAATGTCTGAAATCTATGCATTTCTCAACAGACCGGAGGCATTATGCAATCGAATACCTGAACTTCATTGGTGGCTCCAACTTTTCTTCCTTTTATCCAAAAAGGTATTTGTACCCGTTGGCAGCCAGTAGGTTTTGCTCAAATGTATCTACATCAGTCCCTTACTTCAATTTCTACTCAAACTTCTACTCAAAGTTCTCTGGTTACCAGAAACTTCCTTAACAAGATCTGCAAGGTGGGATGACCCAGCACCTCTTGCGTCTCCAGGCTAGTGTCTCTTCCCCTCAGACTCACTGGTTTCATTTAGGGCACTGTCCACTTGCAGTTCCCTCCCTTACTCATCTATAACTATATTAATAATTCACAGATCAGTTTAAGATCTGGTCTCTTTCAGAAAACTTTTCTTTCAGAAATATAGTTTTCTCCTTTGGATTGGGCTTTCAAAATCTATCTTCTTGTTAATTTTTCAGTCAAGATCTCATAAGTACATTTCATAAGTAGCCACTCAATGAAAAAATTTTGAATGAATACATTTTAGTATAACTACAAAGAAAGTACTCTTTCAGATGTATTAGTTTTTACCCAAGAAAAAATGGGGGTAATAATACTATTATTATAATAAATATATACTATTATTATAATAACAGTACTATTATTATATAATAGTGTGATATAACATAGCCATATATTATATGTGTGATATAATATAGCCATATAAATGATTAGCAGGTGAGTACTAATGTACAATAATTATTAACTAATATTATTAAGAATTAAACAATAATCTTTAAATATTCATAAGATTGTTTTAGAGTAAACATTATGGATGGCTCAAATGTTTTTTTGTCACAGCAGAAGACAGAGTCACTAAGCAAAAATTCTATGCAGAGAGGACTTGATATAGAATTTGGAGTATGCATATCTGCTCTGCTCATTTTGTGATGGATACACAGAGAAACGAAAGGAATTAGTGAAAGAAACAGGGACCATCACAGATAAAAGACAGGTTAATTCCATGTCATGAACTATTAAGCTCTCTTTGTTGTGGCAAATCCGTCTTTGATAATCAAATTGAACACTTAATATCCACAGCATGGCCTCTGTAGTCAGATATGTTTTAGCAAGAAATCAACTTCCTTAATATTTTTAAATGAAAATAATGTATACTAATAAGGAAACTTTTGTGATGACTTCTGAGGTTAGGGAAGATTCCTTGGAGGATATTCAGCTTAACTAAACCCTAAAGGATGAGGAAAATTTGCTCAGTACAAAATTGGGGTGGGGTGGGGGGTGTTGAAGGGGATTTTAGATAGGGAAAGAGTATAATGGGACCTTGAGGTGCAAGGTTACTGAGGGGGCAGAGTGTGGCCCAGCTCTTTGTATGCCATTCACACACTGAGACGGGGAACAGAGCGCTGATGCCAACTAAGATGTTTAAATTGATGTCATAAAAAAATAATGGGATTACTGCTGAACATTTATCAGAGGAAAGTGTTATTTTGGCAAAATTCAATTTAGTAATGCTAGCTATAATAGAAGACATTGTAGCAAGAGTATCAAACATGAGGAAAACTCAGGTTTAGAAAAACACAAGGTTATAAAAGACAAGAGGAAGGACCTCCCCTGGTGGCGCAGCGGGTTAAAACACAGCACAAAGAAGCTTAAGCCACTTCCACATGAGTTTGACCTCCTCCTGCTCCACATGGCAGGCAGACCTCTCCTAACCCCCCCCC
>NW_004567119.1:31696347-31717801 GCF_000260355.1 Condylura cristata
AATAAATAAATAAATAAATAAATAAATAAATAAATAAATAAATAAATAAATAAATAAATAAATAAATAAATAAATAAATAAAAGACAAGAGGGAAAATAGTAGAATGACAAAGTTCATTGTGAAACTGCAAAAGGCACTTCATGATTTACCTTTTATTTCATAATATATACTGTATATGTGTATAATATATTGTGCCTTTTATCTTATAAATATGTGTAATATATACTGTATCTATATCTACTATAAGTGATCAAAGAAATGTCAGAGATGACTTCTATGTTTCAAGCTGGAATAACTTAGATAAAAATAATGACATTTATATAAACATGTAGGGGTGAAGTTTTGTCACCGACATGAAGCGCAACTGCCAAGACGCATTTTCATAAGACTACTGATTATCTCCTGGGAACTGTAGATCTGCTTATCACTCGGCTATCAATCGCTGTGTAGGCAGTTCCTTGAGAGAAAAACAGGCATATCAGAAAAATGGGAAGTGTAAGTCAGAGGTACAAGTTTAACATATTTCAGTAGTCGGAATTATCAGTCTTAGGTTGAACTGAGTTCTTTCATTTTAAAATTTAAACATGATTGCTAACAAATTTAGAAAGTGTTTCATCTTCTGTGTGTACTGAGCACACATTCATGGAGTCCTTCCATTGTGCAGGACCCAGTAAGAGACCACAACTGCAAATATGCTGTAAGTAGCGCAAAGCCCTTTGAGAGGCCAGAAAAAAAAGATCCACAAGAAAACTTCATAGTAGCTATTGCTGCGTTTAGCTTCAAATACATAAAAGACTGTGAAAGACTTAGGTGAAATAATTGACTTTCAGCTAGAGTGGGTGGGATGAAAAATGTTCATTGATAGCAAGACGAGGAATTTGAGGGGAATCCTTCATCTTGATGGGAAGACAGAATACACAAAGAGAAGAAATATAACTTCAGGCTACATTGTAAGGACCATGAGAACCAAAATCAGGACTTTGAACTTTTTAAAGATAGGAAATGGGAAGTGATAGTCAAAGTACAGTCCTGGCTAAAACAGCAATCTGCCAGAACTGTGCACTGCACCAAAAGATCCCTGTTGTCAGTGGCAACTCTCAGGATGAATGAATGCTGGAACCCAAGAAGTGGCTAAATTTACCATTATGGACGCTGGAAAGTTAAACATATTGTAGATGATACCATCAAAGAAATAACAGCATTATTAAAGAAGCAAACAGGCAACATATATTCTTATACCCCTCAACACAAGATGGGATTGATGAAACAGATTAGCCCTAGATGTTTAAAATTCACTACCAGCTCTTGATAATAGTCATCACTCACTGACTCCCCCTTAAAAGACAGATCCAGCATGAAGCCCATACCTTGACGTGCCAATTCCCTGCACAAAAAAAACCTTCAGCTTCCTACTGTCATTGATAATGGAAAATTAAGAACTCCTTACCAGAGCACATGAGACCTACAAGCCTTGCTCAGAATCTCCTTTTCCAACTTCATCACAAGAGCTTCCCCCTCACGCTCCATACTCGTCACTTAAGGAGAGTGACTCTTCAAAACATAACAAATTCTTTCTTGCACTACAGATATCTGCATATGTTGCTGATTTCTACCAGAAACGCTTTCCCCAAATTCTCATAAGACTGGCTTCTCATTCTTCAAATTTAAATCTAGCACAATACTGTTAAATAGTTACTGGCTATCTTTCCCCAAATACAGGAAGCATTTGCAATATAACACTTAGAAATAATCATGGAATCAAAAAGTGCATGACCATATCTTTCAATTTTTGCAACAACTCAGTCAAAACAACCTAGCTGAAGGATGAGAAAGCATGATTCAGAAACATTAAAGTAATTGAAGTGCAATTCACTGAGGTTGTAAGAGTTAGAGGACAGATTGAAAAATTAGCACAAAGCCTTATTACTCCACGTCATCTTCCTATATAAAGAAGAAGGAAATGAGTCCATATATTGAGGCTTTTGTGGGAGTGAGGACATTTGCTCTAGAAAATTGATGGAGAAACTAAGAGCGTAAGCAGAGGAATTAAAGCACAGGTGTGTTCTGGGATCACTGAGTAGTGGAAATGCCTAAAGAAAGAACTTCAGTGAGGAACTAGTAGTCCTTAGATGATTCTTTTCAAAGCAAAAATTGCCTTCTTTCCATCTTCCTTGATAATAACTACTTTGTGACTATGTCTCCCATTAGTTCTTAAAATACTCTAAGACAGAGGCCATGACTATGCTCTTTTATTACATGGAAATCAAAAAAAAAAATGAAATTAGAACTTGCCTCACTCATTTGAATACCTGTAAGTATACAAGGAGAGATCTGGTAGAAGGAATACCTGTCTGTCTTTTCAACTTAATAACCACAATTGTCACTTATAATCTTTCTTTGACCAGATCTCCCCATTCTAGTATTTTTACATTCTCCAATTTATCAAGACATTTTAGTTAAATTAAACAATATGTATTATTTATCAAGTGGAAAGTATTCTGCCAGGTGCCAGAGAGTAGAGCAGTAATGATGATGCTAGACATAGCCATTGGCTTCAGTGAGCTTTAGTTTTAATATTCAAATTCTCCTTGCTTTCCATAACTATCTTTGGTTTAATATAGACAACTTGGATATGAAATTTTCTGCTTCCTAGAATATAGGAATCCACAGATACATGTAGAGTTGTTCAAGGAGCTCAAGAAAGTTGGGACACTTGACATATTTTCAAGTGAAAGGTGTGCCTCAGTCTAACAGGAATGTATGGTGTGGGTATGAAGGCAAGAACCCACACCCAGATGTCCACTCTGGGAGACATGGGGCATCAGTGAAGGGAGAGACATTTTGTTCATTTTCACAAACAAAAAGAAATACAAATTTGAATGGAAAGCAGTGTTATGGGAAATTACAGGGTGGTAGGAAGGCCTGGAGTATGGGAATGGGCAGATAGAAAGTAACCAAGTAAATTCTAGTTCATGCTCTGCCTATGGAAAGTACATTGAAAACATTTGAGGTTTAAGGTTAAAGGCCTAGAAAAAAAATAAGAATAAGTGGGCAGAAATGTTTAAAACACAGACTATCTTGTTTCTCTTTTCCCTTTGCTTCTTTATAAACTCAAAATAAAGTTGACCTCAGTTCCTGACTGATGCCACCCTTCTCTACCAGGAAAGATAAATCAAACCAATGCTCTATTACAAAATGTGAATTCATGAACTCTGTTCTCTTTTGCATTAGATTAACTTTGGGTTTGGAAAACACTGTATTAATATGTGTGTCCACCATCTGTATAAGCTGTGTACACTTTGATTAAACTAAACTGACGATATGCAAACTTATTTCCACAGATTAATATTGACTTCAGTACCAGGGACCTCATCTCAAAGAATATCGCAGAACCAACTCTCAGATGTTTTGATGAGGCTCAGAAGTTAATCTATAGTCTCATGGCCAAGGATTCTTTCCCTCGATTTCTAAAATCCGAGATTTATAACAAACTGGTAAATAGAAAACAGGTTGGGAATAATAAAAAATGGTTCCCTTTCTTGTAAATTGGTAAATTATAAACTACTAACGAGATTATGATTTGGAGAGAGGCAAATTATGAGCTGCCAGGAGACAAAGCTCTTAATCATGACAAGACTAAATGTTTCTGAAATATACAAATACCTTGAAATATACAAATACAAACAATGTACCTTGTTTATATTCACATACCACACATACCCATATATATAAAGCCTGACTTTCTAAGTCATTTATTTAGAATGTATTCATTTTATTAGGTACTTAAAAAATCCTGTTGTGAGAGTACAGGGAGCTTATAGAGATATACAGCATTTTAAATCATAAGTGGATATTATTATGACATTATGAATTCTAGGAACTATATATCTTCATGCTGCTGAGTGGAAGACTATTTAGCATCACATATATGATTTTAAATACCACTTGCAATATTCAAAACTTTACTTATTTGTAAAAAGAGAAATTCTGAACCAAAACTCAATTCTCTACTTAGTGTGTTTAACTATTCCTATTAAACCAGTATCTTAAGTAAAGAGGATTACATAGCAGGGATTATTCCAGAAAATTAAAGGTTATTTGAACATTACGTACTTAAAATCTAGAATTAAGTATCCATTTATTTACCACTACCACTTGTTTAAAAACCTCAATGAAAGTTTATAGTTCATTTACTCTATTTTGAGATCCTTCCCCAAACTGTTACATCTATATGTATAGATAAATGTTCTATGAAAAGTATGCAAAATTTCCTGTCAATGTAAGAAGCTGTAAAGATGTAACAGGTCTTCCTTGTTTCCATTTTATTTTCATAGATTCGTTTATCTTTTGGATAATTCTAATTTGGAAGTTATTTGTAATGAAAAATCAGGAAAAATAGCATGACTTATTTTGTTTCTACAAACTATTCATTTGATAAACAAAGCCTTGTCCCTCTTTGGTCACAAAAAAAATAAACATTTAAGCACATGCAAACAATATAGTCCTTGTTCTCTTGCAAATCTTTAAAGGAAGATAAACACAACCTGGGTGTGAAATGTACCATCTGAAAGTGATTTTAGTAGAGAATCAGATAAATATTTTTTGGGATTTATTTTTTTTAACCTTAATTTAGGTTCTATTTGATTAGAATATTTTTAACTTATTCCAAGAAATGAAAAAGGAAACTTCAAGATTAAAATCATATCTCTCCTTTAGACATGAAAGAATCTAGATCTGTTATTTACTCAGGTAAGGTAACAAAGCAGCTAGTGACAGAGCTGGTAAAAGCAGTGCTTTCCTCAAGGATGGTGCTGCCTGAATCCTTCAGGCGGTGGCTTTGAAGTTTCCTCCCCAGTTAGAATTTTCCCAAGTTGAGGAACTAATCTCTAGGACTCCTTAGGTGCTGCTACTTCCAGTGAATATTCCCACCATCTGCTTATACAAGTTACAACTTCCTTCTAGTCTTCATAGATGTCATGTCCAATGATTGCCTTTCAGCTTTTCTCAAATGATACCCAGGCAGCCACAGATCAAACCTTCACCCACCCACCCCCACCCCGCCCCAAGCAAGAGATTGTTTGATAGAGCCTAGAAATACAGTAGGTGTCAAAATGATTTACCGATAAATGGGGCCACAGAGAGACCCACCTTAGAGGCCCCAGTAGCAATACTTTCTCCCACCATGTCTATTCACTTCCTATCCCAAGCTACAATTGTAGGTTTGCTAATTCATTAGAGTAGCATAGAAAACAATTGCAAGTTTTAGGGATAAACACAATGTCAGTTTTTGAAATACTTCATAGGATTTTCAGGAAAATATCAGCTGTCAGTCTTTCACAGATGGCTTCATTTAAGTCTCCTTGACTCCATATGTTATTTTATTTAATTGATGAGTGATTTTCTGAATGGTAAGTTTTCATAAACAGAGATTAACTTGTAAAGAAATGAGAAATAACATTAATCTGCTTGGTAATGTACTTAAATATTCAATGATTATGTAATGCCATTTTCTAAAAATTATTTACATTAGCTTTAAGAAATGCAGTTATTACATTAAAAAGTCAATTAAAATGAAGAATTAATGAAAATATAAGATATTGACAGAGATATTATATCAAATTATAAGATTTTTCCTGTGTTTTCCTTTTTCTGACAGTTTCTACAAAATATATCTTAAATCAATTGATATTTTCCTTCCATTAGTTCACTCCTAAAGACATTAAATATCTTTCTGAAAGAATCTTAGCTTCTCTAAGACAATCCATGAATTTATCTAAATGTCTTTGAATGTCAGATAATAATAATTCATCAATAGTTACTGACTCCTATATTTATCCAAATAAGGTTTCTTATATTTGCTTAGAAATGATCTATTTCAGCCTCAAAATAAAATCAATTCTTTCTGACACTAGGTCATTACAAACATGAGCTAGTTTGAAACTATATTTCTCAAACCTTTCTTTTGTCTGTCTTCATGTAAAATTCATTCCACTTACCTTCAGTGTTTCTATTTTACAGTTTTCTAATTTTGTGAAGTGTAGCAGTTATATGTGTCCATATTACTCTTGATGAAAGGACATGTTGAGAAATTAACAGCAAAGAAAAATGTTTTCTGTTTCTATTCCAATATCCTTTCTAGTAAGCATAGTATCCTCTTGGCCTTTCAAACAATAACAATATCCAGGTCCATAACTTTAAAGAATAGTCTAGATTGAATTCACCTTCCTTCTGTCTAAATGAAGCTGATTGACTAATCTCAAAATGTGGAAAATTTCCCTAATATAAGCAATCGATATGAAGCATTGTTGGAAAACTAAAGAAAACATTCTAAAAAAAAAAAGAAAGAAAGAAAGAAATTTCTTTTAAAAAAACAACTATAAGTAATTTGATCTCCATATCACTAAACTTCATACATTTATTTCCTATGCAAAAATTCTATCACTAGCCTTCACTAACAGAATCCCAATATAACAGCTTCACCCCAATTATATTAATGCGAGCCTGATTTGCTTCCCAGCCATACAGTCATGTAATTTATTTCATGGTGATGCCAATTAATTTAAAGTGAACTCTTTTCACAACTATGTGGAAAAGGTGGGATGTTGTCAGAGCAGTAATCAATTATTATATGAATAAAGAGTCACTCGCTCTATGTTCCTTTCATTGTTTTGTCAGATTCGCCATTGCATTTTAATGGGGAAGCATCAGGATGGAATATCAAGTGATAACTATTTACTTTAGCTATGCCATTTCAGAGGAATTTTCATATGTTAAGTGCAGTGACTGTAGTGTGTACTTGAATATAAAACACATATGCATAATTAATTCTAATAATGAATAAACACATTCTGCTGTGTTTTCAAGAATATGAGAGTGTAGAAAAATAACATTTTTAAAATGATCTCATTTCTTTATGAAACCACTTAATTTTTTTTCTCCCTGTTTTGTTTAAATACAAAAACAGAATTGGATATCTGGTAGAGAGGGGGAAAATGATGACATTTAATCAGGTTAAATCTATTGATTATTTATGCCTGGTGCATATCTGTTAAATACAAATATTTCTGAGAAAGGAAAACTATTTTATCCTGTTCATATTTTTTTCCACGGGTAATGATTTATTTATATTCTTGTATATCTCACATAAAACATTACTTCATTTGCTTATATTTTTACAAATGAATACTTTGAAGAAGCTATTTCCTTATAAGCCTGCTGTAGTTTCCTTGTTCTGATGCTATTATTCCTGTGCATTTAGGAATGTAAGTTATAATATTTGGATCATTAATTTTGTGAATAATAATGGTTTAAATGTACACTATAAAAAGTTGTTGGTTCTTCCTAAAATTGATAAGAAGAAAAATGTTAAAGGTGTCTTAATATACTCATATTAAATACTCTTACATTTCTTTCGTGTAGATTTTAATTAAAATGTCATTTTTAAAATATCTATTTAGGCTTTTAAAAAGTAAATATTTTTGTGCATGATGCCACTGAATTATTGTTTTTTGTTCCACTTTCCAAATATGTCATGTTTACCACAGAGGCATAATAATGAATTCAAAATCATAGCCATATTTTCCTTACAACTTATAAACAGAAGACACAAGGGGAATTCCTAGTATTTAGTGCAAAAATTTTTTTTTTCAAATTAAATGTTCAAAGCAACATTTGTTTAATATCTGAACATGAATTTTTTATGGGATCATACCAAGATCCATTATTAAAAGCCAAGAGTGCTTCAAGGAAGATTTAAATGTTGAACATGTCACTTACCTACTAAAAATTTGCTTTTCAGCTACTGTTTATTGCACAACTCTATAGATTCTTCTACAATATTTTCTGTTGCCAGAAGCAGTCTTTTAAAATGAGTAAATAAACCCTAACACAAGAAGGTTAAAGATTGATTGAAAAATGTAAGTCATGAGCCCTAAGTGTTTTAAACCAGGTAAGAGTAATTTTCCCAAATGTAGTTTTTGGGTTAAGTGGCAGAAGCCAGTAGAAAGTAAAAAGTTACATGGTGGCTTTCAGTAAATTTCTAATTTTTTTAAAGAAATTGAAAGTTACATGTATATAAAAACATAAACATATACCCACTTTGGGAACACTTTAAATTTGTCTTTTTTAAAGATTTTATTTATTTATTTTTGCATAGAAGAACTGGTCAGGGTGTCAATTCATTATATCAGTTGGTTATTTTTAAGTCCATATAAATTGTGCTTCATAATACTTTCAATTAGCTAAGAGTAAAGACTCAGAAAACAAAGTAAAAGCAAATGTTAATCAAATCAGATCTATTTTCTGTCAACAACTGTGAAAATAGAGGGTGAATAAGCAAAATCCATGTTCTCATCTTTAACTCATTAAAATAAACAATTAGGCATTAGACCTGAATGGACATTACGTCAGTATCAAGAGATAATCCCTAAAAGTTTAATAACTTCTATCTGAGCAGTTGAGTGTTAGCTATTTCTTAACAGTTTGATTCATGAATAAGTGGTATGGAAAAAGTTTTCCCATGACTTCAAAAACTGTATCATACACCTGAAAGGCAACAAAATTTATATAGCAGGTCATAGCTTAAAGTAGCTTCACAGAGAAAATAATTTTTCTATAAAATATATAATTAAAAGAATTATGGCATAAATGGCAATGCAGGATAATGTACATGCATGCAAATGTTGATAATTAATATCACCACAGATAAAATTACCATAAATCAACCTAATGACACAAACACTAATATGGGGCCATCTAACACTTAGCCAAGGACATGGTGAGCTTCGTGTTCACATGCGGTGGCCATCTGCAGAGAAGCGAGCAGGAGGAAGCCATTCAGTAACATAGAAACCCTGAGCAGAGGACACAGGAGAAAAGAAGAAGAAGCTGGAATTCACTGGGAAAAGAAACAACACAGATCAGCTGGTAGTTGTCTAAACAAATGAAGCAAAGGGAGATCTGTCTTAGAACAATGGAAAGACGCAAAATGAACAGAAGTATGTTGTTAATGAGCAGAAGGACTGAAGGAGATCAAGATTTCCGTTCACATCCAAGGTATTCAGGGGAACAAGGCACATTGTAGGACTGCCGGTTCCCTGTGCTGTGAGGGGAATGTGAAAATTATGTATTTCTCCTCCACGAACTCGAACCTCATCCTCTCTTCAGCTTCCACAAACAGTTAAAAATACCAAGTCTGGGGCCCTCCCTGGTGGTGCAGAGGGTTAAAGCATTGCACTAAGAAGCTAAAACCATTTCAGCGTGAGTTTGAACCCGGCATGCCCCAGAGGTGACCACATGGCTGGCAGACCTCTCCTGACCCGCCCGCTGCTCCCCTCAGCAGTGTACTTCGTCAGTCTGTCTATTCTACTCTCCACTATGTCTCTGGTGAATCCTCTCACTATCCCTGCACTTCTGGCTTGTACCCCAGTACTGTATGAATGAATGAATGAATGAATGAATGAATGAATGAATGAATGAATGAATAAATAAATATTTAAAAAAATTCAAGTCTGCTACTTTTGAATAAACAGCTCTTCTCACCCTTAGTCTGCTTTGTTTTCTCCACAGTGTTTCCTCGTCAAAACCAAGCACCAAGAACATTCATTCTGTTGGTACTCTGTTTTTCCTTCTTCTTCCTAAGTTCATTATTTCACGTTGTACAGGATAGGCTTATGTTTCTAGCCCTTACTTTTCACTGAACTTATCATGACTGATGGAGAATTAAATCCAGAGACAAATGTTGAGTACTGTCCTCCTGGCCATTTGTGCAGTTGAACACTGCCAAGCGTTCCCTGCTCAAAAGTCCACTCCCATGACCTCTGGGACTTCCCCTCCCTTAAAATCTTCACTTTCTAGCTGCATCATTTTGAATGACTTCAAGAGTTTCTCTTTCTCTGATGCTGATTAATCCCCCAAATTGAGGTCCCCATCCTTGTTCTCTTGCTAAAGCCAGAAACCTCCCTGAGGGCACTCACAATGCCTAGCCTCACCACCCAGATTTTTTTTTAAAGATGTTTTTATTTACATCTGAGGTGTAGGCCAGAGGTGTGGGTGGTGAAAGGACTCACCAGGGTGAGTCCAAACAGCAGGCCTGCTCTTTCCCGCCTGCTGCTCCCTCAGCAGTGTATTCCGTTACATCTGCCGGTTCTAATCCCTACTCTGTCTCTGGTGAATCTTCTCACCACACCTCTGGTCTGTATACATAAATAAATAAATCTTTTTAAAAAAATTTAATGAAAAAATTCATAATTTCTAGAAGGCTAAAAATGACTGCAGTATTACAGAAATCAAAAAAGTAACTTATTTAACCATTTTCACTGATTAATTTGCGCTATTATAGATGAAACAATCTTGCTTCAAATACTATTGGTTTTATTACTGATCTTTATTATTTGTTATTTAACATGGATGAGGCTTCTCACAAAAAGAACTCACTGTATTCATATATTACTATAACAGGTTTATGTCCTATAAACAGAGGAATTCAGATACTTCTTGAATTTCTTGAGCTTCCCTTCAAAATTATAGTCCACTGATAATTATGGATTTCATTATCAAATATTTTTATGAAAGAAAAAAAATTGGTTTTGACCAAGCATTACAAAGAACCAAATCTTCCACTGATAGTGTTATATATTTTGGTAACAGGAATAATGTTCCACAGAACAACTTGCGGTTCTATAACTGCAGATTGTTTCTCCTCTACCACTATGTATTTCCACACCAGATGCTTAGAACTCTTGGCTCGACACTTCACATTATAAGGCTTGGTGAGTTGGCACAGTGAGCTGTGGACACGCTCCTAAAAATCTTTCCTGAATCAGGATGGCTCACAGTAATCCAACTACGCAGTGAAGTATCGGGAAATTTCCTAAGTACTTTACCCTAAACCATAACAACTGTGTCATCTCAGACAGATCCTAAAATCTCACGTAGGTATCATGAAGAAGGAAAATCTAGTAGAGGGAAGTCAGTGTGGAAAGGGATAGTATTCTCAGACAATTGTGGCTAAAATATCTTTTGCAAATTTTACAAATGCATACAGCTATGTGAACACATTGTTAGCATCCCTCCAGAGCCTGGCAAGGAGGGGGCTCAGGGTGTTTCCAATTTGGACTGTCACCCGCACCAGCCTGGGACATAAACACCTCTCACTGTATGGACTCAAAGATGATTTGGCAATCTTAGCAATAAGACCTCCCTATCCTCTGGTATCCCTTCGGTTATCAGCCATTTCTCACCTAGATGCTTAAGTCTAGGTGAGATGCTTTGAATATTTGTCCTTCAATTTCATTCTAATTAATTACAAAGTGCTACTGGTTCAGCTCATTTCCATCAACGCTGCCACAGCAACAGTCCAGAGCATATCCTTTCTTCTGCCTTTCCAGCAGCCACTTTGCTGGTCTTACCACACAGTGACCCACTTTTGTATCTTCTCAGAGAGTCCTCTCTTAGCCAAAAGTCCTCCTGAGTCACCCTCTAGCCTAAACGTTTAATGTGTATTCATTATGCACAAGATACATCCCAGATCTCCTGGTCTGAGAGTCTCATATCAGACTCTTCACAAAGTAGCTCCTGCTCTCTTTTCAGTCTGTCATGGCTTCTCCACCCCTTACCTTACACCATTCTAAATCCCAACATTAATAAAAAATATTATACGTGGTGACACCATTTTCAAGTATTTACATCTACTAGTCCTGCCTAACACAGCATCACTTGAAGATGTCTGCTAAATTCCTCTGGTCTTTTGGAATTTCTTCTGGACCACCTTTTTTGACCTCTGTCACTCCCTTTTCTCCTTCAAATTTGGATTAAACTCTCACTCACCCTCACTCATAGAGATTAAAATATAAATATGTGAATCATGTTTTATAACTGATATTTATATGAAAATCCATGAATCTAGTGACCAGGCTCACACATCAGAAGGGAACTGATAGTTTCAGGTTGGTCACACTTGTGTACAACAGATCCATACCTTGTTAAATGTTCCATAAGACTTAGCAATAATGTAAATTTCCACTAAGGCAAACGTTTAACTGTCATACAAGATGAGATTTTTTTTAATCTCAGTGATCAACAAAATACCTGTTCTCATATTTTTATGCTTCTTAGATATCTTTTTCTTTGCTCAACTGCAAGTCACACAGATCAACATGGATCAGGATCGGGGAAAGTGAAGACTCATAAGTCTAAGTAAATATATGAGCAAATATCACCTAAGTCATTTTTTCTCTCAATGTGAACCTATTATTATGGCTTCAACTTTGACACCTTTGTCTCTTACTCTTTTTTTTTTTTCAAGATTCATTTATTTCTGCATACAGAGCTGGGGTGCAGGCCAGAGGTGCAGGAGTGGTGTGAGGATTCACCAGAGACAGAGTGGGGAGCAGAACAGGCCGACTGACAAAGTACACTGCTGAGGGGAGCAGCGGGAGAGTCAGGAGAGGTCAGCGTGCCATATGGGTCAACTCCGGGGCAGGGATCAAACTCATGCTGAAGTGGCCTTAGCTTCTTAGTGCTGTGCTTTAACCCACTGCACCACCAGGGAGGGCCCTGACACCTTTTGTCTTTTGACTTCATTGCATAACAAACATTTTTCAGTTGATAGCATCAGTTTCCTTTAAAGTGAGAAGTAAAATACTCTGAATGCAAGCATCCTTCCAGGCTTTTATTTTCCAAATGTGGAAGCCCAGTCTAGTTGTGGGGACAGCCCTTAGGCTATTCATGATCTTTCTGTTTTCTTAACTCTGGTAAGAAAAGCAGTCAGCTAAAAGTAGAAAGCATGCCTGCTTCCTTTGCCTTCCAATGCCTCATGACTCATAAGCTTACCTCTGAGGTCAGGCAGTTTATTAAAGAGTCTCCCTGCTACTGTGCTTTTAACCCCAAAAGGCCCAGATTCCTACCTAAATACAAAGTATAACTATCCTGTTATTACCATATCACACAGAAGTTAAAAGATTCCCAGTTGTTGAGCCATAAGGCAATAGATGTTCAGATTTTAAAAAGGGGCTTGCTATGCAACACAAACACAAAGTATTTTCAAAAAGAGGTATTTCCGAGCTAAACAGCTGCAGCCAGCACACCGACCCTGTGCTGTTGTTACACACACACACACACACACACACACACGACTGCATGGCAATTTTCTAGCAATTCACCGTTTTTGAGTCTTTTCAAAGTAATCAACTTCCATTTGCACCAACTTTAAAAAAAAAAAAGATTTATCTATTTTATCTATTTAGAACTGGGGTACAGGCCAGAGGTGCAGGGCCAGTGAGAGGATTCACCAGAGACACAATGGGGAGCAGAACAGGCCTACTGACAGAGTACACTGCTGATGGAGAGGTCTGCTGCACCATGTGGTCACCTCCAGGGCAGGGATTGAACTCATGCTGAAGTGGCTTTAGCTTCTTAGTGCTGTGCTTTAACCCATTGCACCACCAGGGAGGGCCCTCCATTTGCACCTATTTTAACTGTGTGCTAATTAAATCATACAATAAAAGTAACAATACTTTAAGCAAAACTTGCTTAAAGAAAAAGGGAAAAATCACTCTCTATTGATATATGTACAATGCTACTGTTATACAGAGATAAGCTTTAGTTTCAAAATTTCAGTACTGCAGACATCAAATACCATGTTTTCTTTTAGTATAATAGTGTTTTTTTTTTTACATTATTTTGTACCTTTTTCCATCAGTTGTAATCCCCGTGGGCTTCCCATCACCAATTCACCCTTGTGCCATCATCATAGTCCTGTGAACTACTCCTCCCCCATTTTTGATCCCATTCCACACTCTACACCCATAAAATGTCTCTGGTATATAGTTGCTCATTATTATTATTATTATTATATTCACCCCTGGTCCTTTATACTCCTGCTATGAGTGAAACCATCTGGTATTTTTCTTTTTCTTTCTGGCTTATTTCATTAAGCATGATCCCTTCCAGCTCCATCCATGTTGCTGCAAAAGGCATGCGTTTATCTTTTTTGATCACTGAGTAACATTCCATTATGTATATGTACCACATCTTTTTATTTCAGTCATCTACTTCTGAGCATTTGGGTTGATTCCATGTCTTTCCTATTGTAAATAAAGCAGCAATAAGCATGGGAGTGCAGGTGTCTTTTTAAATCAGTGTTTTTGTGTTTTTTGGGTAGATAGCTAGGAGTGGGATTACTAGGTCATATGGAAGCTCCATTTTTAGCAAATAGCATATTTAAAAAAAAAAGGAAATGGAATAACTCAGAGTTCTGTTGAGAGACTATGTACATTGACTTTTAAGATGAGGAAAAGAGAACATTCACACTTCGCTGTCCAAAGCTCTGTACTAAAACCCTAAGAGAGAGCTGAGAAGTAAACAGGAAAGAGGGAGGTTGTCCACTTATTGTATTGAGTTAAAAAGATGATTGAAATGCAAATGTAAAATAAATACACACTGAAAAAAATGCTTTTGGTCAGCAGAATTGTAAAGCTGTTGCAAAAGAAAATGCAAAGATATATATGCAAACGATTAATGTCCTCAAGGGTATTACAGTGATAATTTTTCAGATCGTCTTTTATACCAAATCGAAATCTATTGCTCCTCCAGTTCACAAAAACACATTTGCAGTTTATCAACCTATAAGTTGTCATTTACCTTCATTGAGTCTGAACCCTGATAAATAGTTAATGGTAAATTAAGCAGTGATTCACTCCCCTAATGCAAGGGTGATGGTTTCTATTAAGAGCTAGATAGTAAAGTTTGGTATTTTTGAATCAGGTTAATTTTCTATTAAATGTTAATCTTTGTTTCTAGTTTTTTAACACTTTAAAAATGTAAAACCCATATGTAGCTAAAGAGCTGGGACAGATTTTACAGGTAAGCCATAATTTGCCAACACCCCTGCTCTGGGCAGTAAAATAATCCTTGGATGGGTTGTTGTACAGTGTTCTAGCAAAACACCAAAAAGGTGTGATCATCCAGTGCCTTTTCCCTAAGATTTGTGTAATTTGTTAACAACAAATGAAGGAGAGGTAAAAAAGAAATGAATTAGCTTGAAGTCCTAAGGCAAGATGTCTGTCTAGACCTTGAGCTTCCCTTCAGTGCCTTGCTCTCTCTCTTAATCACTACACGCACACATGCACACACACACACACACACAGATTTGCTGAAATACTTTTACAAGTGTTATTTCACTTATTAATTCCTTTTATATTGTGATATATAAGATACGTAATTAAAAAATTCAGCTGGTGTTCTACATATTACTATGTTGGCTATCTGTAATCACAGCTGGTTCTGTTTCAAAACAGTCAATGCCAGTTGAGTAGTAAAGAGCTAAAGCCCACAAGGAAGGAGTAAAAGAAAATGAAAAATTCTGATACTTAAGGGAAAGAGGATCTTTTATCACTTCAAGGGAGTTACCAGAGCCCAACTGGAAAACAAGCCAGTCTGGGGATGTGAAAAGCAGACATCTGGTCCAGAGAATTAGCCATAAAGAGATGGATGGTCTGTCACAGAGGATGGTGATGGAACAGAAGTCATCCCAGCAGAAAGACATTTTTGTTCTTAAGGCTAAAGTGATACCAAGAGAAGGGTATGTCACAGCCCCCCAAAACTGGAGTTCTGTTGGTGAAGGTTTACTGGAAGAAGCTGGATTCAACCATGGAGGCCTGGTGAGGTAGTCACCACCGGAGGCACGACCTGAAACCAAGATGGGGAAACACTGAGGCTTCTGCTTTCCGAGGGCAACCAACACTTGTTTATGGTTCCTACTGAGTGAGTGTGCAACAACAAATAAATAAATAAATGAGGTTAGAAAGGACACTTCTCCTGTCTTGCTGCTCCCCTCAGCAGTGTACTTTGTCGATCTGCCTGCTCCGCTCTCAACTCTGCCTCTGGTGAATCCTCTCACCATCCCTCCCTTCCCCATGCCCACACCTCGCACCTCGAGCCTATAGCCCAGTTCTTGTATGCATAAATAAGTCTAGAAAGAAAAGGTGAAACAAAAGAGAAGAAATCCCATGACACCATAAAGCAAGTGCATAGATAGTCAAGAGTCAGCTTTCAATTCTACACACAAGAGTTGCTAGTCCCTGATGAACCACCAAATCTCATCTGTGAAAGATAGGGTATTGGAAAATTCTCTGAAATATACATCACTCCCTAATCGCAAGCATCTTTATTACTAGTAACATTGTAATTATCAGAAACTATTTTAAAATCCATTAAATTTGCATAATGAAAAAGAATATAATTATATCTCACTAAATTTGCATTCTTCAGATAATTCTAAATCCTAAATATAACAACAAAATTATTGTTCTGAATTACTCTTATTAATCTACAGTGTAAAATAAGAGGGTATTGAAGTTCTTGTGCAAGTGCTTAATAAAATCTTTTATTTTATGAAATGCTTATATGATGAAACTATATTTGAGTTATTTAAGACTCTTATTTAAATTACACTTCTTCAAGATTTTAAAAGGCCGCTGCCAAACATATAACATTATAATATTCCATGGAATTAAAGTAACATTTAATTGTAATTAATCAATACAAGTTTTAAAATGTAATCATTTTGAAGGTGAACAAATGAAGATCTTTATTAAGCTTGAATATTTACAAAACTTGCCTTAGGAAAAAAGCAATTTTGTGGGAACATGACATACAGAAAATAATTAAGGAACTTGATGGTAGAAAGTAATAGAAATTCTTTAAATGTAAAGTTCTTTACTTTAAGATTCCTTACTCTAAGATTATGATGCTAAGCTTAGAAAAGTAACAACTTTTCATCAAAACATGCAGTGTACTGTGGGATCTATGTGATACATTATGCAAATGTAATTTTACCCTCCCTATAACACTGAATAAATGTGCATACTCCATCATAATGAACCATTTCTTCTTAGAACTCTTCTACACTTAACATATAACAGCTCAGGCTTCAGTAAAAGGTTAGCTAACATATTCTGCAACAAGTATTTTGTTAACACCAAAGCATTAATTAGTTCTATACCACAGTGCTTAAAATAATATTGCTCACCTTAATACTCTCACTTACTGTGAGCAACATGCTTCATTTTCAAGCTAACAAGTGAGTCTACTGCTATTCCATACTAGTTGACAGAAGACACAAGACTCCTGAATCTGAGACAAAAGCTGTTACTACTCATCAAAAGCATTTGCCAGAATGTCAGGATCCTTGAGTCTCATTTCCCAAAGCATAGCATGGAGAAGGTAGGTGACAACGGTGACACCGTGATTGGGCTGGCTTCTACCTACTCATAATCAGTGCTGCGACTGGACCAGTCCTCATAGCCCTTGTTATGATTTTAAGAAATCCTTTGGAAATAGCCAGCAGAAACTTTAGAAAAGTAGGAGTCCTACTTACAAAACCTAGAAATGACACAGCACACCCAGAGCAGTGAGGTAATCGGTAGTGTGGGTGTATGCCGGGGGTCCTGCTTTTATTAGGGTTTAGAGTCAGGGGGGTTAGGGTTTTGCAGGCTTTCTCTTTATTGGTGAATTTTAAACATAAGAGTGGGGGCCCTCCCTGGCATGGGGCTAGGGCCCAGCACTATGAAGCAATCTGTAGTCACTATAGCACTAGTTGGATCATGGGCCAGGGAAGTGACCTATATGGCACAGCAGACCTCTCCTGTCTCACCCATTCACTCACTGTCTCCCTCAGCAGTCAGTCTGCCTGTTCTGCTCCCCACTCTGGCTCTGGTGAATCCTCTTACCCCCACACACCTCTGGCCTACACTCCTATTCTTCTGTGCATAAAAAAAAAAAGTATTTTTTTAAAAAAATAAGATAAAATAAATCATAAGAGTGGAAATAGAACATTGACCCAACCAGGCCTCAAATAGTTATCAATCAACAAGTATTTGTAAAACAAAGAGCCTCAGTGGCAGGAGGCAGCCTGGCTCTCTAGCAATAAGGTTGGCAGTGTGCTTATTTGAATCAGCCATCTTTGAAGTGGATGCTGGACAGCAAGGTTTAAGTCAGGTTTTGCCAAAATAGCCAACTGTCATCTCTACATGAAACACCTGCATATTTGGTGGCTGGTGTTACAGTGTTTTAGGAAACCTGAATCTCTTACAGTGAGCTGTGAACATGCTTATCTTTTGCTCTGGAGAGAGACATTCTATCGTCTAAAGTTGCTTGCTACACAACTTTCAGCATCATTAAAAACTAAACTAGATCAAGAGTCATCAGTCCTCTGCTTACGCAATGTGGAGAAATGTGAACAGCACAAGACAAACTGTCTCCCAGTCATCACACAAAGACTAGACAGCGACTACTCTTGTTTCAGGAAACATGGAGGAACTGCTCAGACCTTTGCTTTGTGGATTGTGAACACAGAGCTGCATTTAAACATTCAGGAAGCCATTTCTGAGACCAGGACAGTGGGGATGGTCACAGAGAGAAGGAAATAGTCACCTTTTGTTAGAGAAGATACAAAATAAAAATGTCAAAGTATCCGCAGAGTATCTTGCACCACTGTCACTTCCATTTTTAAAAAGTCAGTGTGCCTCTTTGTGTATGAGAGAGGAGATTTCTCTCTGGAAACTCTTCAAAAAGCTTCCTACAAGTGGATAACAGAAATACCCTGAAAAAGAAAGCTATATTTTTTCTAAAGTAGGGAATACTCTGTGTTAAACAGATTGCATTTTAAGTAGGTGTCACAAGTGAGATGACTCAACTGAAACTTCACTGTTCCCAGATCAGCTGTTTGCTGTCTTTGTAAAGGAATCATCATCTCAGATCCTAAATGCATCAGTTTACCAGGTAGGGTGCCAGGGGTGCCACACTGCAGCCTATGATGCATGTACACCACGCTGCATGTCAACAAGGTTGCCCACTTGGAAGTCAACTTCAGCTATGGCATCACTCTTGTTCGGAAGGTTCTGGGCTATAGACATCAAGCATAACTTTATTTCTGCTTAAATCAGGCTGTATGCATTGGCACTAATACTAAGTTCTGACATTGAAGACTTTTTAAAAATAATTAGACACATTTAAGTGATATAGGCTAAACCTTTACCAGTCCACTAATTCTTCAAGTCTATGGATATAATTTATACATGCACTAAGTATATAAGAAGTTTTAAGAAAAACCATAATCAAATTACACCATTAAAATAAGTTTTCTTCTTTTCTGTTTGTTTCATTTAAAATTTTTATATTATGTC
Source organism: Condylura cristata (assembly GCF_000260355.1). Classification (NCBI taxonomy): domain Eukaryota; kingdom Metazoa; phylum Chordata; class Mammalia; order Eulipotyphla; family Talpidae; genus Condylura; species Condylura cristata. The sequence continues at coordinate 31,715,533 of NW_004567119.1, forward strand.
TAGTACAACCCTAACAAAAATCTGCATAAAATGGGAATTAACTTATGTAACTTGATCTCTTATGTAGTATAAAGTTCTTAGAAGGTAAACTAGATTGCTTGCATTAAATTTTTTAGTGGGTATTTTATTTTGCTTATAATTTTGTCACTAATTCCTTCCTGCCAAGTTTTTACTCTTATCAACCTAATCTATTGCTGGGAGATAGGAATAACCCAGGTTGACAAGAAAATGGGGAGAAAAAGTTACTGCCTCAATACATGTTCATGCATGGATTCATACCCACATATATACATACATTTATCCAGTCATCTATGAATCTATTCAACCACTAATTCCTGCACAATTAATTATGTAGTTGCTTCATAACCCTGGTGGATTGAAAAGTGGATGATAAAGGAGGGGCTTCTCTCAATGACTAAAGTGGTATCTCTCTGTTACGAAGTAGCGCTTATCTGCACCACTGGGAAAGTATTGTAGAGCTTTTCACTAATGAAAGGCTCTGTATGTGAATCAGATGGATGGGACAGAAGGTAATTTGTCAGGGTGGGAGGCACACGAGCCAGACAGAGACAGACAGACAGACAGTCATACTCTTTGGAAGAACAGCCTTAAAAGGAATCTGAGAAGACAAAGTTAGGTTTACACCAATCCTAAAATATAAAAATACTAAAAATACTAAAAAATACTACCAGTTGGAGTAATAGCAAATAAAAGGTTATGGGGGGGAACACTATGAGTGTAGAAAACTTTAATGTTTAGTTGTCCCATTGCATTGAGTAAATAGGTTACAATTTTGTCCTATCTAATTAGCATTCACTCTGTTTTCATTTATGTACCAAACCTGAAAGTGGAGACATATGGCACCCTCAGAAATTCCACCACTCCTCTCCCTAACCAACACCTAGTAAGCAAAGATAGTAGGTAACCACACAATAGAGGTATTAATATGCACACATTCCAGAAATCCTTGTTGAATTCTTGCTTCATGATATGCAATAAACCAGTCTCTAGGGACACAAAAATGAAGAGGGTAAACAGACACCTGCCCCTTTAGAAAGTATAGTTTGGCAGCAGAGAGAAAATTAATCAGCTCCAAGAGATTATCTATGAAAGGGAAAGGACAAAGTTCAAAGAAGGATGTATCGAAGTCTTTGACGTGGCTAGAGGTCTCAGATAAAGCTCACCATAAGGTCTCTAAGCTCCTGTGTGTCAAAGTCAGAAAGACACTTTGAAGCAGTTTAAATAATGGAGTAGCAAAATTTCATTTAGAAACATAAATGTCTGGAATGTTGAAATGCCTAGGAAATGAACAAATCTTCTATTTCTTGAAGTTAAACAAATGATTATGTATCATCTTAGAAATGTTGGAATATTTACTAAAATATTCTGTTTCTTTGCCCTCCTGTCTACACACAAGTTATAAATTCCATCCAGATGGGAAATTTTCCTTTCCCAAAGCAGTGGTCAGTGCTTCATACAATGATATTTCAAATATCCTAACTACATATACATTAATGACAACCCTAAAAGTAATTACAAAGAAGGTTAAATGATGGAAAATACCTCGATTTTGCAAGCTTTTCTTATTCCACATGTTATTAATTTAAAAATTCTGTAAAAATTTGATTAAAGCTCCATAACCAGTTTGTTGTTTTTGTTTTGTATTTTATTAAATTATCAACTAGCATCTCTTGCCTATTTCCTTGGTCCTGTGCCATTGGATTTGTGGATGGAGAGAACATGTAACAAAAACCTCACAGACTAAACTCTTACAAGAAGCCCTCTGGCTAATCTCCAACTGATATTCCAAATGGAACCGTCTTATGTACAGCCCTACTATCGGCGCACAGTGGACCCCAAACAGTTAAGGGGTACATCCTGTAAAAGTGGTCCAAGTAAAGGCAAAGAAAGAGGACTCTCACTGTGAACGAATTTTAATAGAAATAGAGCACAAGGAAAGAGAAGAAAGGATATCCCTAATAAAACTTCAAGAATTATTCATCTTCGGGGGCAAAGGCACAGTCAAATACTCTTGACCCAAAATGGGTCCACTGAGGTCCAAAAGCTTGCCATAAGCCTAAGGGAGCTTCTGCCAAGAGGCTACTAGAAACGGGTTAGGTGGGCACCAGAGCTGAGAAAGGAGAGAGTCAACATTCAAAACACAGCACAGAATCCAGCATTAGGTCGAGATGACCGCCACCACTGTCTCTGCGAAAGGCCGGGAGCAGCTGCCCCCCGACCCCCTACACACACACACACACACACACAC
>NW_004567119.1:31718001-31741817 GCF_000260355.1 Condylura cristata
ACCTCCGGGGCAGGCGGGAATCGAACTCATGCTGAAGCGACTTTAGCTTCTCAGTGCTGTGCTTTAACCCGCTGCGCCACCAGGGAGGGCCCCCAGATACACCTTTTAAGAATCTCTATTCGTCTCTCTTTTATATGTCTCCTTTAAGCCTACTTTAAGGTTACATATCCACCTCACCCCTCCCCAGTGCGCCCCACTGAGGAACTCTGACCTTGGCCAGCCAACCTGCAATCCAAGGCGACAGTGTGTGTGCATAGGCTGGCAACTGGCCATCTCCGAGGCTCCTCCCCTTTCACCGAGAGGCACAGCAGCACCTCGTCAGCCGCAGGGACACGTGCAGAGCAGTGCATCCTGAGGTGATCTGAACGTGTGTGAACATCACACAATGTACACGGAAAGCAGCTGCCCACAGCCAACCACACGTGGTGGCGACCTGGCCCGATGGCGGCCGCCGGGCCACGGTCCTGCCTGCCGGCCACCTCACTGAGCATATGCGGGCACCTTGCACGCAACGCTCTCTTTGCTGTAGTAAAAATGCCGTCTGAAAGATTTAAGAGGCACGCCTGACTCGCCGTTGGGACCCACCATATACCACAAGACTGTTTCAGAAGAAGAGCAAGTATTTTTCATGATGAAGAAAAATCCTTCTTACCTGCGCATTCCACATCAAAATCCATCCCACCATGAGGGAAAAAAAAATCACCTCTAAACTTTCATCCAGTTCAAATTCTAAATTTGGGAGGAAGTGGAAGAGCACCCTAGTGGAAAATCAACTGTTCTGAGCTAATTAGGCACCTCCACAACCCTCCAAGGAAGGCCTGCTGGCCAATTAAGCTTAATTGCCAGAGCCAGGGCCTTGGGTTCTGGCCTCCACAGAACTCACAGCTGTGGCTGCAGGGACTTTATTGCCCAGAGCAGTTTCAGCACCAGGCTGCTCAAACTAATCCCACTGACACTTTACTCCCAGCCAGCAAGAGCTTACTCATCCTAGCTTTAGGGTGTTGCCATATTATTTAGGATTGATTTCCAATTAATTTTCTTCACTGAATTTTCATATATTCCCTAGTCTTTGCGATTTATTTAATGAAAACCAATAGAAGGGCTGGAGAAAAATATACCTGTGGGCAAACATAAATGCAAAATTATCATTTGAAAACTCAAAACAATTTAATGAAAATCAGAACTCTCTGTATGCATATGTGTACACAGATAATTGCATACACAAAAACTACTCCTTGCCTTCAATTTAGAAAAATATTCCAGAACTTGTCCAGATAGAGGAATCTTATCCTGCAGGTGAATGTATTTTATAGCTCCATCTTTGTAAAGGTATGCATTTTGGTTAGGATTCATTTTCCACAGCTTTTCACATGATCCTGATAATTAAGATTTTTCATGATATACTCGTAAGCTAACATTAATAATAGTCAAGACAGGGCTGACTCAGTGTCCAGACTATTTTTATAAATCAGAGAATTGCTTTGCCTCATAGTCACCTGCAGCTTTCTGCAAACCCTGAAATGCTGTTTTTTCCCTCTGACATTCTGGTCCCACTCAGATTCCATGATTTGCATTTAAAATGAATGAATGCTGAATCACACTCCTATTCAAGGCCTTCTGCAAATGGGTTTGCATCCAGGTTGCTGCCAGTGTGACTGATTTCCATAATGCATTCATTAGTCATAGAAACAAGCAAAGACGATTTATAGGAAATGATTGAATCTCAAGACCATATTTTTTCTGGTGGTATTGATTCCCTGAATTCCTTCCATTTTTCTTTAGTTCTAAGAACTTAAATGATAGGTAAGAGATTGCTAAAATATAATTAATGAACCACCATCTCTCACAAAAAAAATTGTGAATTGGGACAGGAAGATTATACACGTATGTAGGTATGTTATACTCCCCATTCAAAACTACCCACAACTATTGGGTCTCAGGTTACCCACACTTCTATCTGACTTAGCTGCAAAATGAGGGTTTCCTCCTAATTTTCAACAACTTTTCATAATGACTCAGAAAATTCAGGGAAATATATTTACCAGTTTATTGTAAAAGATATGATAAAAGATGTAGATGACTACCCGGAGGAAAAGATACATACTACAAATGCCCCATGTAAAGGGACTTACATTTCTGTGGAGTTGGGGTATGCTATCTTGTGGTACATACTATGTACCCCCACCAAAAAGCCCTCCAAATCCTGTACTGTAGGTATTAGGATAACTTCACCTTGTAAACACTAGTGATTGCAAATCCAAGCTCCAGCCCTTCTCCCCCACTCCAAGTTCCAAGCTACTAATTAAGATTTGGTCCTCCTGGTGGCCAACCTCCAACCAGAAGTCCTCTAGGCATCTCCAACATTGGTCATGTCATTTGCATATAAAAAGATACTCATATCACATAGAGATTTCAAGGATCTCAAGCTTAGTGTCAGGAACCAGAATCAAAGCCAAATAGTATCAGAAAAGCACTGGGTGAGGCAGGCGTTTTGTGCACAGATCTAGGAGCAGAGACCAAATAAACATTTCTGATTATGTCACAAACCATTGCTGAATATTAGTATGGAGAGTCTGGCGTATCAGTCTGGGTTCAATCAAGAGAGACAAAGCATAAAACTTAGAGACAGGCTTTATTTTATTTTTTTAATTGAACTAGCATTGCATTATAACATTATGTACATTTCAGATTTGTATCACTAAAAATCAACATGTATATAACTATCTGAAGCTGATTACTAGAAGTATTATTAACTATAGCAAAGTGGGGCCCTCCACACCAGGTTAAAGCACAGCACTATGAAACTAACCACAGCCACTTCAGGAGGAGTTTGATCCCCAGCCTGGAGCAGGGGTTGGGGGGTGGGTGACCCTCATGGCGTGGCAGACCTCTCCAGACTTGCCTGCTGTTCTCCTCAGCAGTGTACGTTGTCCATCTGCCTGTTCTGCTCCCCATTCTGTCTCTGGTGAATCTTCTCACCAACCCTGCACCCATGGCCTGTATCCCAGTTCTGAATGCATAAATCTTTAAAATACATATATAGCAAAGTATTGAAGTTAAAAAACAACTAGTAAGAAGTAAAGAGGTCATGACAAATCTGAAATAATCAATTCAGGAGCAACCACCACCTCTGAGGTTAAGATACACTCAAGGAAGAGACACCACATGTTTGAGATCCAGAACCCAAGATTGTGGCTTGTTTTATGGCAAATGAGTCTTGTAGCATGTGCCATATCCATTCAGTTTTATGTAAATATGTTCTTTAGGTTGCCAGGTGCAATTATTTATGGGAGAGCAGTGGCTCATCAGCACCCTCTGCTCCAAAACCTCCCAAGACCGGAGCCAGGGGAAGCCGTTGGTTGCCATGCATCGCAAGAAGCTGGAACTGGGCAGGTGCACAGTCTCTTAATAGCAAGTTGGTGCCAGCTGCCCAAGGAAACATTTAAAGGGCCTGCATCCATTGAGAAGTTTATTGCACAGACAAGAAAGGTGAATTTAGAGATTTGAGGCAATAAATCAATAAGCACCATGCCCACTGAATCATTACCACTATTACTGGGTGCACAACTCATTTCTGTCACACTTTTCTTATTTGCCAAGAAAAGGAAGCACTACTGGCTACTCATGGCTTAGCCTCCCTCTCCACTCTTGAAATGATTTTAAAAACAAATGATTGACATTGTTAATGGGGTAACAAAATATCATTAAGCTAACAGGAGTTTAATGTCTTCATCTCCCACTTACTTGGATATATGTATTTAACACTGTAGAAATTTGGTTTTGTTGATTTCAGGGTTCTGCCCCACCCTCCCTAGGGAAACTATATATACTCCATGAAGTTTCTCAAATCTAAAATTATGAAACACATCTGACTTCAAGGGTTTCAGATAAGGGAATCTCGAACTCACTTGGAACCAATTTTCTCTTAAAAAAAAAAGGGACTGTGAATCAACAAGATGATGATGTATAGAAATGCACAGAATTTAATGTACAGAAATGCTTATATAACAACAAACATCCTCCAAACCTTTCTGACAGCTTGACACCAGTTAGGAGGCACAAAGACAAGCTCAAAGTCAAGATCAACTACAACAAAATGAAAAAGAAATGCCAGCTCACTTCACTGCGCCCGCACCTGTGCCTCTTTAAGTCACACATTCCATGATCAGGAGGAAGCTCTAAACTCACAGCTTCTCCTCCGAGAGGGAAAGAGAAGAGTAAAAAGTTTAAGTCTTCTGACTTTTCAGGAGGCTGCTTGAGACTGTGTTCTGCTCACCTGATTTGGAACATTGATGGAAAATCAGCAAACGAAAGTGAAAACTTGGAGCTTATGGTCACATCTGAGAATTTGTAATAATTTAGTCAGAAGGTAGACAGCTCACCGTAACTGGGAGAAAGTGACTGTCCCTGCACCTTGGAAGGGAAAAAGGAGAGTGGGTTTAAAGGTCCAGCTTATGGAGGGGGGTGCTGCCGAGGGACTGGTTTTGTCTTGTCTGATTCAGAGAACTGAGTAATCCATTATAAGTTGGCTCCTTGGGGACCAAAAGGCCAAAAGTTTATTGCACTTGAGAACAGGCAGTACCACAGAAAAACACCAGAGGGAGCAAGACACCACAAGCTCAGGAAAAGGAAACCTGCAAATCTCATTGAAAAATCACCCAGAGAAGACTCCTAAGAGAAAAATTTTGGAAATCTGCAATCTGTAGCCAGACTGATCAGTGAAGATCTTTCTTTACAAAGTTAATCTATAAATATTATAAGAAAGTTTCATTTTTTAAAAAGATTTATTTATTTATATATACAGGCCAGAGGGGCAGGGGTATTGAGAGGATTCCCCAGAGACAGAGTAGGCAGAGTGAGGAAGTACACTGTTGAGGGGAGCAGCGGCCGGGTCAGGAGAGATCAGCCACACCATGTAGGTCACCTCCAGGGCTGGGCTTGAACTTGCACTGAAGCAGCTGTGGCTAGCCTGCAGTCCTGCGTCCTAACCCATTGCACCACCAGGAAGGGCCTGAAAGTTTCTTTTTTTTTAAGATTTATTTATTCATACGGAACTGGGGTACAGGCAGAGATGTGGAGGGTGAGAGGATTCAACAAGGACAGAGCGGGGAGCAGAACAGAAAGATCGACAAAGTACACTGCTGAGGGGAGCAGCGGGCGGGTCAGGAGAGGTCTGCCGCGCCATGTGGTCACCTCCGGGGCAGGCAGGGATTGAACTCATGCGGAAGGGGCTTAAGCTTCTTAGTGCTGTGCTTTAACCCGCTGCCCCACCAGGGAGGCCCCGAAGTTTCATTTTTAATGCAAGAATCACAACCAAAAAATAACAAGATACATGAAAAAAACAGGAAAATCTTCAGGAACTGACATGAAAATAATAATATCTGAATAAATTACCTGACCAAGAAATTCAAGATATTCTTAAAGGAACACCATGCATTACAAAACAACACATACAGACAATTATATAAAATCGGGACAACAAAGCATGAACAAAATCAGAGTAACAACAGAGGCAGAACCTACAAAAATGATCGAAACAAATCCTGGAGCTGAAGAGTTCAGTAAGGTAGAGAGTGTCCGCAAGAGACAAAACCATCAAAGCTGACAAGTAACTTGCTAAACCCTGAGTGAATTCCAAGGGCATTAGACGAAGTGAAATTAATCCTATACAAAGACCCAGCTACTCATGACTCCGTCTTTATGAGGTATCCAGAATAGTCAAACTCTCAGAAGCGGATAATAAAACGGTCCTTGCCAGCAGGGGGGATGAGAGGGTCGAGGGAGAGGGCTACTGTTCAGTAGACAGAATTTCAGTTATTCAAGATGAGAAATGTTGGGAGATGTTTTGCACCAAAAGGTGTATAATTAGTACTGCTGTGCTGCGCGCTGAAAAATGGGGAAGCTGGTAAATGTTATATTCTTGTTATTACTATAGTAAGAAATTAATAAGGTACCCTAACTGTACTAGCTACAACATGGTCATTTCGATGATTCAGAATATTCTTGCATTATTGGTTTGATATCTGTGTGCACCCATCTGTGTGAAGTATTTTCTTAAGGATAAGACTGTTTTCATTTATTTACATGCAGTGCAGAGCTGGGGGAAGAAGTTACAAGAGGTGGAAGGTAAGCTTTCATGCTCAAATGGAGACAGCCAGAATATGTGACACAGTCACAGCTCATCCATGAAAGAGCAAAGATTTAGACATGTGGTATGAATTGTTCTTAGATTTAATTTATAAGAGGATCTAAAATTTTCTAAACATTAAGCAAGCTGGTAATAGTGTCTATGTGTCATAGCATTTCGTTTTTCACAAGGTAATCCCCATATGTTTTAATTCAAATTAGAGTTTAATTTTAATTAAAATTATTATACTTATTAATGGAAAAAAACCTTTTCTTACAGTTGTCCTAAGTCCAGAGCACTACCATTTAATCCCCACACTTTGCACAGAGCAGACACTCTTCATTTCCTTTATACATATTTTATCAAGTCCATGACTCCATTCTTTACTGCAGCTACTGTTACAGAAAAGCATAATATCAAGTGTAACCTCAGAGGAGTCCGAGAGATCCACCCAACAGCACAAAAATCATGGAGGTCAAGTCAGACATTCATTGACTATCAGACGTGTAACATCACATTAGACTGTAATTCAATATTCTAATTAAAGTACCATAAGAAATAAAATAATGGTCACAAACTTGGAAATAACTGAACATTAGAGATTTAATGGTCCTCTAAAGGCTGAACTTCTTCATTGCACATTTGGCAGGTAAATGAAGACAATAATGTCCCTAGCAAATGCCCAAATATCACATTATAAGTTCATTGATGCAAGCAAAGATGGCTCAGATAATTGTTATAAGTCATGGAGAGTCTACACCACTGAGCATTCGTGTACCTGACCCTGAGCAATTAGCAAGATTTTCTCTTCTTTGAAAATGTAGCAGGCTAAGATTGTGACTATCTATAATTGAAGTATAACGTGCTAGCTGAAAATTAAAAAATAGGCCTATAGGTTGTTAGCCTATTTTATAAGAATGGACATCTCAAATAATTTTACAGTTCAGTTAATAACAACACAATTGCAAAATTGGCAGCTCAACTGGCCTTCTTGGCCTCAGTCCCCTGTGGGAGCTGTGCCTTAGCGGGTAAATGGAAACAGCCATTTCTAAGCTCTTATAGCATCTGGGAGGCAACTACTGTTTATGCTCATAGGCACTTCTTACCACCTTGCAATAAATTTAATGTAAAATTGAGCAAATCTTTGAAACAAATTTGGATAATATCAAAACCAAGCACTCCCTCATCATGTCGCAGTGATATTCCTTAAAATCAATAACTTTGGAACGCAAGTGAATGTGAGAACAGCACCAGCAAGGTAGCCAAAGATCCAGCAGGACTGATCGTGCTGTTAATGTGGGCAAGTGCACTCTGTCATATTGTAGAGATGAAGCTGAGAAAATAAACACACCATTCAGCCAGCCACACCTTTGAGAGAGCCAAAATCATCACTTCTAGGCAAGAAATCTGGGGAAATGCAAATAAATGTTGGTGATGTGGTGCAGGATGACTCTCTCATTCTAAAGTGGCCTCAGTACAGTCTTGAGGGAATGAAGGCTGGCTGGCTCAGAGGCCTCAGCAGTTCCTTCACTTGAATTAACTTCACTCTCTAGGTCCCCGGCCTCCCTTTCTTAGGACACTTCCTTCCCCAAACTTGTAATTGTACATCCTTTCTCTGCCCCTGTGAGAAACAAATGTTTTCAAAGTGTCTTCTTGTTTTCATCCAAGTTCCTCCAGTTTGCATACCTCATTTTCCCAGGAGTGGTTTGCAATATCTTGATTACTTGCTTATTAAATCTTTGTTTCATATTTATAGTGAGTTGTTTTTTTCTTGATTCATAGCCCTTTATATTTGGGACATCAATGATAATTTTCCTATACATGTCACAAATTTTTTTTTTCTCTAATCTACCCTTTTTCTATTTATCTACGTTGTTTTTACAATAAACATTTAAATTAAAATCTTTAGGGCAAATAGAAAATTAACTAATTAATTAATGAAAGCCTCTTGTCCATTTTATAAGCCAGGACAGTCTTTTGCAAGGATCAGGGAACCATTCCTTTGAAATATCATCATTATGTAAGATGATAAATAATCATTTTTCTCCAAGTCTCTGTAGGAAGGTAGGTGCCTGATACCAGGGGTCACCTTGCTCCAAGTTGTGAAGCTATCCCTACTCCTGCTAAGGAAGTAGTGTACTTTTCCTTTGGGGAAGGTCAGTTTGCAAACGATGGCTACATGCGTCCATCCTTATGTCAGTGGACCTGGGAAGCCAGCGGTTGGGTCCATGTTGTGGCCAACAACAGATTAGAAAACCTGGCCTGTCTGCTCACTGTGCTTGCTGACCTGGCTGGCCTGAGCAGGCAGGCGTCTGGGGCTGGGGTCCCATGGAGCCCTGTGGCCTCTGCCACTGGAATGATGGGAGCTGGGGCCTGAGCAGTAACAAAGGGGCAATAGCCCTGGGAGAGAGCAGCCTGTCTCTGCTTCTGAGGCTGAAGAGTTTAACTACCAGAGCCAGAACATTAAAAAAATGAACAAACAAAACAAGACAGGTGAGTGTTCTGGTTCCTTAATTGTGGAAGTTGTCCTGTGATTTACATACCCCAGAGTGGAAGAAGCATCTGAACAGGCAAGGGGGTGTAAATACTAAGAGGAAATAGCAGGTAGGGAGGGGAAGAGGAGAAGCCCATTCATCAGGAGGGCAGTACGAGCTCTCTGGACGCGGATAGCAGATGGGGAGACCTCAGGGTAGACTACCTCGTGGTGTCTCTTACATTTTATAAAGAAAGAGAGGGGACCTCCCTGGTGGCTTAAGTCTTAGCTGACCCACATGGCACAGCAGACCTCTCCTGTCCCACCCGCTGCTCCCCTCAGCAGTGTATTTCAGTCAATCTGCCTGTCCTGCTCCCTGCTCTCTGAATCTTCTCACCTATCCACGTCTCTGGCCTATACCCCAGTTAATTCTACCAAAAATAAATAAATGAACTTTTTTTCCTAAAGTAAAGAAATAGTTTTATCTTATTAGTAAATACTGAATTCTTTTTAATTTATATATATATATATTAGCAGGAATGTATGATTATCCAAATTAGATGTTCTTAGAAGTCAAGGGACTGAAATTTTTCAGAATAAAATAATTTCCTTTTTCCAGGCAAACAACAATATTCCAGCCCTGGACGGAGGTGGATTTTGACTCTCACATTTATGGGACTATCCATCAGCATGTCTCAGGCTTTGTGAGGGTCTAGAAGTTCCTCAGGGCAGCAACTCTGGGCCATGTTTCAGACCCCCACAAAGGTGTGGGTTTAGAGACTCTCTGGGAGAAATAAATTCACCTGAGTGTTCAGGCTAAGCCAGGCACAATATTAAAGGTCGATACACAGAGGAGTCAGTGCTGGGAACGTGGGAGTTCACCTGACTTGCTGAAGGAAGCTAAGAGGGGACGTTTACAAGCAGATCAGCTTGAAAACTTGAGCTGAGAAGGGTTATATGTCTTCACCAAGGTCTCATAGCAAATAAGCATCCGAAGCAGAATTTGCAGTATTTCATGAATTCATTGGACTTGACTCCTTGGTGAAAATATGGCCAGACATGACAAGGACTTAGGAGACAGTGATGCTTGCTTAGGTTTTCTTGCTCTTTCACTCCACTGAGCCCAGGAATGAGCCCCCAATCCAGGCACCTCTCTCTCCCCTCCCCTACGTAGCCCAGGCTCCTGCACCAAAAATGGAAGGTAGAGTGAGGAAGCGGGGGAGGGATGACCTGGTTTTTTAAGCCTCACCCACATGTTTAAGTCTCCAAGATCCAAGACAAGACTCCAAAGCAGATTTACATCAGGAGTAAGAAGATGGAAAGCGAAGGGAAAGAAAGGGAAGACAAATGCATTGGCCTGTGGGAGGGATCTACAAGCAGATGTGTCAAGGTGAAGAAACCAGATGCAAGAGAAGGCCAAGAAGAGAGAGAGGCCCAACCATGTTGAGATGGTTTCAGTTCACCTGTTGGTGAATTTAACTGACCCACCCACCCACCTTCAATCAGAGGGTTAGAGGGTGGGCCTCAATAACAGCCACCTCTTACCTGGCTGTTGGCTCTGAGCCTCACCCACTGGCTCACTGGTCCCTCACCGTGGCTCTCACAATAGAGCACAGGGAACGCTGGGAACAGTGCTCAGAGAGGGTGCTCTTCGTGCATTTATTCTTTAAATTTACACCATAATCATTAATTCACATCTCTCAAGGAGTAGGAACTGTCAACCTAAGTGCATTTTTATTATAACCTACGACACTCAATATTCAATTATTAATAATTAAAAATTATTATCTATGACACTCAATATTTCTTGCAAAAAAAAGGTAAGATTATTAATTATAATATTTAACTAATCAGAACATCCTAACTCCCCAGTTTACTAGTCTTAGGGTGACATAGAAATCACCTCACTCCCCTCTGGGTTCTCAGATTGGAGGAGTCATCAGAGGATGACCAGAGGAGCCCCAGAGGGGTTAGCAAAAGGAAAACAATTAACTGAATAACGCAGGTGGAATGGGCAGAACAAAGCTATTTATTCTGCATTTTGAGGCCTGGAGCATTGAGGTCAGAAAGCGGAAGACTTCACATAACAGACAAGGAGGAAGTGACCTTGTCCTTACTCTGAGAGTAGAGTTGAGATTCTGAACATGTGTAGTGATACACTTGGAACTGCAAGAGACCCCAAGCTATGTTCATCTAGGGGATAAAAGAGTGAACAGTGTTTGCTTTGGTTAACAAAAGGGAAGACACTTAGGGTGACCTCTTCTTCAATGTGCGTGCGCACGGGGTTGGGGGGGGGGGCCTTAGGCAAGACCAGACCCTTCTAGCTTTCAGTGCTCTCACTTCCTTCAAGCAAAAACAATGTTCATTTTCTAAGTAATAGTAACAGGCCTCCTGGAGGCTGACAAGGCCTTCATTGACCTATAGCCTCCTTACCAAGGTGTCAAGAGATCTACCCTGGGCCTACTGAGAAAAGTCTACTTGACCAATTTGAGAGAATGGCCCCACACTAGAAAAGCTTTTGGTAGCAGAATCTGTCCATCAGTCTATTATCCAGGTCACCACTGCTTTTCATTATAACACAGAGAATGTGGATTAATATACCTATGCTATAAGACACCATCAAAGCTAGATTGCAAGCTTAGCACATTAGAGCTTGAAAACACTGCAAAGTAACTTTCAAACCATGAGAGTTTCTTTTAAAACCAAAGCAAGTTTATTAAAGTAAACTCCTACTTGTGATGAGGCCGTATAAGAAAAAATAAATTGCTCTACTTTCCTTCTGAATAGGAAAAAACTCATTTTATATAAGGAGCATTCCACGGAGTTTTATTTAACCACACGCATTTGACTGAGTGTGTCTGAAGTACTTCAGCACCTCTTGGTATGTCATCATTCTGAGCTCATTTTGAATTCAGTGAAACATCACAGAGCATAATATATTCATTTGGTAACCATTTGGATGTCACATTTATTTCTATAGGTATTCAATTGTAATTCAACATTACTGGGCACTCAGGAAAAGAGTTAGCCTTAATTTCTGTAGTTGCTCCACTGTTAGAATTCATCCTCTGCATCTAAATCAGCACATTTGCATATACAATTTATTTTTAATCTGAACTTTATATTTTAAAGAATCTCTTTTTCCTTATTATCACGTTTACATGCAAATTGTTCAATACACTGTTAGTCTGTTGTGAAGAGATCTTAGAATGCAAGGATGCTATAGATTAAGTAGAACAGCAAAAGTAATGTAAGCTGGTGTTATTTTCTTATTAGAAATTATACTGTACCTAAATAACCTAAGCTCATTTTGCTACTTATATCAGCACTTACTCCAGTCAGACATGTGAAGATATAAATATGCTGTGGAAAATGAGTTCTAGAGTCTTTGAGTTTAGGGGGTCCACTCTTTGCCTATGGCCTCTATGTTTTCATGAAGGGAGCTGAGCACTCACACAAAAGGTCAGAAGATGGTTCTGGATGGGGACAGAAGTCACTGCTCTCTGATTCTCAGAGGTTTAACTGCCAGCAGGAAAACTGAAGAGTGGGAGTGAAAAATATATGGGAGAAAATGTTCTAGTTCTAAACACAGAACTGAAGATAAAGATATTAAATTAAAATCACCAACTGTTAAAGTAATTCTGCAGGGTCATGCTCTAGTATTAATACATACACAAATGAAAATGTCCACTATTCATCAAGTAGCAACATGAAACAAACTATTTTATTATTGTAAATGATATGTATTTACTATAAAAATATCATTGTAAATAATGAGTATAACATAGCTGGACACAAAAGTATACTTAATATCCATACAAATGTGAATATAAATACAAGACCATAATTATCTAAGAGATATGTTTGTATTATTTGTTATCGACTGTGTTTCAATATTATTCATAACAAAATTAACATCAAGATCTAAAATACTTTAAAAAACAAACTTTCATACAGACCTCTAATACAGTACCTCATTAAAGATGTAAGATAAAGTAAATCCCATTTTATAGACGACAAAGTAGAACAGAAATAGAGTTTTGGATTTTTATGAGTGAGCTCATCATGAATGAAAAGGGGATGACTCTCACCCTAGAATTTTCTGGAGGTTTTAAATATTTTCTTTTGACTTCAGTTCTCCAAGGCAATATATTATCTGCTAAAAAAAAAAAAACAAGGCAAAGGCAATAATAAATCGTTGCCAAATTTATTTATATTTCTTTGTCATTTTATAAATGTGACTACTAAATGAATAAGTTAGGAACATTAGAAACATCAGTAATTACCTAGATCTATAGATACTTTCAAATTTGGATAGAGCCACCAGCATAAAGTTAGAGGCAACCAGCGTGTTCTGAGTGAAGTTTGCTAGTCCCTGGAAGCCAAAACTAAATATTTCTTTAAAAAAAAAAACCCTGCCTAAAATGGAGAAGCTCCACTTCCTGACAACACTAAAGTCATCTTAAATGAAAAGTAAAAAGGCGTACTGTTTTAAATAGCATATCAGTCAAGTGATGTAGAAAACAAATATATGGTCTTTTAGACTATAGAGTGATACCAGCTGATACAAGTATATGTAAGGAAAGTTTAACACGAGTGGTAAAAACAGACTTTTAAATTATCTTTGTTTCTTTTTTTCTGCCCACGCTTCCTCACCAACATGTCTCTGTTACCATATGTTTGCAGATCTAATTTTTAATTCTTTAAGATGGCAAATCCACCAAATGGTACACAATTATAACAAGTTTGCATCCTTTGATACATGAAAGGAAGTTTTTAAAAAAAAAGTTTAAAAAAAATCAGTTTTTGTTTCAATTTTTTTTTTCAGCTAGAGATATTCAAGATTCTGCAACCCAGTTTTTCATTTAGAAGTTTTCTGAACAAATGTTATCAATTGGGATTCATAAGAATCAAAAGCAAAGACATGTCAATGAATTTGAAGTCATTAAGAAAACTAGGATTTGTCATGACATGTTGATGGAGGAAAAGAATAGAAAACCTGAAAAAGACATCACAAGATTAAAGTCCAGCTTACACCAGGAGTGGAGGCAGAAGGGATTAACATGACCATTAACTCAGTCATGGAAATCAAGACCCTTAGTGCCTTCTCACAGGCATAAGGCCCAAGCAGGTATCACTCCTGTATTGAAAGTCCATATTTCAGGGTAAAGTACAGAGATTGGGCCCACTGTGAAATCTCCGGTCCCCTTAGGATTCCACAGTTATCCACAATCAGCAGCAAATAGGCCACCCCACAAAGAAGGAGCCCCCCTCCAAAGAGAAAAGGACTGTGTCAGGGCAGTCTCTGCCCACCTGTACCTAGGCAGGTGCTCCTTTCCACCCACTCTCGCCCTCCGCAGGGCAGCAGCCGCCTGCCTCCCTGTGATTTGTACCATGCCGGGGCTTCTCTGCACTGACCTCCCTCAGTGGAGGCCACTCTGCTAAAACCTCCGGCCTGCAACCATGCAGGCCTCTCTCAGCAAACCTGGCAGCTTTCTGGGCAGCTCTTCCTGCCTGCTTGTGCCGATGCAAGTGTCTTTTACTCCTGTCTTTTTCCCTAATAAACCTGCTCTTTAAATATGACCAGCGTTTCTGTCTCCTGGAGAAACTCTCCTGGGAAACGCCACATCCTGCTGAAAGGGGAGCTCTGATGAAACCTTTCCCAGAATGAACCCAAGGACCCCGCACTAACTCCAAAAACAACAATGTGTCTCTGAATAACTAGTCAACTCTATAAAATAAAACTTCCCTTCTTGCCTTTCAAGAATAATTTGTTTTCTTTTTTCCCTCTGACCCTCAGATAATGGCTTTACCCTACTAACATTTCTGACTTTATCAAATATGATGCCATTGGCTTTAGATACTATTTAAAAACACTAAAACTTGGCCCTCCCTGGTGGCTCTATGCATTAGAATGCAGCACTGCAAGCTAGTGCAACTGCTTCAGTGCAAGTTCGATCCCTGACACCGGAGATGACCCACATGGTGTGACAGACCTCTCCTGACCCACCCGCTGCTACCCTCAGCAGTGTACTTCGTAGATCTGCCTGTTCTGCTCCCCACTCTGTCTCTGGTGAATCTTCTCACCTCCCCTGCACCTCTGGCCTGTACTCCACTTCTGTATGCATAAATAAATTTAAAAAAGAAAAAAGAAAATTAAAACTTTCCCCAGGTGATGGAGAAATGGCATTTTCCCCAAACCAGTATTAACCCCTTAACTAATGAGATTAATCTGTGTCCTTGTAGGTTGGAGATATTTATGCAGAATGATTTCTTTGCAGATTTTTGCTTTATCAGCAATGGCAGACAAACATTTAATCACTCCCTCATCTCTTTTCCTTTTCCTGACCTGTTTCCTAAGAAGGAAGTTCTGGTTGCTGAGCAACAGGCTATGGTAAAAGCATACAGCACCCCACCACTCCATTTGTCAGAAGAGGTACTGAAAGCTGACCTGACCCCGGCTAGAATATCAGGAGGGGGTTTGGGCTGAGCCACCTTTATGGCTGCGACAGCATTGCTATCGGTCAGGAGTTTGGAAACCATATAATTGCACAGCTGCAGAAAATCAAGTGCCTTTGTAATAACAGTTACTAAATTAGAGTCAACTAAATGTTTGAAAAGAACTAAAAATAACCAGCCTGTCTCTGAACTTTTAATAAATAAAAAAAAAAAGGGGGGGGATTGTTTAGTTCCAAGATAGTCACTTCTGTATTCGCACATGGGTTAGACTGAAAAGCATAGCTCCATCTAATCTGTACATTTTATTTATTTACTTGTTGTGTCTGTTTACATGTACAGACAATCCCTGACTTATGGTGGTTGGATTTATATTTTTACTTTACAATGGCTCAAAAGCATTCAGTAGAAAACACTCTGCAAATTTTGAATTTTGGTGTTTGCTCAGAGGGCGACAGTCTTTATCATCGTTGGCACTGATCAAGGGCACCCCTGTAAGTCACGTGGTCATGAGGCCCAACAGTGGCGCCCCGGGGCCCTGAGCTGCTGCCAGGTTTTGCGGGTGTTGTAGCGTCTCCACACATCTGCCTCTACTTTCAACACTATATGTGATAAATGACACAGCATAATACAGTTAACACTTTATTATAAGCGAGGCTTTGTGTTAAAGGATGCTGCCCAACTGTAGGCAAATGTAAGTGTTGTGGGCGTTTCTAAGGTAACCTACGCTAAGCCACAATGTTGAGTATATTAAATGCCCCTTCAACTTCCAATAACTTCAACCTAGGATGGTTTTTCAGGACATAAACCCATCTTACATGGAGGAAGAGCTGCATATTTACTCCTTTATACAAGAGGTGGGGGTGGTTTGTTCATGACACAAAAAATTTTTATCTGAAGTTTATTCAGATTTCCCCAGTCTTCAATTTGGCTTATATGATTCAGTTCAAATTGAAGTTTTATTTAGTATTCTAGGAATTCAGAAATTCCTTATTATTTTTTGGAAATGAGTGATTAACTACATACTCTTAAGTTATTTAAAATCTTAGCCTCTTTTCAGCAACAGAAGTGAGTCCTTAGCTCTTACTTCTTTGTGAAATGCTGTTTACCTCAGGCTTTAAGTAAATCAACACATCTCACTCAATAAACTTGTTCTTTATCTTAGTACTTATGTTACAGGATAGCCCAGAGTGGACTGGATCACCTGTCTGTGGGGGGCCTCACCTGGAGCTCTTACAACTCAGTTACACGGCAGGTACACACAAAAGGGTCAATAATGGGTTTATTTACAAAAAGGGAAAGGAATAGGAAACAACCCAGGGAAAGAGCGTGGAATACAAAGTAACTGAAATACCTTATGGCTAGGCTGACCGAACACACCGAGTCACGTAGTACGGACCGCCGTTTCCCCAGCGAGAGAGCAAGAGATGCAGTCGCACCCTATTTATCCCCCAAATGTCCCAGAATTCCTGCTAGCTCCGCCCCTGGGTCCTCGCAGTTCTCGCCCTGGTACTGCTGGGAGTTGTAGTTTCCAATCACTGGAGTAGGGTGTAGGGTCCAGAAAGCTGGAATAGTGGGTGGAGTCCATAAGACTCTGCAGAGTTCCTTTAGGACATCCTTACCCTTAACACTTACATGAGTCAAGATGCATAAAATGTGGCCATTTTATTAAAATAAATGACAGAAAAGAAACCTGCAAAAATATTGTGGTCAAGTAAAATGATGTGTTCTTTCACCTATTTTACTGAGATGCAAAACATTTTTCTGAATTATTGAAATCAGCCAACATAGAAACAGATAGAGTCTTGCCTTCCTTGGACATATAGTCTAGAAAATCTGTTAGCCAATTAAAAAAAAAAAGCTGTGTGCTTGTTATGATTCTTGCACCATTTAGGTGCTAAGGATTCAGCAGTGAACAAAATAGACAATCTTTGCTCTTGGGAGCTCACACTTGCAACTCAAAGAACTAAAGAGGAAATCAAGACTCACATGTCAGTTCCATGAAAATAAAAAGTTAGTATAAATAAGTAAATAAAGCAGGGGAGGCAATAGAGACAAATGAAAGTGCAAGTGAAGATGAAAGACATTATCAAGGATTTCACTTCAAAGGGCACTTTCCCTGCTGCTGTCTTTGCTCAACTCCATTTTTGGATATTTGACCACTGGCAGCTTTTAAGCCCCACATCTTTGACTTTCCAGGCTACCTCACATTTGGGCAGTTGACAAAAAGCCCATGTGCACTCGTTCCCTTAGCACCAGTGGAAATCTGAAAGCATTTAAGTTGCTCCCCTGCCGGGACACTCTCCACCTTACCTACTATCTAAGGGGAGTGGAAACCAGTCACTGGTTCTCTCCTTCTCTTTCTTGTTCTCCTGCAGACTACCTTGGGCACCTGTCCTGCTTTCTGAAGAAATTCTCTTCTTGTGAGGAATACATATTTCCATAACATAAGAATAACTGCAGTCTCTAGATCAAGTTTGGCAGGGGGTGGGGGGGTGAGGATGAAGGAGGTAGAGAAGTTGACCCAAACACCACACATGATTTAAACACTCTATACCAACCAGTCAATCTACTGTTAAGTAGTTACTAGCTAAGTTGTTCAATAGTTACCAAAATAATAACACTGAACAAGAAGATACAGAAAGGTCGAGATAGTATGTCATGAGCTCTACCTGCCTATGGTCACATTTGTTGTACTAATTTCTTGCAAACCACTTGAAATTTTCATGAAACAAGAGACTATACGAATAAATAAGTACACTGGTTTATTCAGACAAGCATTCATGAGAATACCTTCCCAAGCCACAGGAGATGCCTAAGAAGAAAGCATCAAAATTGCAAATATTTATTCCACATGCAAAACATTTCAGACATATGTCTAACTTGTTCATATTTTGGTTTTCACTGCAAAGTTTTCTTTTGCACTTTAATTCTGATTAAATCAAGAAGAAAGCCTAGTCTGGATACTAATCTAGCTTTAGCATCCTTAGAGAAAGTGTGTGAACACTCATACTACCAACTAAGGGCTCTGCCCTTTCACTTCCAAGAGGGCCCTGCAGGAGCAGCATATCCCGGCTCGGGAAGAAAATGGAAAAGGCGTTGGGAGGCACATGGGCAGGGGACCCACAAGCAGCTGGGGTTCCAGGAATAGGTGCCATTTAAACCATTGGGGTTCTTCAGTAAGAGCAATATTTGAAGCCTAAATCCTGAATCTACAAATGAGGGCTATTTCCTGAATAATATCACATTACCCAAAACAAATTGACCCTCTTTATCTATAGAAGCAGTAAACTGCAGCTATTTTAATAGAAGACACATGGGGTGGGATGGTTGCCCTAAGGGAGGCATTCCATGCATTTTTAAAAGCCAAATCAAAATTCTAGAATAAGAAGTATAATCGGAGAAAAATGTAGCAGAGCCTTTGGGAATTTCCCTTGATCCCCTCATGTAACTGCACAGCTTGAACACAAAGCCAACTACACAGTAGCTGGCGCCTGTCACAACAAAATGAATATTCCATATTATTACTTCACCTTTTCTGCCAGTTTTTCCTAATGCCATGCTGTCACAGGATTTTCTCAGGCATCTAACCTGTATCCAGAGTTTATATAACTTCAAAGCAAACTGTGAGAATGACAACACTCTAAGGAGATTTGAATATGCAAAAGAGTTCTGTCCCAAGCTATATTTAATATATATATATTTTAAAAAGCTGGATTAGTATTAAAACCATGCTTGTCTGCTTGACTTCCCAAGATCAGAATGCATTTGTTTTCTTCCCTAATCTGCAAAAAAGTAACCCCCAGTCATATCAATTCCAATCTGTCTTAAAGAAACTAGAGACAAGGCCCTCACTGGTGGCACAAGGGGTTGAAATACAGCACTATGAAGCTAACCGCAGCCACTTCAGTACAAGTTCAATCCTTGACCAGGGGGTTATCCCACATGGCACAGCAGACCTCTCCTGACCTGCCCGCTGCTCCCCTCAGCAGTGTACTACATCAGTCTGCCTGTTCTGCTCCCTGTTCTGTCTCTGATGAATCCTCTCATCACCCCTGCACCTTGGCTTGTACCCAGTTCTGTATATGTAAATAAATAAATCTTAAAAAAAAGAAGGAACTAGAGACAGAATAAGCTTTGGATTTCAATTTTACTTTGTTATTTGAATATAACAAAAATTCTCAGATTAAAAAGTTTTTTTAAAAAAAAAGATTTATTTTATGCATAGAAGAAATGGGGTAGAGACCAGAGGAGTGGGGGGAAGGGGGGCAGGGAGGAGAGGATTCAACAGACAGTGGGGAGCAGAACAGGCAGAGCTACTGAGATACAATGATAAGAGCGAGACAGGAGAGGTCTGCAGCCCCATATGGGGGTCAGCTCCCTGGACAGGGATCAAACTCAGGTAGTGACATTGATACCACTGAGACTTAGCCCCTACAATACCAGGGAAGACCCTCAGTTTAGTAATTTTTTTTTAATTTTTTTTAAAGATTTATTTATTTGTGCATACAGAACTGGGGTACAGGCCAGAGGCTCAGGGCGGCAAGAGGCTTCACCATAGACAGAGCGGGGAGCAGAACAGGCAGATCGAGGAAGTACACTGCTGAGGGGAGCAGCGGGCGGGTCAGGAGAGGTCTGCCACACCATGTGGTCACCTCCAGGGCAGGCGGGAATCGAACTCATGCGGAAGTGGCTTTAGCTTCTCAGTGCTGCACTTTAACCTGCTGCGCCATCAAGAAGGGCCAGTAATATATATATATATATATATATATAAACAGGAAAGAAGAAACACAATAAAAACAACTCATTCATAATATGAAGTGACATCAAAGAAAAAAAAAACTATATGAAAGTTCCCACTCTCCTTTATTAGACATATTCACATGACTGCAGGTACAAGGCAGTTAAAATCTAAATTAGGATGTTGACATTATGGGGAATGATCTCCTCCAAAATGAGGCAGTTAAGATGCTTTTGTCTCTCTATATTTTCTATTTTTTTTAGATTTATTTATTTATTCATACAGAACTGGGGTACAGGCCAGAGATGTGGAGGGTGAGAGGATTCACCAGAGACAAAGTGGGGAGCAGAACAGGCAGATCAATGAAGTACACTGCTGAGGGGAGCAGCGAGCGGGTCAGGAAAGGTCTGCCGCACCATGTGGACTCCTCCAGGGCAGGCGGGGATCGAACTCATGCGGAAGTGGCTCAAGCTTCTTAGTGCAGTGCTTTAACCCACTGAGCCACAAGGGAGGGCCCTGTCTCTCTATATTTTCAAACTTAAAATCCTGGTGGTGTAAGCTCTTATTTTTTTTTTTTTTTAAAGATTTTATTTTATTTGTGCATACAGAACTGGGATACAGGCCAGAGATGTGGAGGGTGAGAGAATTCACCAGAGACAGAGTGGAGTGCAGAACAGACAGATCAATGAAATACACTGCTGAGGGGAGCAGCGGGCGGGTCAGGAGAGGTCTGCCACGCCATGTGGGCACCTCCGGGGCAGGCGGGAATCGAACTCATGAGGAAGCGGCTTTAGATTCTCAGTGCTGTGCTTCAACCCGCTGCGCCACCAGGGAGGGCCATAAGCTCTTATTTTTAACAATGACTTTTCATTGATTATTACGGTGCCTGTTAAGGAAATAATTTTTTAAATTGTGTCAAAACTTCAGAGCATTTCAAGGAAAAATATAAATTGCTTTGTTTTCTTCTTTTCATATATTATTCTCAATTTTGTATATTCTGATTCCAGATTTTCTAATCATTCAAGAAATGCAGGGGAAAATATTTCCCTTTAACACTGGAGAAATAAAAATACAAATGAGAAAACTAAGGTAATTTTCAAGATGGCTCATCAGACTTTGGTTCTTTTGTCAAACAATGAATAAATCATCAGGAAATCACATCTGTGAAATGATTTCATATCAGTGAAATAATATTTCATATCTGTGTATAAATCTTTCTATGTATCTGAGTAATAACAGGAATGTCTTCATAGTTATCACTAAAGCTTCTATCACTATTGTAAACACTATCACCTGACTAATAACTTAAACGTCACATTCACTATGGTTTTCTGTATAAGGTTATCACAATCACCTCTGAGCAGTGTTTGCAGAGAGAAAATCTATTCCAATACATAGTGCAAAATGCCTACCCAGTGGCTTCCCATTTGTTTTTCAATAGCAGCTAAGGCAAGTTTTGCATACATCAAATTATGACAGGTTAATGAAACATTATTGCAAATGTGGCACTAGAAGATGTAGCACCAAAAAAAACAAAACACCACTATGAACTAACACCTCTCCCTCCCAACAGGCTCTATGTGAGAAGAGTAAACAATGAACAAAACATGGAAAATTCCATCAATGTCATTTTATGCCAACAAGGGTAGACCCTGTTCCCTAATATCATCACTGAACTCCCATAAGCTTACTTAGTTCACATTTCCTTGGAATGCATTTTAAAAGTCAAACAAAATGATGACAAAAAAATAATATGACCATGGTGTTTATTAAAGAATGAAACACTTTGAGACACTGCTGTTCTCCATAAGGTACTTCTCAGATGGAGAACTAAATGGATGCAGTTTTGAATGACCATGAACTGTAAAAATACAGTTTTTATAGCCACTGTTCCCCTCAGCAGTGTATATTTCAGTTGATCTGCCTGTCCTGTTCCCCAGTCTCTCTGGTGAATCCTCTCTCATGCATACACACACACACTCATGTATACCTCACCTCTAGCCTGTACCCTATTTCTTGTGTGCATAAATAAATAAGTCTTTTCAAAAGGTTTAAGATGAAGAGGTATTTCCTATAATGCCAAAGATCCCTCAAGAAAAAATCTGGATGCTTTTTTTTTATTCTCTCCTTTTCCTGAGCTAAAGATTTATAACAACAAACCAACAGCAAATCTGCACTTGAAAAAGATAAATTTTCCTCTAACATTTTATTAATGCAAGAGTTGAGGTAGGCATTGAGGCTCAAAGTTTGTTCTTGCAGACAAGATCACATTCAACATTTAACATGTACTTAAAAGCTATTTAATACTGAATTTGTTAATTAAAGTAGAATGATAAAATCCAAAGGTATTGCATCTTTCATCCAAACCAATTGTGCTGTAAACAGTTGTATTATTACTGCCATTTAGTACTGTATAGTAATTGTGAGTTAATTGTATAGTAATTACTGTGTAGTAACTCAAATATTTCTGTTGGAATTAATATAAATATGAAATATGTGTCTATAAATGTATCAACCCTTTCAAATCATACCCAGTTCACAAAGACACACCAAAACACTCATTTGCATATTAAAAATAAATATAATATCTCTAATGGGATATACCTCCTCTTGTGTTTGTTATTTTTCATCCTGCCCTACACACACACATACATAAATACACAAATTAGGATGTCAGAAAAGTAACATTTTTTAATGTGAAAAACTGGAGGCTTGTTAATACCAAAACCATTTTCCCAGACCTTTCAGAATTCCTCCAGGACAATTTTGACAGAGACTTAATCTTAATGTCATAAACAAAGTTGCTACTTAATAATTCATTTCGTAAAACCAGAGGGAAAGACCCAGAGCAACTGTGTGACACTAAATCCCCCTCTGATTTAAGCACCATCCACAAAAACTAGCTTGGCTATTTTTTAAGAGCTTAGAGTTTCCTTGGAGATGGAGAGATGCAAATTGTAATTTTATAAGTCTGGTTATTCTTTTTTTTATAAACCTGCAGCCTTCTTAGAAAGACACAATTTTAATGTCAGAATTATAGAAAAAGATAAGATTGTACATATTTATCCAGATTCTTAAAAGACTTGTAAAACTTTTATAACAGTAAGTCATTAACTCACAATTATGAAAATATACTAAAAAAGGAATGAAATTCATTTTTACTCATCGGAAGAAATGTCCAATAAGTGTATATAAATTAATTTTTGCCTAATTTATGGATTTAAATTTTTGTTTTCAAAATCTTTACACATTTGTTTTCATATCCACTGTTTTTACTAAGTAAAGTTATTGACGCGGTTTAGTTACAAAAAATATTTCTTCGTGGCTTATAGTACTAATTCACAACTAAACATATATCACTGTGGAATCATTTAATAAGAAATATTTTCAACGATTATTTTTTGTCTTTTCTGTTTTTTTTTTAAGATTTATTTATTTACTCATACAGAACTGGGGTACAGGCCAGAGGAGCAGGGGTAGTGAGAGGATTCACCAGAGACAGAATGGGGAGACAGGGCCGGAAGCAGAACAGGCAGCTGGAGGAGGTACACTGCTGAGTGGAGCAGCCTGCAGGTCAGGAGGTCTGCAGCACCCTGTGGGTCAGGTCCCAGGCTGGGGATGGAACTCACACTGAGCAGTTGGGCTGCCACCAGGGAGGGCCTCTGAGTTTTATATAAACATCCCACAGCACCTTCAAAGAACAGATGTCTATTGATTTGTTTTCTGAATTTTATTAAAATTTTATTTTATTAAAATTTTGTTAATTTGTAATAAAAGGAGCAAAATATAATAGCATAAAATCATGCTGAAGCTTACTTATCTTCCCAGCTTATGTTTGCGACCTGGAGTGAAAAGAAGGAATTAGAGTAAAATAAAATATGAAAGAGTTGTTTCACTAAATATTCCTAAATGGAGTACAGTCTTCAGTAACAATTATGCCAACAGTTCCTGTAAGAGTTGGATGGAATGAGCTGGGTACAATTTCTATAAGAAATTAACAACCTTGTCATAAAAAAAAA
>NW_004567119.1:31741917-31753177 GCF_000260355.1 Condylura cristata
TTTATTAAATATGTAGTTGTCATACTTTTACTTTTTATAATTATTATTTTATTAAGGATACCAAATGAATCTAAAGCAACTCCTGGCTTTTCTACAACTATCAAAATGTACATCTACAAACCTAACCAGGATGAACTATTTGACTTATTTTTTAAAAAACCAAAACACAGGTAAGGAGGAATCTTAACCATTTTATTTGTAAATAGAAAGTGTAGAGCGACTAAATGGACGGCTGTCACTGACCCTAGGTGGCCTCTCATTCTCAACGGGCTCCAGTTAGTTCAAAGGGATGTTACCTGGGAAAATAAGACCCAGGGCCACATCTTCAGGGTCAAAGGCATCCCACTACTGACCCCATTTCCTGCAACTTTGCACCAGCGTTTCCCCTGCCCGGCAACCTGTGATGACGCTTTCCCTGACAGAGCGACATACCGGATGATTTTAAGTTACTTTCACCCACATGATACCTAAAGAAAATACCCAGTTCTTCCAATAGCTGACAACGGACTATAACCTCTCCAAGTGACATTTAATCGTTCTCTTCTGGCTTTCTAGACCCCTTAACAAATGCAACACCAAACCAACCAAGAGTCTGATAAGTCACACTCTCCCCAGTTGAAACTCGATGTTTTGAAAACAGGCAGTGATGCCATTTTAAATATGCAATTTCTGCTTATAATAAGACCGAGGTAGTTTGTAGATTTTTTTCACGGAAATGATCCAAGTTAATAATTAGAATGAGGGCCTGCCCGGGTGGTGCAAGGGGTAAGATGCACCACTGCCTGCGAGCCGCAGCTGCTTCAAAGCGAGTTCATCTCTGGCCCTGAGGAACATGGCACGGCCCCTACACCTCTAGCCTGGACTCCCAGCTCTGTATGCATAAATAAATAAATCTTTAAAAATTAATGATAGGGCCCTCCCTGGTGGCGCAGCGGGTTAAAGCACTGCATTAAGAAGCTAAAGCCACTTCCTCATGAGTTCCATCCCCGCCTGCCCCGGAGGAGATCCACATGGCGAGGCAGACCTCTCCTGACCCGCCCGCTGCTCCCCTCAGCAGTGTACTTCGTCGATCTGCCTGTTCTGCTCCCCAGACTCTCTGATGGATCCTTTCACCCTCCGCATCTCGGCCTGTACCCCAGTTCTGTACGAATAAATAAATCTTAAAAAAAAAAAGATAGTGATAATGAGGATTCATCTACATAGGAAAAAAACATAATTTAGAGGGTCATCCACAGCACTACTTACAAAGTAGTTTTAAGGAAATAACTGCAGAGTGTATAGATTAATTACATACTCTGCGAGTGTTATGGAATATGTTTTAATGCAATAAAAATTAAGCAAACATAATTTAAAAATTGAGTTAAAAACATAGACATAAAAATTCAAAAAGAGATATCTCAAAATGAAATGTGACTAGTGCGAGGAAATTCTTGCATTTATGCTTCATAATCAAAACTCAGATTGAATTTAATAAATCAGCTAGGAGTATTTTAAGTTAAAAGTCAAGTGTTCATCTATGAGTGAATTCTGGAACAAAGTCTGTATTTTCTGAAAGCAATGTATATATTTACATATTCAGATTTGTATCTAAAAAGTAAATGTGATACAGCTTTCCAAGTTTGCATACAGTATTAACTCAAAGAAAGAGAATAAAAAAAAACACCATGTTTGTTATTGAGAGTAGTTTATTATTAACACAATTTTTAGCAATTTTTCCTGCAGAGCTTAACTATAAATCACTTACTGTTTAATATTTATTTAAATTCATTATGCTTACGGGAATATAAAACTTGCTCTATTGAACTTAATTCCAATTATTTCAACTTCTTCAAAGGATTCAAACAAGTTACTTTTAGCTCCCAGCTGGATTTTATATTTGTTTGCATTTTAGAGACATAAAAGAAACACAATGGGACATCTTGTTCTCCTTGACAACCAAATGTAGATACTACAATAACTAACATATGGCTCTTTAATTAAAAGAAAAAATCCTTAACCCTTTTTATTAAATTGTATTCTCTATAACTGTTCACTTTACATTCCTTCATTTCTTTTATTCATTGTGTCAAGTAAAATTTCCTTTCTTCCCTATTGATAAGGTTTTGAAATGTGTGCATTCAGTTTAGCATTTAAGATTTTTATCAAAAAACAGAAAATGTTCACCTCACTGAGGTCCATTCATTATTCTGTGTATCTACAGTTGATGCCTATTCAGTTTTTTTTTTTTTTAGATTTTTGAGCCTAAAAATTTATACCCACTTTTGTCAATTTTGTAGGTTGAGCTTTGAAAAGAAGTTTTCTGAGAAAACTATTTCTTACTTGTTTTCAAAAATGATGCTACTCTTAGGTTTACTGTAAATTATTACCTTAGGATACCATCTCTGTATCTAAGAGGATTTCCTGGTACTAAAGTCAATAGTGATTAAATATTTAACTTCTTTTAGAGGAACTAAAGTGTCACCATTTTACCAAGCATAGTATTTTCTTTTAATGATGGGATATCTATTTAGCACAGAATAACACTGTTCTTGCCTTTTGTTTTCTAATTCTAAGGCCTTTTCTCGAAAAATTAAAAGACAGCATTGTTACATGGAAATAATACATTAAACCCTAGTCCTCAACAGAACCTTAAAGACACTTTTTTATAAAACTAAGTAAATTATATAAAGTGAGTTCTTTATTTACAACTGCTGTATCATGCTAAATTAGCATGATTTGCCTTGAAGGAGTAAAAAGATCATATAATTTATTTTTCGAATTGTCATTTTGTAAATATTCCATTTTTCTTATAGTTTTTAATTATTATAGTTTGTTTACTATGGGAGGGAGCCCAAATTCTAACTTATTTTGAATTAAATTTACAATCAAACTTGAAATATGTCATTAAATTTTTGTATATAAGTCATACATTTTGTCCCATAATACCTCCATTTTCTCCTTGGATTCCTTCTAATGTGTCAAATAGAAACCATCAAGGTAGCCTGATGTGTCTGTTTTAATATACTTAGACTGGCTTAAAGCCTTCCTATGAGCTAACACAACTGAGGAACAACCCTGGAAAGAGGGTCGATGTAGTCTGCACAGCAAATAGAGATTTATTCCAGGCAGTGGTGAGTACAGGCCTATTTTTTCCAGAATGCCAACCTGATTCTCATTTCTTACTTTGTGTCAGCTACTAGCACAATGAAGGGGAACTTCTCTCAGCTTTACATTTCTGAAGTAAAGATTAACAAAACTAGGTTTAAGTATTATTTTCATTCAGCATGACTGATAACAACATCAGTAATAATGTTACAGCTGGAATGACTTCACACTCTGTACAATCATGCCCCAATTAGTGGAATTTAAACTCTCATTGTTTCTTTATGATGAAAATGTTCCTTCAGTTCTTTTAAAAGCTTGTTTGTGTGTGTGTGTGTGTTGTTGTTGTTGTTTTTCCATCCAAGCGTTTCAGGTTCTTCCAACACTGTCTCTGTAATTAGTGGCTCCTGGCGGGTAAATTCACCCTGTATATTGGTGCCTCTGCTTCTGCTAGCTTCAGCCCTGGAGAGCAAAAGGAAAACTTGCAACTGGCTTTGCTGGGAGTTACATAGGATAAAAATGTGAGCTACTGATGACAATGGCATGTTACAACTCCATAGTCTAACCCCTTACACATATTCAGTCCCTGCTGACTCAAGCAGAGTTATGCCAAGTAGAGCAGAATTTGCCACTAACTCCCTAACTAAGTGCCCAATGACATTAGGAAGCACCACACACGTTCCTTGGGGAGCACAGGGGGTCCCAGATAACTAACTGATAATGCCACACGTATCGTATATGCTACCGAAATAAAGTTAATTCGCTAGTGTATTATTCCAGTGGATCTCACTTCAATCCATAATGCCACAAGAGTGTCCTTATGAAATATCAACCCATCATACACATGTGGTAAGTACACTGAAAGTCAGAAGTCAGCAAAAATGATAAAGAGATTTTAGGATATGTTAAAGCAACAGAAATTAGAGATCTTTCATTGCTATATCTTCACTTCAACTCAGAGAAAACACAGGTCCTAGTAAGAAAATGAGATTCAAAAGCTATTAGTGACAGAACTGAGAACAAAAACCTGTCCTCTATATTACACTTTACATTTCAATCTCATATCAGAAATTTCAAGGGGTATAAGTAATTTAAATTGTTTTACCATTTCCAGTTTTCCCTATTATAAAGTTCTAGATAACACAAAATTAAAGTTGCTTCTGGGCCTCCCTGGTGGTACAACAGGTTAAAGCACAGCACTCTGAATCTATCTGCAGCCACTGCAGCACAAGTACAATACCCAGTCAGGGAGGTGGCCCACATGGTACGGCAGACCTCTCCTGACCTGCCCACTGCTCCCCTCAGCAGTGGATTTCAGTAGATTGCCTGTTCTGCTCCCAACTCTGTCTCTGGTGAATCCTCTCACCCCCCACAACTCTGACCTGTACCCCATAAATAAATAAATAAATAAATATTTTTTTTAAAAGTTGCTTTCCTGGGCCCTCCCTGGTGGCACAGTGGGTTAAAGCTCAGCAATAAGAAGCTAAAGTCACTTCAGCATGAGTTGAAACCCCAGCCCCGGAGGTGACCACATGGCGCGGAAGACCTCTCCTGACCTGCCGGCTGCTCCCCTCAGCAGTGTACTTTGTCAATCTGTCTGTTCTGCTCCCCACTCTGTCTCTGGTGAATCCTCTCACTGCCCCTGCACCTCTGGCCTGCACCCCAGTTCTGTATGCAGAAATAAATAAATCTTAAAAAATATGAAAATAGAAATTCCATATCATCCAGCAGTTCCACTTTGTTGTATATTTTTGGTGAAAGAAAACACACCAACATGCAAAGATATGTGCACCTCCATGCAGCTTTGTCCACAACCACCAAGATGTGGGAAAGAACCCAAATATCGATAGATGAACAGATGGATAAACACTGAGACAGAGATGTAGAAATCATATCGATATGATCATGTGATGTAAACGGATAGGTGGTTATCAAAGAGAAGTGGAGGGTGGACAAAATGGGTAAAAGGTATGAACCTCCAGTTAAATGAATAAGTCACTATAGATGACAATACTGAACTGCAAATTGCTAAGGAAGTCAATTTTTAAAGTTCTCATCACAAGAAAAATTATTTTCATTTTGTGGACAGTGGTAGAGATTATCCAGACCATCATG
This sequence comes from Condylura cristata, assembly GCF_000260355.1. Taxonomy (NCBI): domain Eukaryota; kingdom Metazoa; phylum Chordata; class Mammalia; order Eulipotyphla; family Talpidae; genus Condylura; species Condylura cristata. Next base: position 31,747,114 of record NW_004567119.1, read on the forward strand.
ATGATTCTTTTACAATTAATATAAATATCAAATGATTATGCTGGACACCTGAACCTAATACAATGTTTGCCAGTTTTACCTCAAAAAGGAAATTACAAATATCTGATAACTTGCCTCTTAATGTGTTTTTTAATTACAAATAACTTATTTTGAAAAATTAACTCTACTAAAAATTGATGTGATGTTCATACAAAAAAAATCCATTTAGAATATTATTTTTAGTTTTCCTCTATTCCTTCAGCCCCTTTTTTAAGAAAACAGCTTAGTGAATCTAATGATTTTTAAATTATAGTTTTTTGTTAAAATATAAACTAAATTCTCAAAATCTTAATGACTAAATATAAATGTATGCAATCCATTCAATAGATTTATAATTTGAATTTAAAGTTGATATTTATCTTCCATCTTTTGCCCTTTTTTCTTTATTTATTAGACCCCAGTCTGCACTTAACACCTGTATGTTCTTTCATTAAACAGCATTTTTCAGGCTGAATCTACAAAAACTAATACTGCTTGGTGTATTCCCAAACAAATTTTCTCATCTTGACTATAAATGTCAAGGGATTATGCTTCTTACTTTCTTTGGTAAGTACAAGTTCTATAAAGAAACAATTAAAAAAAAGCATATTTCCCTAAAATGAAAGGTCAACATATTTAATCACTATTATGTTAACCTCTTAATAAAAGTATATTAAAAAGTATGTCCTTATATTAACTGAAATTATAACATAAAAATTAAACTACTTTGTCGTTGACATAATGCTTGCAAGATACTCAAGAAATAAAAATGGCTTCACATAATTCACAATTGCATGTCTTATTAAAGTTATAAGCAAACTTAACTACTGGGTAAGCTTTTTCATTTAAGTGAATCTCATTTGGCAATCCAGTCTTTTATGTTATTTCAATTCATCAGCATTTCTCTCTCCCTAGTTAAAAACAAACAAACTTGTGCTATGAATCATCAAGATTTGGGTACTGATACTTTTAAATAAGATATAAATTTCATTAAATGCTGGTAGGCTCATTATCAGTTTCTGCAGACAGAAAGAATTCGGAGCCTTCAATGAATGTTGAAGGCCTCTATTGCTGATAAAGACCATATATATAGGCAGGTAGACAAAGCAAGAGAGAGAGTTCCAGAATGGAGTGGCAAACTAGCAACTAAGGCCTTTTCCTGTGAATCTGCTACACAACTGATATCCTGTTGCAAATGCAAGGTCCATCTGCTGCTTGCTAGATGCCAGCATAGTGGAACATGTAGCATTTCCAGAACTGACTGTTGTATGGAAAGTGGACAAGCTCCTGAGTTTAACTCATTTTCCTTACAACATTATTCTTAAAATTGAAAGTAGGGACATTTCTGACTATTGTATTCTGAGACAGAGGACATAAAACACCATACTGATGCATTAACAGTGAGAAGAATAGTAATACTAATGAGAATATTAAAAACTCATTATTCACTATTAAAATGTGAACTAGTACTTTTATTTTAGCTGCATCACTACATCATCTTTAAAAACACATTAGAGTAACACTTGTATTTCCCTATCTTTTGAGATTTAATCTAAGTTGAACATTTATCTATTTTAGGGAGATGCCAAATAATTTAATACAATTTTTGTAGTAATATTGTGAATATATTGACAAATTGCTGTTAGCATATAATTTCAAGTATTGCTTAAAACAAACCTGGCTTATTAGCAATCTCTGTGCAATTTTGCCTAGGACATGCACAGAAAATTTAAGTGAAATACTCAATCATAAAACAGTCAAATTTTGAGGATAAGAATTCAGAATTTAGGAATTTTGAATTCTTATAAAAAAGTTTATCTGTAAGCTTATCACATATGATTTGAATATCACAAGTCACTTGCATAAATATGTTGCTAAATATACTACATGATTCATCATTTTATAAGGATGAGCAGTGATCAAAACTCAACAAATAAAAGATTCTGGAGCTTCCATAAAAATAAATTTAATACAGAACCCCCTAGGTCATCTCTACAAAATTAGCTTTTCACCTCAGGACATGAATGCTACTTTTAACTTCAACTGAAACTGACTTGAGTGACTAAAAAACATTATACAACAAAAGTAAGTAACAAATACTTACTTTTCCAAATTAATCTACCACCATGGAACAAACTGTATGTCATATGCTGCAGAATTAAATTTTCGTCCTATTGACATTAGCATATTTCAACTAATACCTACTAAACTATCTTTCATATTCAAATTTTATATTTTCCTTTTCTATAATTTTAAAATAACTAACAGTATTTTACCAATGTTGTAAGCAAGAACCAGTGCAAAGAGCTTCAAAATAAGTAAGTTTAAAATCTTTTTGCCTATTTTTAAAGTAAGAATGAGTGAAAATACTTACAGTAATATTTTTATCACAAAATTTTACAACTTGGAATTTCTGTGATGCTCTGAAAATGAGAGTTGTTTATGGAAATTTTTTTTACTAGAATAACATGTTAGAATATAAAATTTTAAAAACCAAAGCTTTCTATAAGTCTTAGAAGAAAGACTCTGTCACAACAATTCTTAAGGTAAAATATATTTTGTGAACAGACATGATGATGTGGCTCTTGGGTAAATCTATTCGTTGAAATAAAAAGTACAATGATGCTGTATATATACAAAATTTTTGTACTGATGACATGTTATTACATGGTACCAAGTAGACCTTAGAAGAGGAATATCTACATAGCTCACAACTAAATGTAGTAACATCAAACCAACCACTATTTAAATTTACATTATTTTGTGTCACATTATTATAGAACGCCGAGGAATCCAAGCAGCATTTATTTAAGATGCTTCACTACATATAATCTCTCAGAGCTGCCCAGGCAAAGCCCACCACCAAAAGTGAGTTACTAGAGGGAGAGTCTCACACAGTGCCGCTGGCAGTGTAGACATTTAGCTTAGACATTTAGTCATTATCCATCATGACACGGAATCTATTAGAAGATGGGCTATACAGATGGGATCATTTTTACTCGGAGTATTTTATATATTATGTATGACTATAAATAGCTCACTAGTTTCTGATCTTAACTCTACTAGGATATGTATTTCAAATCTAATATCCTGAGGTTCGTAGCACAGAAAATTAGCTTATATCTATTAATGAAAGAGAGAGAGGAAGAAGAGAAGGAGAAAGTAGGAAAAGAGAGGGGGAGGAGTAGACTTCAAATGATAATACTGAAAATTCAGTAACAATGTTTACCATATGCTTCTGTATTCCAGAAACTGTTCCATATAATTCACAAGTACCAATATTAACATTTAATCCTTACTACAAAACTATGCAATTAACAGTCTTCTTCATTCTACAAAGGAGATTAATACACAGATGAGGAACTCTTTCCAAAGATCATTCAGTTGGTAATTGCCTCAGTTAAGATTTGAATCCCAACCCTCCCTTGTGGCACAGTGAATTAGGACTCAGCACTGCAAAGCAGCCACAGCTGCACCAGAGGTGACCCATATGGTGCAGCAGACCTCTCCTGACCTGCCCACTGCTCCCCTCAGCAGTGTACTTGGTCCATCTGCCTATTCTGCTCCCCACTCTATCTCTGGTGAATCCTCTCACTGCCCCTGCACCTCTGGCCTGTACCCCAGTTCTGCATGCATACATAAATAAATGCTTCTCTGATCTTTATGCATACCATCTTTCAAGATAGTGATAGGACATCTGTAAGCCTTTTTTCGATTATTTCAGATATTGCATACTTACCTATTTTGGATGAACTAAGCAAAACAGTATTTATTTTTTTGACTTTGGTCAAAGTTAGGCCTAATTCAGTAGTAACAGTAACTGATTACAAGTTACCATTTAGACAGTGGACATTTTAGGACATAAGGAAGATCAAGCTTAGCAGCCATCTTATAATCAGCTGGCCATAAGTTTAAACAAGAAAACTCAGCTTTTTTAATTTCTTTCCATTACGTTCCTGAACTTCCATCAACTTTCTTTAATGGAATAGTACATCATAATTTCCTTCATACAATGTTTTATATTTTCACTGCACTTTCTAACCTTACACATTTAAAGTATCTGGAGCTAACGCTTTAAAGACTTGCAAACTTTTACAGTGACTGCTATGCTCAAAAAAAAAAAAAAGGAAAGAAAAAGAAACCAGGTAAAACCCACTTTTTATCCAGTCAGCACATCCTTTGGTAACACATTCTGTTTCTTCCATCTAATTTTAAGGTGCCCAGTGCAATGGTGTATAACAACCTGATAAGGTTTCATTGCAAAATTCGCTCACAGGGTAGGTCAATCTGAAAAAAATAATGTTCACATAAATCCGACTTGGATCAAAATTTTTATTGCAGACATGAAAGTAAGCTAGGGTTGGGGCAGAAATGAAAGAGCTATAGAAATGTAGCACACTCATAATCTTTCATTTCTGCCCTGCAGAGGCCTGAAACGTTGAAGCCAGGAAATAGAATATGATCAAACAGCCCTGCTTGTATGTGACTAAATTGATAAAAGCCATGAAAACCTAAATCTAAATTATAAAGCACATTTATGAAGTTCTATCAAACAGAAGTGTTATCTTTAAGTGTTTTAAACAGAAATTCTGAGCACTGAATAATGGGCCAATAAATCCTTAATGAATATATGGCACTACCAATTCACACTTTATCTTTTGAGAGACCTTCTTTCACATTGCTAAATTTCACATGAAGCCAAGACTTGCAACCTACCCTGAGTTATTTGTAGGAGAAGGTAAAGTGTTTCACTCATAGAAAAAATACTACACATTTTGAATATTGATAAATTCTTTAAAAATGTGAATGGAATATCAGTTCATGCCATAATGTTATTTGCTTACAGTAGTGATTTGTCACCGCATTCCACAGATTATCTACTAATCACACTTGGAAAAACACAAAAAAAGTTAAAATGGTGTCATGTTTGACTTTAAAAGCCATTTAGATTTCTTCGGTAGGTAAAAAAAATTAAGAGACATAAATTCAAAAGTTAATATGAGTAACAATTTTAAGTTTAAAAGATTAATCTGAGAAAGATTATACAGTAAACACCCAATAGTTTAGATTTTTGAGAAATTGTAAATTCTAGTACATAGAGACAAGAACAGAAGAAAAAACAATCTAATTTCACACGCTTAAAATTTCATCTTCTAGTGTGTTGAAGAACTTCAGATCTTCCAAGAATACATTCACAATAATGTTTTTTTTAAAGATTTATTTATTTATTCATACAGAACTGGGGTACAGGACAGAGATGCAGAGGGTGAGAGGATTCACCAGAGACAGAGTGGGGAGCAGAACAGGCAGATCAATGAAGTACACTGCTGAGGGGAGCAGCGAAGGGTCAGGAGAGGTCTGCCACGCCATGTGGTCACCTGCGGGGCAGATGGGGATGGAACTCATGCGGAAGTGGCTTAAGCTTCTTAGTGCTGTGCTTTAACCCGCTGTGCCACCAGGGAGGGCCCACAATAATGGTTTTAAACTGTAGGTGGTGCTGGCTTGCAAATTCATGAAAATTTTATGTACTTCTTGCTTAAACACATAATTACCTAAACAATGAAAGAAAATACTTTTCACATGTGCCTATCATAAAATTTTAATTATATTTTTGATGTGAAAAAATTATTCAATGTGCACAAGTTTTTCACAAATGTTCTTCATGTTATTACTATCAGACACAAAAAATGAAAGTTAATAATCATTCAAAAAAATCTCATTTGAGAAGCAATTTATGGTAGTGATTTCTACTTGCTAGATAGGAGGAGGCCCGATGCATGAACCACTCAATAAAGCCAATTAGATCTCTAAAAATAAAATGAGCAACTTACTATAAAAGTTCTACATTCATGGTGCCTTAAAGACACAAATCAAAGAAATGAAAAAAATTAATCAAGAGAATGAAGAGAGAACATCCATGAGTGCAAAAGAGAAGCTTTTCCACAGCTGCTGGACAAGTAATTGATCCTTCTAACTGATTCTTAAAACAACTCTTGTGGACTTCCGGAAGATGGCGGCAGAGTAAAGACGCCGAGATCACCGCGTC
>NW_004567119.1:31759607-31809987 GCF_000260355.1 Condylura cristata
ACTATGGTGGTGGCACAGGGGTGATTTGGTGATGGGAAACCCGTGGGGATTACAATTGAGATGAAAAAAAAAATGTGCAAAATAAAAAAAAAAACAACTCTTGTGTTTTGACTTTCATTATGCTATAGTAGCAATAACAAGAACATCAGTCAAGGAAAAAGATTCTCATTTGGGGGGGAGGGGGATTAGGTTTAAGCTAATTATAAATTTCAAAGATTTTAGGATTGATCTGTCTATTAAAAATTAAACTTGAACCTACCTATCCTCAATGTATCAATGTCAGCGAGAAAACTGTCCCTGATCCATAACGACAGTAGGTTCTTGTAACAGACTTGAAACACTTTATCATCAGAAAGCAATATTTAGTTTAACTGACATCTTTTTCATGAAAAGCCTTCCTCCATGAAAGAGTACTGTGTAGATCTTCATTCTGTGACTGGAAATAACTAAAATGAACCACGCATTAGATCGAGTAGGTGAGGGGCTAGGATGAAGCCTGGGGGCTGAGAGACATAACAGGAGGGGTCATGTTGGGAGTCACAACAGAGAAAAGTCAGTAACAAGAAAAAGTCTACGACACCATTACCCTTTCATCAGTTAGGACGTTAGCCAAGGTTGCCCAATCAAGAAACTGCATGATCATCATAGAGCGCAACTATTAAAAACTCCGAAGTTGACATTTTCATCTGCATCAACCGCTCGGGACCCCTGAGAGAAGGACCTGAACTGTTACCTGTCTGCATGAACAATCTCAGGCTTGCTGCTGCTGGCAAGAGTTAACCTGTTTCTTTAACCCTTGCAGCCTTGCTCCCAGGAGCTGGCCTGTGTCTTGCATAAACTTTCTGAGCTTACTACTGTTCGCACGGTGTGTTTCAATTCTTTCACAACAACTGCAGTTCCCAGTTTGGCCCAACGAATGGTGTCACATACATGGGACTCGTCCTCCACATCACAGAAATCAGAAAATGCAGACCCGGGAGCCAAATTTGACTCACTGCCATGTTTGGGTAAATAAAGTTTTATTCAAACAGTCATCGTGCCCATAACTGTTAATGGCTGATTTCCCACTGTAGAGACGTTAATGTGGTGATGTAGCAGAGACCAACTGGTATGCAAAATCTAAACATTTAACATCTGGCTCTGTAAAGAAACTGTTTACTGACCTCTGTGCTGAGGTTAAATATGATCTTGAAAGTTTCGAAAAGGGAAGTTGAAAATAATGTGGAGAAATATCTCCAACTGCAATGCCGGGTCCACATTATTGGTACAGTGTTCTAGGGGAAGTGGCCTGTTGCCCACGAATCCCAACAGTGTAAGCCAACTTATAATTTGAGGAGAAATGCATAATCTAACAAGATCCTCTGACTTGGATATCAAGAATGATTAAATATTTCTAGGGAAATCATGATAATTGCTTGGGTTTCAACCTAAACAGTAGTCAATCTGGAGTATTAAAGACAACAGAGAATTTCTATTCCCTATTCTGAGAGTGATGAATGAATTCTGCACCTGGAAGATATTTTTATTCCCTTTTAGAAAAGTAGAACATCTTCCAAAGCTAACCTTGAGAAAGTTAAGATAAGGTTATGCCCTAGTTGTGTAAAACTATGCCATGAGAAAAGATTATTAAAAAATTGTGTTTAATTTGAATAAACAGTTATTTATACATCTAAATATCCACATATATGAACCTGTGCATATCTAATGACAGGAAGAAAAGAGGCAAATTCAAATCTTGATTAGTTAAGATAAATGAAATGAAATGTTGGTATCATTCATCATGTGTAAAATAAGTGACGTGAAAGGTATCTGCAATGCAGTCTGGTGAGAAAGTAATGAAAATTAATTAGCATCTTCTAAATATTTAAAAAATCTAAAAAATGTCCTTATATTCTAGATAATACTTTTAAAATACATAGGTTAAAGAGATTATAGCAAGGTTGGATAATAAAGCCTGCAAAGTTAACATACCAATGTTCAATGAACAACTATATTTTGAAATTAAAAACACAATACATCCTATATTAGCATGAAAATTAAATACTTTAGTTTAACAAGATATGTACATCATCTGTGTGAGAAAACTATATAACTGCTGAGAGAAATCAAAGATCTAAATGACATATTTCAAGAACATTACTCAGTTCTACAAAGAAACACAATTCTCACTTAAGAAAAGTCATGGAAGAAACCTAAATGCATACTATTAAAAAGAAAGCAATATGATTGCAGCTACATCATGTCCTGGAAAATGTAAAACTATGGAGACAATAAAAAGTTCAGTGGGAGTGTGTAGGAGGTGATCAGGGATTGTGTGTGAACAGGCTGCGTACAAAAGAATTTAGGGCAGTAAAACTACTCTGTGTAATACTTAAAGAGTAGACACATGTCACTGTATATTTTCCCAAGCCCATAGACCAGAAGTGAACCCTAATGAAGTCTATGGATCTGGGTGATAATAATGTGTCCATTTAGGTTCACAGATCATAATAAGTCTACCCCTTTGGCAGTAGACCATGTCTTAGGGAAGCCTATATGTGTGTGGTCACAGGAGACATATGGGAATTATCTGTACCTTCTACCTAAAGTTGCTGTGAACCTAAAGCTGCTCTATAAAATAAAGTCTACTTAAAATTTTGTAGTTCATAAGAAATCAGTATTTGTATGAGTTGAAAATGCAATGATAGGTTAAAGAATGTATCTGTTAAATTGTTAGAAAAGTATCCAGAAGTAGGTATGAATTGGGTCTCAATAATTAAAAATAAGAATGATTTACTTTGTTTTTCAGCATACTTTCTAATATTAGGGGTGAATAAACTACTGCTAAGAAAATCATTTAACATTCATTCAGGTGCCTCCCTACTGGCCTAGGGGTTAAGTCTCAGCACTATCACAGCTACAGACCTGAGTTCAATCCCTGGCCAGGGAGTTGACCCACATGGTGTAGCAGACCTCTTCTGTCTTGCCCGCTGCTCCCCTCAGCAGTGTATTTAGTAAATTTGCCTGCTCTGCTCCCCACTCATCTCTGGTGAATCCTCCCACCTCCCACCTCTAGTTTACACCCTAGTTCTTCGATACCAACAGCTCTCAACAGCCCAAGGTCAAAGCACAAAAGACACATAGAAACTCCGGGGAGCTACAGACTAAAGTGAACAGCACCATGTCTACTCATTCACCTTTGACTCCTTCCCTGGTGAATGGACAAGCAAAAGTGATGAATATAAACAAGGTCAATTTTGCAGAGGGAGTTGGAGAGGTATGTGGAGGATGGACACCAATTGACATGGAAGGTATCTGCAATGCAGTCTGGTGTGAAAGTAATCATTTGCCAAATGGTAGAATAGCATGAGTAGATGTTAAACACACACCTACTTACTTCTGGAAAGATACAATCCAAAATATTCATGGAAACAAAAGTAGAGAAACAAAGAAGACTTTCATTGTTTGACATTCTTCGCTGTTGTTAGAAATGTTGTTAGAAATATCATTTTTTTATCAATATTATGTAACTTTTAACAACTTTTAACACAAACTAAAATTGCTATAAAAGGGCTTTGAAACATACTGAGCAAGAAAAAGAGGAGTATGCTCACTGTTCACCAACTTTTTTTTTTTTTTTTTGTTCACCAACTTTTAATAAGGCTAGACCTTTATGACCTGGTCATCGCCTCCAACAATTTATCTAATTACCTTGCAGAACACTGGGGATAGGAAATACAGAAAAAATACTGGTCTAGATACCAGTAGTAATTAACTGATGGCTTCCTCCTAATTTCACCAAGAATCAGTTTTGTTATAGATTATTCATCTTGACAGCATAACTTTAGGGAGAATTAATGATATTTTATATGCCAAGAAATCTTTTTTAAAAATATATTCATCACATCATCCTTCATTTTTCCCCAGGGTATGGTTTCCCCGTGAAATCCCATCACCCATTTACCAGTGCACCATCACCATAGTCTCTTGTACTCTTCCCACCCCTGTCCTGGTCCTTCCCCCTCCTCCTCCCCTACAGAATGTCTCTCATCTATAGTTGCCTGATGATTTTGATTTTTACTTTATTGCATTTACTATTTTCCCCTGATCATTATCTGATTCCTCTAAATTCCTCCTATAAATGAGATCATTAGATATTTTTCCTTTTTCTTTCTGACTTATTTCACTGAGCATCTTTCCTTCCAACTCTATCATGTCGCTGTGAAGGACATAAGTTTATCCTTTTGATTGCTGAATAATATTCCATGGTGTGAATATGCCATATCTTCTTGATCCAGTCATCTGTACCGGGGCATTTGGGTTGCTTCCATAGCTTACCAGTGGAAATTATGTTACAGTAAACATAGGAGTGCAGGTGTCTTTTTATATTAATGTTTTTGTGTCCTTTGGGTAGATTCCTAGGAGTGGAATTGCTGGATCATATGGGAGCTCCATGTTTAATAGTTGAGGAAACTCCACACAGCTTTCTATAGTGGTTGGGCCAGTTTGCACTCCCACCAGCAGTGTGGAAGAATTTTTTTTTCTCCACATCCTTGCCAATATTTCCTTTTGCTATTTTTTTTTAATATGTACCATTTTCACTGGAGTAAGTTGGTATCTCATTGTGGTATTTACTTGCATTTCCCTGATTACAAATGGTGTTGAACATTTTTTGATATGCCTGTTGGCTATTCATGCCAAGAATTGTTAAGAGAAGGAAGTAAAATTTAAAGTAGATAACTATGCAAATGAATATACAACCATTCAGTGGGGTTATACCTGTGCATGCGTAGGTGGTTTTACAGTTTTCTTTGTAAACAAGTTAAGTTCCTAGTTCTTAGTTGAAAACAGAAGGGAAATCCCAGCCAGACAGGAATGACCTTGAAGTGGCCTGGTGCCTAAGTCCTTTGGCACTAGAATGGAAAGAGGATTGACCTTCAATTTGCTGTAGTCACTCAGGCTCATCATGGTTAAGATCTCCGCTGACTATCTTCAGATAGATTATTGACTATGAAGTAGGATATGGAAATTTTGCTGCCTATGCTGCTTATAAATGACCTGGCTAGATGACCAGGTGAGCTAGGTGATTGAATGTCTGCAGTTCAAGTCCCCAGGGACTGGCAACAGGTCCAGGCATCATAATGCCAAACAGGCAGCCTGAGCACATAATCCAAACAGGAGTTTAGCTTGGCCAGACTCAAAAGGGCTTTTTTAAAAAAAAAATTATTTATTTATGCATATAGAGCTGGGGTACAAGCCAGAGGCAGTGAAAGGGCTCACAAGAGACAGACTGGGGAGCAGAATAGGCCAACTGATGAAGTACACTGCTGAGGGGAGCAGCGGGCAGGTCAGAAGAGGTCTGCCGCGCCATGTGGGTCACCTCCTGGGCAGGATGGAACTCATGCTGATGTGACTTTAGCTTCTTGCTGTGCTTTAACCCACTGCACCATGATGGAAAGCCTTTTCTTTCTTTCTTTCTTTCTTTCTTTTTTTGTCAGCTATGAACTTCCTCATTAACTACAACCATTGTGTCATTGAATCCTTCATCTTTGCTCATTATTTAAACCTAACAGAAGGTCAGGTATGTTGGGAATTACTATTTTCAATTGAGGAGGTTTCTGACTTCAAGGAGCTTATACTCTGAAAGAGAATAGAGACAGACTAAACTTACCCTGGTTTGATTTACAACGTTTTGCCTTTCCTTTTTTCAGATTTACAATGGTATGGAAGCTAGAGGCCACAGCAGAAATGGAGGTAGGATGCTCTCTTGCAATGCTGGGCAGCGAGCCACGATTCCTTTCAACACTGTAGACACACAATTCTTCAACCTACGATAGGTTTATCTGGACATGACTTCAATTTAAGTTGAGGACTATATATGAAAATAAAAATAATACATAGCAGGAAATATCAGAATTAAATAAGCACCAGATGCTCGACTAGCCTCAGCACACACTGCAGGAATTTAGAAGGAAGTCATTTGCAGCCTTGTGACTTACAGCCAGATTTACAGTTAAAAAGTTTTATGTCAAATTCCTGTCCCTTAAAAAGAAATGTTGGCTAGGTAAATCATTAACCTCGCTCACTTTCATTTGCCTACTATTCCAAAGGATTGTTTCAGGAATGAAAGGATACAATCGATATGTAAAGTATTTGAGAATTAAATTGTTAAAAATTCTACAAGTATAAAGACATTATCAAAACTTATGAAACTCAAGAAATAGTTCATTAGACAAGACAGTGGGTGGGAAAAGAATAGTATTCCTGGTGAAAGGGAAGAATGAAGTACATAGACTTCAGATGCCAAGGATGCACAGGCAGCAGAAGACTTCCTACTATTCTCCAAAAAAAAAAAAAAATTTTTTTGAGAGATTAGTTGAATATGATATTGGCAGCTCAACAAATTAATATAGCAGCCATCAGGGCTCAACTGAGGAGATAAACTTTATCTGATAGATTATAAAGAAACACTGAATGTTTGAAGGCTGTATGTTAGTGAAACACTAGGAATTTGTGGAATGGGGGAGTGAAAAAGGCTTGGAGCTGACATAATCACTATTTTCCACAATCACTTGACACTCAACGCTGATTTACATAGTGGGAACAAAACTATAAGTAAGGCAAAGCGATTTGCTTCCGTTGGTGCAACATCAACAAAAGCAATGCAACATTAAAATGAATACATACAAACAATAACAGACTAGATCGTAGATACAGTTGATAATATATCAAATAGAGAATAAGAAACCTCACAAACAGAAGTATGACTAATTTTCTTCTAGATGTAATACACAAACAAGAGGACAAATTAGGTTGGGATCAATTATTCATCTCTGATTTAGTTTTAATGAAAGCACAATGGCTGTGATAAATCTGTATTAGAAAAGTTCTTACTGATGTCTCCACACACTTTTAAACTCAGCTCTTTCAAACAGATATATTCTTTGAAAACAATACCACAATTGCTGACCCACAAATTTGCCACCTGAACAGGAAATAATACTTAAATAGAACTTAAAAATCTATAATGTTCAATCCTCTCAAGCTGTGCAATGTATGCCTGCGAAGAATAAGTCTTTTCTCTTCCATGCACTGGATGAAGAATGTTCTGCAGTAGGAGACTCAATGGTTTTATCAACAATGGACTCCATTCAAAAGCAGAGGAATCTGACAGAAAAGATGTTTGAGAAGTGGGATTTGAAGGATTTCATATATTCCCTTTTCCATTTCTTTCTACTTAAAGCCCATTCAAATAGCTTGCCAGATCCCATTGGACCAGATAGTACTGAGCTTTTCACCTTGACAGAGAGTGAAACTACAATCTCATTGTGTAGGAAGCTTCCTGCTGAGTACCATGAGCAACTTAAAATTCTTTCACAAGTGGAAAGATGAAAGTTCTTGGCAAATTTCATCAGGAAGAGTCAAACATTAGATTTCTGACACTTAAGGATAGAATTATATTGCAACTTCAATAAATTCTCTACATGTACTGCTAATATTGAGATTCTAGTTATTCAAGTGATGCAAAAATGTAATTCAAATGGACACTAATTACTTTCAACCAATGTACCTAATGAACCACAGGGTCTATCAGCACACAGATGAAAAATACTGCACTTCATTTATTCATTGACTCCGTTATGGAGATTTGGTAAAATGAGTTAACTGTAGCCACAGTGGGTCTTTATTAATGACGAGAGGCAAACTAACCCCTGCGCAGGATGTTTTTGTTTACAAGATATTTTCATAGAAATCTCCCTCACTGTTACAACCCTAAGAAGTAATAAAGGAAACATAAATATCACTCCCACTTTGCAAATGAGAAAGCAATTTCAGAAACACCACACAGCTGATCCAATATCACATAGTCAGTAAATGGAAAGACAGGGCTGTAACACCCACTTGTTTACATTTTACACAGCCTGAAAGTCTAAGAACTCCACAGCCAGTAACGCTATGGGGGTTGCTGCCCCACACCACCAGTTTCCTTTGAGTGCTCCTCTCCCACAGAGAGATAAGAGAGAGCTCAGGTATCTGCTAGATAGCATCAGAAAATCCCGATAAACACACTAGTTGTCGTACTGCAGAAACATTTTGAAAGGGTAAGGAGTCACTATGCTATCTGATTTCAGCACCTTTGGTTTATAATCTAGTCTCTCAATAGCTTTTCTTTAATAGCTGGAACTTTTTAAAAATAGAAGATAGATAAAATGATCGATAGAAGATGTAATGTGTGTACTTAGATATATATTATGAGTGGAACCGGGAATTAATTTAAACAGGTAGATGGGAATTTGGGGGAAGGATGGAAATGCTTCAGATCTGGATTGTAATGAAAATTGTACAATACTCTAGTTTCACCAAGCTCAATGGATTGTACACTAAGAGTGAGAATTTCAGGCCAAATAAATGAAACTTAAAAAAAGAGAGAATAAGAAAGAATAGGGGAAATGCATATTACTGGTAAACATACATAAATATGAATATGTTAAAATTTAACATTGATTTGGAGGGAATGAGAATAGAAAGTCACAGAACCTGAATTTAAGGAAATGAACAATGAATCTAAAGAAAGATCATATCTTCTCACTATACAAATGATCAGTACACGATGGCATCAGAGAATGTAGCTTGTCTTGCTTTGGGGAAAATAATGTGAAAGTGAACCCAAACCACACTGTACCCAGAGAGTTCTGTGGCATAGGGTGCAACTGGAACACCTCTTGCATTAGACCAGCACAGACCACACCTGATGTGACATTAACAGAAAATAATCCTTCATTGAACAAAAAGTAGAAGGAAGAAACTCCTTCTACTGTAGTGCTGGCAAGAGGTTGCCTTGCAAACCATGGTTCTGATAACTAACTGGTGGCCCTGGGAAAAGTGAGCTCAGTGGTGAGGAGGCACAAACTACTGACTGATGGGAAACAGGTGCAGAGTACAGTGGGTGGCTCTAGACAGTGCTGGTTGCCAGTGGAGAGAACAGGAGCAGCGTAGTAAGTAGTAGGCATTCCACTCCCATCATCCCTCAGGACTCGTACCAACACTGGGGAGCTGACAGACTACACAGTATGTGAAACTTTGGTCTGGAGCTTCAGAGAGGAGAGAAATTCCGTGCAATGCACAAGCCAGCCCCATCGCTGCCTCCACACCCACAAGCTTCTGGACCTTTCCAGGCACCTCCCCAACCCAATCAGGTGTCCAGACCTATGGAAGCTGAGAGAGGTCAAATATCTAAATCACATAAAGCTGGTAGAAGCCTTTTTTTTTTTTTTAACAAAACCAGCACCACCTACTGGAAAAGTAGAGTACTGTAAATATCTAAACTACTACTATAGTTAATTTTTTTTTAAAGATTTATTTATTTATTCATACAGAACTGGGGTACAGGCCAGAGATGTGGAGGGTGAGAGGATTCACTAGAGACAGAGCCGGGAGCAGAACAGGCCGATGGAGGAAGTACACTGCTGAGGGGAGCAGCGGCGGGTCAGGAGAGGTCTGCCGCGCCATGTGGTCACCTCCGGGGCAGGCGGGAATCGAACTCAGTGGAAGTGGCTTTAGCTTCTCAGTGCTGTGCTTTAACCCGCTGCGCCACCAGGGAGGGCTTATAGTTAATTTTTTAAAGGAGAAATATAAGCAAATTGAGAATTGGAAAAAATACAACTTGACCCCTCAAAAGAAGATATCATCACAAACAGAGAACAGTTGCCCTGAATCAGCCATAAAGACATGAGAAAATTCATTCTTCTGAGACAGAGTTCAAAATTGTCTCTTTTTTTAACGATTCATTTATTTATGTACACAAGAACTGGGGTACAGGCCAGAGGTACGGGGGTGGGGGTGAGGATTCGGCAGAGTAGGGAGCAGAACAGGCAGATGTACTGAAATAAGGGGAGCAGTTGGCGGGTCAGGAGAGCTCTGCTGTGTCATGTGGGCCACTCCCTGGCTGGGGATGGAACTTGTGCTGCAGTGGCTGTAGACAGTTCGTAGTGCTGCACTTGAACCCACTGCACCATGAGGGAGGGCCCTCAAAATTGTCAAGATAAAGAACTTCAAGGAACTGGTAGAAAACTTAGAAAAATAAGTGACCTGGGAAATACAATTAAAGAACAGAAAACATAAAGGCTTTAAACAAGAAAATTACAGTCATACAAGATGTAAAAATATCAATAGAAGAGATATAAATCCCTGGGTAAAGCTATGAAAACACAATAGATCTAATGGAAAGTCAAATCAGTGATCTCCAAGATGATAATACAGAAAGGACCTGGGTGAAAGAAGGGAAATATGAGGAAAAGAAGAAAAAGAAATATTTTGATAATTACACAGCTCCACTAAGAAAGGTAATATATGAATAATGGGTATTCTGGAAAAGGAGGAGGGGAGGGAAGGGAACAGAGACATTATTAAAGAAATAATAGAGGGGAAATCCTCACACCTGTGCTAGAAATGAAACACATACAACCATTAAGCTAAAGGATTCCATGGTTAGTAAAGAGACCTACACAAAACAAATGGCTGGAAACCCTCTAAAAGTTCAAAACAAAGAGAATATTGGAGGTGGCTAGGGGGAAAAGGCAGATAATTTTTTTTTATTTATTACAAAGTTTATTTTTACATCATTTTGCACATTTTTTTCCATCTCGATTGTAATCCCCGCGGGTTTCCCATCACCGAATCACCTCTGTGCCACCACCATAGTCCTGTGCATTTCCCTCCCTTCCCCCCCCCATTTTTGATCCCATTCCCCACTCCACCCCCACAGAATGTCTCTGGTCTATGGTTGTTCATTATTTTTGTTATTTTCTCGCCTGGTCCATTATACTCCTGCTATGAGTGAAACCATCTGGTATTTTTCTTTCTCTTTCTGGCTTATCTCACTCAGCATGATCTTTTCCAGCTCCATCCAAGTTGCTGCAAAAGACATGTGTTTCTCTTTTTTGGTTGCTGAGTAATATTCCATTGTATATATGTACCACATCTTTCTAATCCAGTCATCTACTTTTGGGCATCTGGGCTGCTTCCATGTTTTTCCAATTGTAAATAAAGCAGCAATAAACATGGGGGTACAAGTATCTTTTTCAATCAGTGTTTTTGTGTCTTTTGGGTAGATACCTAGGAGTGGGATTGCTGGGTCATAGGGAAGCTCCATGTTTAGCAGTTTGAGGAACCTCCAAACAGTTTTCCATAGTGGTTGTACTAGTTTGCATTCCCACCAGCAATGCAGGAGAGTTCCTTTTTCTCCACATCCTCGCCAACATTTGTTGTTGCTAGTTGTTTGAAGATGTGCCATTCTCACTGGGGTGAGGTGGTATCTCATTGTGGTTTTAATTTGCACCTCCCTTATTACGAGTGATGTTGAACATTTTTTCATATGCCTGTTGGCCATCTGCATTTCCTCTTTGGAGAAGTGTCTTTTTAGCTCTACTGCCCATTTTTTGATGGGGTTGTTTACTTTATTTTGTTGAGTTTCATCAGTTCTCCGTATATTTTTGTGATCAGTCCTTTATCACTACTTTTGTGTGAGAAAATGTTTTCCCAATTAGTGATCTTTCTGTTTGTTTTTAGTAATGTCTCTTTTGCTGTACAGAAGCTCTTTAACTTGATGTAGTCCCATCTATTTATCTTTGCCTTCACTATTGTGGCGTTGGGTGCTCTGTCTTTAAAGATGTCGCTGAAGTGTATGTCATGTAGTGTTTGACCCATCTTTGCTTCTAGGTATTTTATGCTTTCCATTCTTATGTAAGGCAGGTAATTTTTTTTAATTTATTTATTTGTGCATACAGAACTGGGGTACAGGCCAGAGGCTCAGGGGCGGTGAGAGGCTTCACCAGAGACAGAGTGGGGCACAGAACAGGCTGACTGACGAAGTACACTGCTGAGGGGAGCAGCGGGCAGGTCAGGAGAGGTCTGCCACACCATGTGGTCACCTCCAGAGCAGGCGGGAATAGAACTAATGCGAAAGAGGCTTTAGGTTCTCAGTGCTGTGCTTTAACCCACTGCACCACCAGGGAGGGCCAAGGCAGATAATTTATAAGGGTACTCCCAGCAGGGGTGTGTGGGTGTGTGTGTGTGTGTGTGTGTGTGTGTGTGAAGTGTGGGGTGTGTGTATGTAGGGTCACTCTGTCGCTTATAAGACTTTCATTTTGTTTTGAGTTACATAGGAAGATCCTGAGTAAGAAAAGTTTCGAGCAAAGGAATTGCATGAGTTAGTTTACATTTTTACAACATTATTCTGTTTTGTTGAAAATAGACTAAAAGAAGGTGAATGTATAAGCACGGAGACCAGTGAGGAGGCTATGAGAACATGATGCAAAAGAAAAGTGATAATGGAATGGATCAGGGGCACAGCAAGGCATGTGAGCAGTGGAGATGGTGTATTTTAGAGGAAGACCCAAGAGAATTATCTTCTTTATTAAAGAAGATAGTAAGAGAGAGGAGAAAGAAATGATTTGATTGTTTTTAAATGAACAAATGAAAGAATGGCAAAGATTTCAGGTCTCCAGGTACAAGTTAGTGGATTCTAGGGGTCATGAGATCTCATGAATTCAGTCTTGACTTGTTAAGCTTGAGGTTACTACTAGAAAATCAAATGAAGATGTGCAGTGGGTGGTCTGGCCCAGCACTTATGTGTTTGTGAAAGTTTGGGTGGATGGATGGATGGATGGAAGGAAGGATGGATGATGGATGGATGGAGAGAGATATATGATAAATACATAGACAGACAGACAGATAGATAGATAGATCGACAGAGTGGTTTTAAGGCCATGACACTGGGAAAGGTCACTCAGGCAGGGAGTTTAAATAAAGAACAGAACAAATGCTAGGATTGGAGTACTGAACATTCAAGGTAGAATTTGAGAATAATGAGGAACCCGTAAAGGATGTGATGAGTGCAACATGTGAAGCCAGCTGAGAAAAGTCAAGTATATTCCATCTGCTTCTTCATGATCATTCCCTTTTCAGATTCCCCCTTATACTACTTCCTCTTAGACTGCAGATCCCATGCTGTCAGAAGCACAGGCCACATCAAGAAGACACGTGTAGGAATTCTGTGGACAACCACAGGGAAGCCTGTTCTCAAGTGTTACAATAAGGTGTGCAAGAAGGAGCTCTCCTAAGGAGTTGCCCCATTTCTGGCACTTCATGTACCCCCTGCTATTTGAGTCTTCTGAGCTGAGACCCCAAAATTTGGTGTTCCCCATCAGAATTTACAAATACAAGTTCCTACTTTTGTGTCACTAAATTTTAGGGATGGTTTACTCAGCAGAAACAAGAATTATGTCAAGTGTTTTATTACATTAACTCATTGAATCTTCAGAAGTATTAACTGGCTTGTTAGTTTCCACACTCTACACTAGAAACTGAGACTTAAGAACTTTAAATGCAGTTAATAAATGGTAGAGCCACAACTCAACCAAAATTAAAGAACCAGAAGTTATGACAACAGCATTATGATACATCACAATGAGTAGAAATTCTGCTAAGTACTGAATAAATATGAAATAAAAACATGAAATCACCCATCTGTGAACTTCTGTAAACAAAATAAGGAGTCAAGACATGTCTACACAGCAATCACTCTCTTCTCAAAAATCTTTAATTTTTGAGAAATGGTGCATTCATTCATTAATCAAGTATTCAATAAGTGGCCACTGGATGCCTAACATTGTATTAATCAGAAAACCAGCCAACAGTAAAGGCAGCAAGAACAATGAGTAGTGAATTGAAAGAGAGGACACATTTATAATCACCCATTGTGTTCTATTCCAGGAAAAAGATGTGTAAAATACCTTGTTAGAAAAAAACATTGAAGATTTGTGAACATGGTTCATCGTAGTGTTATACAGACTCATACATAGAAAAACAGACTCTAAAATATCACATAAAGAATGGAAGAAGCAAGTAAAACAAGTATGTGTGTTTCTAGATGGGAGAGGAATCCAAAGAAGAGTGAGCATAGGATTGTTTCAGGGAAAAAATGAACTGAAGTTGACACAGAATGTGCGACACTTGAGGTTATTCATGCTCACATGCATAGATTCAAGGTTGTGCTGTACTAAAAATATTATCTATAAAATCTAAGTAGAGGGTCTAAGGAGGAAGGAGGGTTTTGTCCACAGTGCCAGTCATACGATGGCTTTTCAAGAGACTGAAAATATTTGTATCTCTTCCGTGCCAAGTGGTTCATATTTACTTTTTATTTAATCCATATAAATTCTTAGAAAATGGACAGATGAGATCATTCATTCCCAGATTCAATGCAAGCTCTCATTTTGCCTGGTGAACTTCATGGGAGACTTCTGTGTTCAGTCAGAATGTGTTTCCATTACCTGTCTTTTATCTCAAGTCACTAATGACCTTAATTAATGGAGATAGAGGTTTGTGTGTGTATCCCTTCACTGTAATGACATGCAGCAGAAATTAGATCTTGGTCAACTCCATTTTCCATCTTTAAAATGGAAATGAATATACTGTATTTGCTACAATATTGCCATTAAAATATGATTCCACTTTTATATAATAAAAACTTAATTATTTTAAACACTTTTCTTCCAACAAACTAAGCTACTCACAAAGGTATTCATTAATCCATATATCTCCAAGATACTGCATCTTAATTTAGCTGAACATTTGGTTCTTGAAAATTAAGCCTTGTTGGCTTGAGATTTTAGCATTGCTGCATCATTCGAAAATAAGCAGACGGTTTGTAAACAGGGGGTTTAAAAAAATTAGAAGTCTAAACTCCTAGCTGAAGAAAGAGTTCCAACCAGCATATGAAAGGATCAATGTTGAGTCTAGTTTTAATTGATTTGGTTTATAGTTGCAGTGACTAGGGAGGCGGGAGAGTTTTACAGTATAAGTGAATTTGCAAAACAGCTAAGATCACGCTTCTCTCTCTAAGCTGCCTATCTATTAAGATCAGTTTCTTCCACCACATGGTCCAAGAAGAATAAACATTTCGTAACTTTCGTATGAATAAAATGAGCAAAGTAATGACAATTCACAAATTTATAATCACTGTTATTGATTAAATGTAGCTGACATCAACATTAGCTGGAAAATGTTGACAACTGAGACAATAATTTAAAGAATATTCTGCTATAATGCACTAGATAAAACAAAAATAAACGTTTGCACTATGACACAATTAGTGGCAGCCAGAAGGGAAGGGGAATGGGAGTTGGTCAGTCAGGAAAAGGGCGGAAATAGTGAGAAGGTTAGATTTGGACTTTCAGTAGGAAACTTAATGTAGTATATGCACATGTTGGATGCCTAAAACTTTTTATAGTGTTATAATCTAATGTTACATAATTTTAAAAAAGAATAAAGTCTGTTCTCTGTTCTGTGTACCTTTTTTCCCCACAGTGTTCTCTCAGCATGGAATGTCTGACATTCATTTAGAAAACGTTTCTTAGGCTTCTGTTAGTTGCCCCTAGGCTCTGGGGGTCAAAAGCAAATTAGATACAGTTCCTCCCACAAGCAACTCAGAATTAAATAAAATACAATAGGTAGAAAAATAAATAAGTACCGTTAGAGTCCATATGTATGTATATAGTCCTATATATATACATATATAGATGATATAAACTTGTATAACAAAACAATGGGGTGGAAACAAGAAACAAGAAATAAATTTTACCTAGGAGAGAGATCAGGAAGGACTTCACAAATGAAAGGGTTTCTGAGTGCAGTTGGCAAGGACTGTGAAACTAGGGATAGTTCAAGGAAAGGCAGGGAAGGACCCATAGCCATAGCTAGCTAGATGATAGATGGGAGAGACAGAGACAGAGAGATAGAGGGTTGGAGAGAGAGAGAGAAGATGGATGGATAGATAGATGGATGGCTGGATAACAGATGATAAATAGAATATATATATTATATATACATATATATATAATGACAGGTGACAGAATATATAATGAATAACGAGTTAATAAAATTCATGTGAAATAGATGTTTATATATAATGCATAAATATATATAAATATATGTGAATATAAATGATAAATAATGTACGCACCTATACGGTCTATCTATAGTGACATACAAATACTTTGTATCCCCTAGAGCAAGGCAGCTTTTGCACCTGTGGAACAGTATTTATTACACAGGTCTTCTTTGATCCTTCATTTCTGACTTATCCACAGATTTGTTTTTAAAAATGTTTATGCAGCGTACTATCACATTTGAGAGAAAAACATTACTCTGAAAATGTTTTAAATTTAAAATTTTAATCATGCTTCCATTACATCATGTCCATATAAATTCAATGTTTTATTTTTTGAAAGCACACTACCATTGTTTTCTAATAGGGAGCGCAAAATGCACTTACTTTAAATACTCTGACGCCACCTTGTGGTTCATTCCCATATAACAGGCCACTGATAAATTGCTTTTTATTTTGTTGTAGAAAATTTGAAAATACTTCACTCAGGTAACTGTCCAACAACTATTTATTGAGCATTATATCAGAGTTTGAAATATTGGTGGTTAAAAGGTTCACAAGAATAAATAGTAAATGGGATTTCTCCAGGGGTTTAATTTCTGCTCTGAGTTTTAAGGCAGGGACTATAAAGATTAGTATCAAAACACTTGCATACATTTGTCGACTTTGAAATCGTATCCAACGATCATCGTTTGTGTCTACCTGTGTGAGGTAACCAGTGAAAGATGTAAGTCTGTTTGGGAAATCTGTTTGGGAAAGCTAGCGAAGCATAAATGATAGGGGGAAAAAAAGGATATTACAATTAATTATTTGCTCTGCTTTAATTTATGTGTAAATGTTCTGGAATCTCACACCAGTGGTACTTCCTGGTGTGAGGAAGATAATTTCTCTTCAGTCCAGGCTGCCGAAATGTGACAGCACCCTGGAACGGGCCGCTGGTCTGGCGTCCCTCCGCTCATAACACCCCCGAAGAAAGCACCTTCTTTCGGAAGGGAATCAAGTAATAAACTCCTTGGAAATAGGCTGTTTTGGCTCATAATGTGTTTTTACTAAATGACTTCAATGTGGAAGAAAACAGTTGCTTTGGCTTGGGAAAATTCATAATGAATGGTTAGAAAATGGCCTCACAGGAACCCACAGTTAAATAGGCAGGGTACTGAGAAGCAATTCCAGGCCACAGACAGTGACTATCTGTTGGACAAACGCTGATGCTACCCAAGTGATGACAATTCTTGAAATGAAAAACATTTATTTACTTCACTTTGACTCTTTGTTCCGATTCAGTTTTGTTACAGCAAAAATATGCGAATGATATTTCAAAAGGAATAAAAAAAAAACATGGTCATTAAAAAACACTTCATAGGGACTGATCATTATTTGAGGAAATCAAGTTACACTGACCACCTCTCATGCAACTGTCACGAGATTAAGAAGCTAACGTTGGTTATTTTGAGCTCTGTCAAATGGTCTTTTCCAATATTTGGTCAAGTTGTGTAATTGGCATTTTAAAGGAAATAGAACATACTGGCCTCATGTCCTGAGTGATGGTGTCAAATGTAGAACTCAATCCACATGGAAGGCCCTCTCGTGTTCCCGATTCTCTTCCCTCTTGCCCCCAAGTAATTGAAAACTACTTCAAACTAGGCCCTGCCCTTTCAGTAACACATAGGTGCTTTTGGTCAGAGGGTGGGGGCTTCACCCACTTCAGCAGTTGTTCTTTACAGCTGCTGTGGACTTGGTGCCTGTTAGGTCAGTGTTGTTACTGGTGCCCTATGCAGACATTTGGGAAGAAACAGTCAGGCACTGTGGCCACTGCCCGCCCCAACACACAGCAGCGCACTTAGGATCTGGGGACTAGACCTTCTACCAGCCTGCTCACTAGATTTTAACTCTAAAACATAACAATTTTATGAAATGTATCCCCAGGGGACTAAAGGATCTAGATGAGTACATAGACTCAACAGAGAGATTTGCTTATTTATTTAATAAGTGTTCACTTATTCATCGTCTGCAGCTATCAATATAAATCAAATAATCCACAAGGGGAATCTCACTATCAAACTGGAGAGACAAAATAAACACAAAATACAATTGAACTTATGTTACTGTAAAAAAAAAAAATGCCTGATATAAAACAAAAGAAGGAAATGACTGGAGATTGAAGGTGACTATAAAGAGACGGGGAGAAATTAACCTTGGTTTCAAAGAGAGCGTAATAGGTTCTAAAGGAAGTCCAGGGGAAGGAGAGAGGAGGAACATTCTACTGGTAGAAACAGACTGTGCAAAATCTTGAGATTATAGAACAGAATGAGGAATAGTTGTTTCAGCCTCTGAAACAACAGGATTTTGAGAAAATAAGATTGAAGAGAAGGTGGGTAGATAGCAGAAGAAGGTATGTGAACTGGCAAAGGAAGATGGAAAAGGCCAGTTTTTTTTTTTTAAAAAAAAAAAAGATTTATTTATTTGTGCATACAGAACTGGGGTACAGGCCAGAGGCTCAGGGGCGTTGAGAGGCTTCACCAGAGACAGAGTGGGGAGCAGAATAGGCAGATCGATGAAGTACACTGCTGAGGGGAGCAGCGGGCGGGTCAGGAGAGGTCTGCCACGTCATGTGGTCACATCCGGGGCAGGCGGGAATCGAACTCATGCGGAGGCGGCTTTAGATTCTCAGTGCTGTGCTTTAACCCGTTGCGCCACCAGGGAGGGCCGGAAAAGGCCAGTTTTAATCACCTGTGGAGTCTGAACAATTTCCTGCTCCCCCAACTTTACAATCTCGTTGGGACCCTCCATGTCGCTCACACCACTGAGCATGAGTTGGCATGAGCAACCCACCAAATTCTCCCCAGTCTGACCACACTGCCCACACCTGTGCCACATTCTCAGCTCTCTGCCGCCTTCCTTCTAGCAAGTTCTGTCCAAATTGCAAACTTCAAAGGTCTATGATGAACTCATCTTTTCTTCCAAACTAGCTATTGGCTTCTCTCACTAGTTCAATCTCAAAGTCCGTTTGACTTCCTGTGAGATTTCCCAGGTGCCATGAGATCAAATCATTTTTTATTCTCTGTGCTTACTTTCTATTAGCTCTTTTATAAATGCTTCTACAGACATTCTAACTGCTGTAATCCAGAGCCCCACTCCTGGGCTACTGTACCCCCCCAACTTTCCCCAAGCCCTGTTCTCCAGCCCATCCATCATTCCTGCAAAATGTCAAGTCGCACTCATGTGCTTTCTTCCCCATCACATCCCTAGGGTCCCTGAGAAGATACAGGAAACCTCTACGATATCTAAGGTCAAAGCCAAAATAGCCTAATAGTTCCTCTGACTGTCTGATATTCTCGGGATGATGAGTAAGTTAATGCGAACAGGTCTACATGACAGCTGTACTAATGAACTAGTTCTCTCCCCAAAGTGACTGTGTAGCTAATAGTTCATATTTCATAGGGAATAATAATCATATAAAAATAACAGTATTTTCAAATGACCTAGAAATTGCATCATGTGCCAAACATCTTTAATATTTCAAACTCACAACTGTCTCTGAGGGCAAATAGTAGCCTAATACTTTTACCAGTGAAGAAATTGAGAGTTGAGGGGTTAAGAGATGAACCTGAAGAGCTGAGGTTCAATTTAGTGCCACATTCCAACTTCTAATCCAATTTATTCTATTTTTTTATAAATATTTTATGAGTCTCTTTTCACCCGTCACCACGGGCTTATAAACACTTCCAATAATGAGTAGCAGCAAGCGGTCTCTACGTTACTCAGAACCAAAGTTCAGCCATAATTTAGTACAACAGACAATTCACAATATATTTCCAGACTTAGCAGGGGGCAAAAAACAAACAGAGTTTTGCATTCCCATGAGGTAAAATGTACAGGAGACAGCTTCTTTTAAGTGACAAATATAAAATTTATTTGTAAAAAGAAAAAAAAGAGGGGGCAGATTGGGCTTGAATTCCAATGATCAAGTAAAAATTCAAGAAGAAATCACCAAAAAAAGCTGTTATTTCAATACATATCAAATTGTAACTCAAGGTAGAAATTTTTAAAAATCTTCTGACATGGGTGTCTGTTTTCTAAGAAAGCTAAGCTCACCACAACTCATTTTTATTCCAATTTTAGTTTCCTCTCCTTTGCCAAGAGATCGTTTTCCTTATTGTATTAGGATGAGTGCAGAAGTTACCCATATTAAACTATCAGCAGAATGCAGAAAATAAAAGATACCTGGTAGGGAGGGAAGCTTCGCTGAATAATCCACCAGGATGTGTCATTGCTAAGTCAAGTAATCACATGGGAAGAACATTGGCCCTCCCCAGGGACAGACTTCTAGCTGAAAATTTCTTATTACCTGCGCCAACAATCTTTAAAATCTGAAAGGCACTCAATGCCCTAAAAATTACAGAGCAAATGTTTTGTTTTTCATTAGGAGCCAAATAAAAAAGAAATCAATAGCAATGAAACTGAACCACTGAAGTCATATTTGGAAGAACTTGTGACATTATGAAACTTCCAACTTTTCAATGAGAGACATCTACTCTCAATTATTTTTTTACGGCAGTAACATTGACTTACACCTTTGACCGTGTTGTAAAGGTTCAGGATCTCCCCTTCGAGCGCTGTTATCACACCACACCCACAACCAAAACGACCATGTTCTCCACCATCCACTGTGCTCCCTTTCCACTTTGTGGCCTCAGTTCTGTGGCTTGATTTCTAGTTTGTTGACTTTATCTGATGCTTCTTTCTCTCTATTCCACATACAAGCGACACCACTCAGAACTTGCCTTTCTCCTTCAAACACATTTTGCTTAGCATAATCCCTTACAGTCCATCACACATGGCAAGAGTTTCTCTCTCTAGTGTCTGGGTAGTATTCCTTCTTTTTTTGGGGGGGGAAGCTGAGTGGGGGGGTTGTTTTGATTACCATTTTAATTGATCCATTCAGAGTTTTTATTTCCTGATTCAATATCACACAGTTGTAAATTCCTGAGAAGTTACCAATCTCTTCTAAGTTATTCTACTTAATCTAATACACAAATGTTTATAGTAATCTTTTATGATCCTCTGAATTTCTGAGATGTCTGTTGTTACTTCTCTTTCATTTCTGATCCTAACTGCTTAAGTTTTACCCCATGTTTTCCCTGTGAGCCTAGCTAGAGATTTGTCTTATTTGTAAGACTTTTTCTTCAAAGAAATAACTTTTGGTTTCATTAATCTCTTGGTATTTTTTTTTAAATTTTTCTTTTTGGTCTACTCTAATTTATTAAAGACTTATTTATTCATGCATACAGAACTGGGGTTCAGGCCAGAGGCAGTGAGAAGCTTCACCAGACAGAGTGGGGAGCAGAGCAGACCAACTGACGAAGTACACTGCTGAGGGGAGCAGCGAGCAGGTCAGGAGAAGTCTGCAGCGCCATGTGGGTCACGTCCCGGACAGGGATGGAACCCATGCTTAAGTGGCTTTAGCTTCTTAGTGTTGTGCTTTAACCCGTTGCACCATCAGGGAGGGCCCGGGTCTACTCTACTTTTTTATCATTTCCTTCCTTCTGCTTACTTTTCATTTTTGTTTATGCATCCTTTCGTAGTTCGTTAAGGTGAGTTCTTTCTTGTTTTCTATTGTGGGCCCAGGTGCTGTCCACTTCTTCCTTAGTAAGGCTTTTGCCATGCCCCTTAAGTTCTGGAGAGTTGTATACTCACTATCAGTCTTCTGAAGGTGTTTTTTGATTTCTTCTTTGCTATTCTCATGAACCTATAAGTCACTCAGTACTGTATTACTCGGTATCCACTTGTTAGAGTGTTCACTTGCTTTCCTTTTGTGGTTGACATCTAGTTTGATACCACTATGGTCAGAGAAATGTTTGATGTGATTTCAGTCTTCATGAATTTAGTGCTATTTGTTTTGTGAACCAATATGTGATCAATCCTTAAGAATGGCTCCTGTGGGCTTGAGAAGAATATGTATCCAGTTTTTTAGGGATGCAGTGCCCTGGTCATGTCTATTTTGCCCATATGGTCTAATTCCTTGTTTAAGGCAATTGTGTCCACTGGTAATGTGACAGGGTAACCCAGTGTAAACTGGGCTACCTATCTGTGGGTCCTCACCTGCATGCTTAAAATTCAGTTATACTGCAGGCACACACAAAAGGGCCAATAATGGGCTTATTTACAAAAGGGAAAAGGAAAAGGAACAACCCAGGGAAAAAGAGAGTGAGATACAAAGTAATTAGAGTATCTTACCAGTTCCGCTGACTTGGATCTCTGGTAACAAACTAACTGACAGCCCCCAGTCACAGGAGCTGTTACTCCAGAGAGAGCCATTGCCTCTCCCCCAGAGCGGTTGAAAATCTCTCCCTATTTATCCCCAAAAGTCCCAGAATGCCTGCTTAGCTCTGCCCTTAGGTCTTCGCAGTTCTCTCCCTGGTACTACTGGAAGTTGGAATTTCCAGTCACTGGAGTAGGGGGTGCAGACCAGAAAGCTGGAGTAGGGGGTGAAATCCACAAACCTCTGCAGAGTTCCTTTAGGACATCCTTTCCCTTAACAGTGAGAGGTGTGTTGAGGTCCCCAGGCACAAGTGTGTTTCTCCCACAGTCTGTTTTCAGATTTGATGGTAGTTGCCTTGTATATTTTGATCCTCCTTTGTTTGATGAGTATATATTGATAAGAGTTAATGTCTTCTTGCCATATTGTTTCCTTAATCATTTATATATTGCCCAACTTTGTCTCTTTTGAGCTTATTTAGCTGGAAATTTATTTTATCTGATGTATGACTGTTTTGCTTGTAGGATTATTTTCCAACCCTTTTACTCAGAGCCTATGTTTATTGTTGGGGCTCAGGTGTGTTTCCTGGAGACAGCAAAACACTGGTTCCTTTTTCTGACCCAGCTCACTACTGTGTGCCTTTTAATTGCTGGATTCATCTATGTATGTTTAGAATGATTACTGATAGATGAAAGTCTGCTGTTTTCATTTGTCCTTAATTTTTTGGCTCTTACTATTTCCTTTTTCAGTTCATTGGAAATATTCTTCTATTTAATTTAGATTTAAGACCTCCTTTCATGATTTCTTGGTGGTGAAGGGGTGCTGTATGTTGGCTGGCTCTTTCTGAGGAGTCCTTTATTTCTCTCTCATTCCTAAAGGACATTCTTGGCTGATACTTTTGATCTTGAGGTATTTTAATCATGTCATTCTGTTCTTTCCCTTTTTCTTCAGAAAGTCAGATGACAGTCTGATTGGTATTCCTTGATAGATTATCTGTTTACTTCCCCTCAATTAGTTTCAGTATTCTTTCTTTGTCTTGATCTCTGAGGAGTTTCAGGCTCTGTGTCTTCGCATAGGTTTCAGTATATTTAGGTCTTCAACTTCATGGATTTGTATATTTAGTTCCTTTCCAGATCTGGGGCATTTTCCTCTTTTATTGTTCTCTCTTTCCTTCTCTTTCTTTTCTCCTTCTGGGATATTCATCATTCTTATGTTTCTCTTCATGAATTCAGATAATTTTCAGTATTTCCTCCTCTTCTTTTTTTTCCCTTTCTCCCACCTGAATCCTCTGTGTATTATGATCTTCAGTGTGACAGATTTAATCTCCCATGTGTTCTATTCTCCTTCATAGCTTTCTCCAGAGTGTTTTTAATTCTTTATCTTTTTACATGCCATGTTACCATTATTCTCTTGTTTAAAGGTTAAATTTCATCTTCTGTTCATTAATTTCATTTCATATGACTTTTATTTGTTTTTCTGACGTTTCTTGTATACCTTTGACCTGTTTCACTGTGTTTTTCCACTTCTTTGAATTTCCTCATCAAGGCAGTTTTGACTTATGTATCTCCAGGAATTGAAAAATCTTCTATTTCTGGATTCTGGAGAATTTTCTGGGAGGTGTAGTATGACTTGAAAATTCCTTTTGTTGTTTTTCTGACTTACCATTTTCACAGAAATTTTAAGTATTAAGGATGCAGACCTCCCATTCTTCCAGTAGATGGCACTGTAGGTCAGGGAGACTTCATCTGTGGCAGGCTCTTGGAGGGGGGGAACAGAAAACAGGGGGCAATAACTGGGAACATTGGGAGAAAGGGTATTGCTCTTGCTGTGGTATCACTGATCCCGCCTTCCTGGGGTTCATCTCATCTGCAGTCTGCAAGCGAAAACTTCCTGCTGCTTCCCAGCGCTCTCACCTGGTCCCTGTATCTTCAAGAGAAGTGGGTAGGATTCAGGCATTTCTGAGTTTTGCCTTCCTCACTGAAGCCCCTGTCTATGTGGCTCACCTCAGCACAATCTCACGTGGCTCACCTCAGCACAATCTCACATACCTCCCTTTGGTTAGATTCACAAAAAGAGTTCTTCCGTCTCCCAGAAAAGGGTTTCCATCATGGTAGACGCCTCTCCTTTCTCACCTTTTGTTGTCCCAAGTTGAATTTTCTCAGCGTCTCTTCCATCATGTGCTGCCAGGGTCTGTCGCCAATGTTCAGGAAGTGCTCTGTTTCACAAACTTCAGGCGCCTCCAAGTCCAGTTCATGCCTGGACTACACTATTTTCTTTTTCCAGGAGCCATCTTCCTCGGCAACCAGTCTGCTCTCAGTTCTAAAATCTCTGTCAGAAAATTAGTATAAGGATTTTGGAGTTGACTATGTATAGTTGAATGTATAGTAAATATTTCTTCAAGTCCAAGAGTTTGCTAGTAATTTTATCTTAATTATTTTGGAAATATTGCTTCCATTCATTTTAAACAGAATCTTTCCTGACCATAATTGATAATGAGCTTAAATGAGAAAAGTTTATAGGCTGTCTGGCATTTACATAATTTATGGAAAATACATGGCAGTAGACATTAAACGTTGCATGTCTTGCTGGCCTTGGCTCCTTCCTGAGAACTTGGTCTCGGAATTTCTCATTTACAGGTTGTCAATCTCGGCACAGCTGTTTTCAGCACAGGTGGACGTTGGACCCTCAGGTCATCCATATGTGACCTTCACAGGATTCTGTCCATACAAACTGTTCTTTTCCTGGATGGTGACAGTCCATCAAATCAAATAATCTCTCTTGGGAATTTGGAGTATAAAATAAGCAAAGATAGTCAGTTAGCAGCAGCAGAAACAGTTGAAATAGTAATGGAATGAAGCATAAAATGGCAATGTCCTTGAGAAAAGACCTAGAAGCCCATCATTCTGAAGGTCATACAGCAGAACAAGGCTATTACCATAGCAAAGCGAACAGCAGGCCAAGTTCTGCTTTTTCATGAAGCCTGGCTCTAGGACCTCACTCTTATTCTAAATATGGGAACTATATGTGTAGTTTTGCAGACTATGTCTTCCTATTCCTTAATCAAAGGTCCTTGAACATACCTCTGTCCCGTGCAGCCTCAAAATACACTGAAATTTATGCACTAAACATCCTTAACTGAATATGAACAATAAGGTTACATATCGCCAGATTTCAATGCTGGTTGCTTTTTAGCAAAACCATCGATCGTTTGCAAATTCACCTCTTATTACCACACAGTTGTTCAACAATGCTAATAGCCCTCTGTGTATAATCCATTTTCAAGGAATTGTAGGGCATCGGGGTGAAGAGCACAGACTCCTGAGCTCTGGGTTAAATCTAACTCTACCAGCTCGTAGTGCTCAGATCTTGTGAGTCTCAGTTTCTTCATCTCAGCTGCAGACATTGATTGTGTCGGAGTTTTGTGAAAATTGTTTGAGTTATCATGTGTATAAAACTTCAATTGACAATAAATACTGTATAAGATCTAGCTAGAATTACTATTATTATTTAAATGGATGATAATTTGAATTCTAGAACATTTTATTTCCATTTTAAAATGGCGTTATCTACTTTTAAACAGAGGATTCACCTTAGTAGATGTTGGTGGTATGCTTTGCCGCCAGTATACTTTGAGTAGAATTATTCTACTGAAATATAAAGGGGAAAATGAAAGTCACTTTTCAGAAATACCAATTAGGCACATAATTTCATTACACTTAACTTGAGAGGCAAGTTTTGGCAAAGACAATGTGCTTAGCCAAAACATTCTAAAAATACCTTAAGCTACTCCTAAAAACTCCAGGATATTAACTCAAGCTCCTCATCAACTAATTCAAAGAACTGATAAAGAGTTGATCAAAACAAAAATGATTAAATTCCTCTCTAAGGAGCCAGAGTGATTCTCTGGCAAAAACAAGAAGCTATTATGTCATGTTCAATTTATTTGGTCTAGTGATTCAAAGAACACTGCTGTATCCATTATCATTATTTCCTTTTCTAAGGTTTTTATATTCATTAGGAAATGTCCTTGTTACCCTAAAGATTTCATGTTCATTATCTATATTAGATTGAATAAACTGGACATGGCCTAGCAGAGTGATAAAATAATATTAGCAAACAGATGCTGGACATTAGTGCCTTAAGTGGCTGTTGGGGATGAATTCAATGGCTTTCCCCACCTGAGGCTGCCAGCAGTCAGCTCTGCCTCCTGCCTTTCTATTTTTCTCTCAGGCCTTGATTCTTCTTTGAAGCAAGAGGATTAATAGGCCCAGGAGCAGATGCTCTTTTACTTTTTACAGTAAGTACCACCACAATCACCAATTGTGCTTTACATATGTTGATAGCATCTGCTCCCCAAAGAGACATTTCTTAAATACCTCTATGTTTTAGGATCCACATTTTGGTAATTTTATTAAGTTAGAAATTAAACACTTGATGGCTAAAGTGAATCACTGGGAACAAAACTGTGTTTAGAGACCCTTTTAGGCTGTAGCCTCTCTGCATAGTTTAACACTACCTTTGTCCAAATAAATACAAAGTGTGATTGGTAAATGCCTAAGACATTTCTGTTTTGTCAGGCCACAGATATAACAGATTCAAAGCACTGTCAAAGGACTTCTGGGGTGTCTATAAAAGAGTTCAAGATTTCTTGGCCTTGCTTGGTGGTTCAACGGGTTAAAACACAGCACTACACGGCCAGCTGCAGCTGCCTCAGAGCGAGTTTGATCCCTGGCCCCAGAGGTGACCCACATGGCACAGCAGATCTCTCCTGACCCACCACTCCCCTCAGCAGTGTATTTCAGTGGATCTGCCTGTTAGGCTCCCCACTCTGTCTCTGGTGAATCCTGTGTCTCTGGCCTGTACCCCAGTTGTGTATGCATAAATCTTTTTTAAAAAATCTTAAAAAAAAATCTTTTTAAAAAATCTAAAAAAAAAAATTCCATTTTTACATTTAAGACTGCCTCAGCACTGTGTTTGTTAAAAACAACAGTAATGTGGCCCTCCCTGGTGGCACAGCAGGTTAGGGCTCAGCACTGAGAAGCTGAATCCACTTCCTCATGAGTTCGATCCCTGCCTGCCCAGGAGGTGACCACATGGTGTGGTAGACCTCTCCTGGCCCGCCCGCTGCTCCCCTCAGCAGTGTACTTCGTCCATCTGCCTGTTCTGCTCCCCGCTCTGTCTTTGGTGAAGCCTCTCACCGCCCCTGAGCCTCTGGCCTGTATCCCCGCTCTGTATGTACAAATAAATAAATATTTAAAAAAAAAAGTAATGTTTTCATGATTAAAATGCTAAACTTCTTTCTGTCCTCTTCTAACAGAATATCCGCTCTGTGAATTCTCTATGTATTGTGGGGAGTGGAAAGCATTCATTCTAGAAATCACATTACATCTGGGTTGTTTTAGCCCTGACTTAATTCTTGTGCCCTGACAAGACATTCATGTAATTAATTACTTATACTTAATTCACTCATAATAATATTGACATCAGCATTCATGAAGTCATTTTGGTAAAATCAAACCAAGAATGACAAGCAAGAAGATAAAAAGAATAAGAAAAGTGACATTTTACAAAGGGCGTTGATTTTATTCTTTCTTTCGCATTCTTTGTCTTTACAGTCTCCATAGCAGTTTCTGTCCTCAGGCAATATCTCATCCTACACATATCCTCCCACAATTATCATCCACAACAAATTTAGCATGATCTAGCTCCTCTTACACAAAAACATGTTCAGTGTATTCTGCAACTTCATTTTTAAAAACCCTTGATCATGTCTAAATGTCATCAACATTATAAAGCAGTAGATGTATGCAGGTATGTGCACAGAGAAGCATAAAAGGCCATGTATATATATTTACACATATAAATATGCATCATACAGATATCATATATGCCACATATATATAGTTCATAGCTATCATACATTCTATATCTATATAGCATAGAACTGTTAGGATTTATAGCTATAGCTATGCCTACACCTATATCTTTTTCTTTATATAACTTAAATCTTTTCTAGGAATTGAATACTTGAGCAATGTGATAAAATCTCCAGTAGAAAATGCATTCATGTCTATACATAAAAGTTAGTATTTCCAGCAAGGCAAGCAATCGTGTCTAAGCCCATGGCTCACAAATTAAAAATTTTGGTTAAAGCTTATACTGATGAACAAAACTATTCGATTTAGAAAAGTAGTAAAGAAGCATTTTAATCTTTCTCTGATTTTCTTTTGCAAAGATAGATAGATAGATAGATAGATAAGTAGATACATAGAACTGGGGTACTGGGGTACAGGCGAGAGGTCGTGCAGGGGCGGTGAGAGGATTCCCCAGTGACAGAGTGGGGAGCAGAACAGGCAGAATGATGAAGCACACTGATGAGAGGAGCAGCAGGCGGGTTAGGAGAGGTCTGCCAGGCCATGTGGGGCACCTCCCTGGCCATGGCAGCTGTGGCTAGCTTCGTAGTTCTGTGCTTTAAGCAGGTGTGCCAACAGGGAGTCCCTGATTTTATTTCAATTCAAGCTAGTGCTCTAAGACAGCAATCAGTCACCCTGCATTTTCATGGCTTTTTGTTTGTTTTGCCTCTTCAGCTTTCACAGCACAATAAAGGACATTAGATCTCTCTTTTCCCTCAGTCACGACCTGGAGATGAGGGGAGAGAGGGGCAGGGGAGAATGGATGGGGGAGACTATCAGAACCCCTAGTGGCAGTGGAGATAGGGATGAAACCAGAGTGTGAATCACTGAGTTGCAAACTGCCCACTTGAGTAATGAGGAATTTGATGGTTCTTATCAAGCTGGGTAGCATTCTATCTTTCCCCTTTAATGTCTACTCGATACTATGTCCTAGGAAGAGGGCTTTCTTTGACTTTAATTACTAGAGATTTATGTA
Organism: Condylura cristata; assembly: GCF_000260355.1. Taxonomy (NCBI): domain Eukaryota; kingdom Metazoa; phylum Chordata; class Mammalia; order Eulipotyphla; family Talpidae; genus Condylura; species Condylura cristata. The sequence continues at coordinate 31,788,683 of NW_004567119.1, forward strand.
ATAGAAAAGTCTGAATAATTAAGATCCAGCCTTAAAAATAGGGGCAGAGAAAGCTATTTGTTTGCAGCCATCTATACCTACCAAACCTACCACATTTTTTATTGTAGTCATCACGTCCTTTGTGCAATTTCAAGACGGAAGCAGAGACCATGACAGGAAGAATGTGAGAGCATTTTATTGGCCACAGGGCATCCTCTGTGCCCTCAGAGTCAGACAATGTAATTTAGCTCAGAGAGCACAGCGTCCATAAAATCTTACGAGCCAAATTGGCACAGTGTGTTCTCTAGGGTGCTCCCAGTCGGGGCCTTTCCATTTCCATGACAAAACAAAAGGAATGAGAGAGTCTGGCCTCTTATCTGGGAGACTTATTGCCTTCTAAAATGGTTTAAGCTCTAAAACACCATCAATATATTCTGAGTCATGTTCAGAACATCCCAAGTCCCCTTTATAGGTAGTGTTGGTTCCATTCAGAATATGGGAAATTATAGCAACATTGTTTGTGAATTTAAAAAAGAAAAGAAAAGACTTTATACAAATTTCTAGCCTTTCACTGTTATTACTCCTAGGAGACATTAAGTCTGACTGCAGTCAGAAAATGGGGAACCAAATCACTAAGTTCAAAAGTGCACTGACTACTTAATTACCCGTAAGCTATACTTATAGGGCCTCTTTGGTGGCACATCAGCTCGATGAAGCTATCACCAGCCACTGCAGCAGGAGTTGGATCCCCCGCCAGGGAGCTGACCCACATGATGAGCAGACCTCTCCTGTCTCACCTGCTGCTCCCCTCAGCAGTGTAATTCAGTGGATCTGCCTGTTCGCCTGTTCTGCTCCCCACTCTGTCTCTGGTGAATCCTCTCCACATCACCCCAACCCTTCCCCATCCCAGTACATCTGGCCTAGACCCTAGTTCTTACATGCATAAATAAATGAATATCTTTAAAAATTATATAAGGATTAACATGAGGCCTCAGTAGCATCCATTCTTTACCTGGTAAACTTTTAAAATATATTTTACAATTTCTAACAAGTTCAGGATAGTGTGTAAGTCAGTCAAGTAAGTCAAGATAATTACTTTAAAATATTTTTAAAATCTTCAATTTCACTTGCTATTTTTCTTTAAGCTTTACCTATGCTTTTTCACTCATCTAATAGAGAGTTACTGGATGCCTACTATATTCCAAACACTGCACAACACTGAAGAATTGAAGATACAATAGTAAATAAGAGAAATACAGGTCCCTGGCCCTGAGAGACCTTGAAATATTTTTAGAGTCACAAACTCGCCTTGAAACAATTTCTGTGTGATATGTGCTTTGACAGGGAGGAGTGATGTGCTAAGAAAGAAAAAAGGCATTTAGAAGAGGTGTCAGGAACTATGGAAGGATTTCTAGAAGTAACAACTAAGCTGAATCTTGATTGGAGAACCATTAGGCAAATGCACGAGGGTGAGGGACCTGACGGTGAGGGACCTGACGCAAAAGAACACAGTGAAGTAATAATGAAAGAGGGAAGTAAATTGCTTTACTTCAAAATATGAGAGATTCCTTCTAGTGGGAAGTATCCAGTATAGAAGAAGAACAGGAAACACCAGAAGAGATTGAGCATGCAGACGGCAAGGCTGGTGGTGAGTGTAAGCTCAGGAGGGACTCATGACAGACACTATAATGGAAACAGAACAAACAAGGGTGCGAACAAATTTAAAGGTGTCCCACAAGAAGCTCAGAGAATTTTATGAAGCAGTTTCAACTGAATACAAATATAATAATTAACATTTATGGAGTCTAGGGGTGGCGGAGAGATGGTTAAAAGCCAACTACTACTCAAAACTTCTTGTGACTCTGATGTTACCTTCCCTGTTTGAGATGGGAGGAAAAAAATGCCTTAGAGAAGGTAGGTTGTCCCACATTACACAACCAGAAAAAGATAAGAATCGGCCACTTTGTTGTATTTCTTAAATTCCCTTCAATAAAGTAGAAAACCAATTCTGTGCTATGAGAGTGAGAGGGCGAGAGAAAGAGTCTGAAGGGAGTAGACAAGAATAAAAATTACCACTAAGGGCCCTCCCTGGTGGCACAGCGGGTTAAAGCACAGCACTAACAAGCTAAAGCCACTTCCACATGAGCTCGATTCCCGCCTGTCCCGGAGGTGACCACATGGTGTGGCAGACCTCTCCTGACCCGCCCGCTGCTCCCCTCAGCAGTGTACTTCCTTGATCTGCCTTCTGCTCCCCACTCTGTCTCTGGTGAAGCCTCTCACCACCCCTGAGCCTCTGGCCTGTACCCCAATTCTGTATGCACAAATAAATAAATCTTAAAAAAAAAAATTGCCACTAAGTTCTCCCATGCTAAATACAGGGATTGCTAACTAGTACTAAAATAATAAGTGTTTGCAATCATCAAAATATCATTTTCCCCACTATTGAAATCAAGAATATGAAAATTCATTTTCAATGAGTTGAAAAATACAACCAAACTTTAAAATCTGACGAGTGGTAGGTTGTTGACACATACCACTGAATCTTTCAGTTCAGCAGTTCTCAAAATGGGAGCTACAGCCCCAGCTAAGTCCCAAGACCTTTTCAGGGGCCAGTGAGATCAGAGCACTTCAATCGCAAGACCATATTTGCCAGTGGCAGTGGACAGCTCCTGCACTTAAACATCTGGACTTGGGAACAAACGAGGAAACAGCACAAAACTGAACAGTGGCCGTTACTTCTTCACAGTTGGTATATTACTTTCCCTTCAGACTGTCCTTGAGGAAGCAGCGAAAATTACTGATATTAGTAAATATGAACCCTTGTCTTTTTAATATATTGTGTTCAAAATGGGAAAGTACACGCAGGCGGTAGCATTCCAAAGTATAACAGTTTTCTTGAAGAAAAGTATCTGCGCCTCTAAGTTGAGAGCGGAACTGTCTTCTATTTCCATAGCACTTTCACTGAAAAGACCAACTGGCTAACAGAAATCATTTGTCAGGGCTGAATATTTGGCAGACGTCTTCACAAATAAACAAAGTGAGCCTGTCATTTAAGGAAAACAACTGACAATATTTATTGCCAATAACACAATTTAAGCTTCAAGCAAATACTTCCATTAGCTCGACAACTTTCCAATATTTACAGTCAGATGAATTTGATAGTGATAGTAAAGAAATTTCTTGATTCTGTATAATAAAATTCATCAACGTTTGGAAGATCTACACAGCTTAACAATATTTTTCAAATATTCAATATATCACATTATAAAGCCATATATGGGTAAAAACTACACTCATGGTCCATGGGTTTAACGTAGTGAAAAGTTGATTGCTATAGTTTCAGACTCCACATTACTCGCAAAGAAACTACCACTTGCCGAGTTTGGGTATATTATCAAAGAAGATAAGTGACAATTATTTGTAAAAAACCCTCCCTTTTGTAATACATATATGAATGCTGGCTGGATATTTTTTCATTTATTTCAGCCAAAGCAGTATATCGCACAGGATTGACAGCAGAAGCAGACATGACAATCCAGCTGTTTTCTTTTTGGACAGTTAATAAAGAGATTTGGAAAAATGTAAGACACTGCCACATTTCTCACTAACTTTTTATTTATAAAATATACTTTTAAAATGTGTATTATTTATGTTAACTTGCATGAGATTACTATTGGCTTTTAGACTTTCCATATAGTCTTCACTACTTATGCACACACATGCGCACATACACATATGTATGCACTTTACAAAAGTACATTTCCTTGGTATCATCAATAGTGTGCCAGAGTATAAAGGGGCCCTAAAAACAGATTGAGAATTCTTGCTATAGTGTAAGAAAGTTCACCTTTAACTGTAAATGTTTAGCATCTTCACAAAATGAGTTACTAAAATTTAAATGTGACATTGTCCTAATTTCAGAAGACATACTAGTCAAAATAAAAATATCCAGAGCTGGAGTTTTAAATCAAAAGATTTGAAATACATCCAATTATAATAAAATCCTAAATCCATTCACTCCTCTCCTTTCCCACTATTTTTCTCTAGATTCTATAAATCAAGTCTGAAAATCAGGGACTTTGCAATGAAACCAATATTGGTCTGGCAGCTCACAAACAATTTTTGTTCCTATACCTCAAATTAAGAAGCTCTTCTCAGAGAGAGATCTCTGCTTCCTGGAGTACAGGCCAGTCCTTGGACAATAACCTTTCACATCTCTCCTTCCTATTGGACCCTAAACCCACGGGGACACAGACTTTTGCTGCTCCCTCACACTTTCCCAGGGCAGCCCAATGGAAGCCCGCGAGTAGGACAGACATCCACATGGGAAGGCTGACTTTTGATTCAAGGTCAAAGTGTATATGACTGTAACTGGCCTCAATCTTACAATGACCCTGAACTCAGACAGCTTCTATTTGTTTAATAAAAAGACACAGACAGATGATCTTTTTAGAAATATTTTTAGAAGTTACCTAGTTAAATATGTTTTTTAACAACATCGAGGTTTCAGAGGCAGGTAGTGATGCGTGTGTAGAGGACTGTTAGACAATGAAGTAAAACTTGAGCTGAGGAAACCAAAGAAGTGGGCTAACAGCCACCTATGCTGAAAACGTCCATAATATCTCCAGAGTCCAAATACGTCCACTTACACTGGAATTCTTTTTAATAAATATGTAAAAATATCTTCCTTCCGGCCCTCCCTGGTGGCTCGGCGGGTTAAAGCACGGCACTGAGAATCTAAAGCCACTTCCGCATGAGTTCGATTCCCGCCTGCCCCGGAGGTGACCACATGGCGTGGCAGACCTCTCCTGACCCGCCCGCTGCTCCCCTCAGCAGTGTACTTCGTCTATCTGCCTTTTCTGCTCCCCATTCTGTCTTTGGTGAAGCCTCTCACTGCCCCTGAGCCTCTGGCCTGTACCCCAGTTCTGTATGCACAAATAAATAAATCTTTAAAAAAAAAAAATATCTTCCTTCCCTATGATCTTCTTAAAATTGCTTTCTTAACTCTAGCTAATTGCATTGCAAGATAGATGATGACACATATAGCACACAAAATATGTGTTAATAGATGATATTACTGCTAGGGCTTTTGGTCAGGAGAGACTATTAGTAGTTAGGTTTGGGGAGAGTCAATGGTTGAATGTCGATTTTCATGGGTCAGTGTCCCACACCCGTGTTAGTTAAGGTTCAAGTGTACTTTGTGTTTCCTATACACATTAATTGATAAACTAGTCCCTATCACAATAATAAAAAATATATAATAATATACTGCAGTAAATATTATATGAACTTGGTCTCTCTCTGTGTCTCTCAAAATAACTAATGAACATAATATTGTTGGACTAACTTGACCCCAGGTATGAAGCCCAGATAAGAGGGGAGTCCTGTAAAGGAAAACTCCAGAGTGCAACGAAATGAGACCACAGTGCTGAGGTTTTGGGCAAGATCTTGCAGCACTGCGGTTGCCTCCGCCCTCTCCCCACACACACACCATCAGGGGAACGGCCATCCCTGGTGAAAGCACCAGCTCCACCCAGGACCCTGGCTGGAGGGGTCTCCCTGGCACCTTTGTGTAGACAGGCAGGTGGAACTGCAAGAGGAAGTGTAGAGTAAAGCAGTCTTTGTCTTGGAAATGACAGCATGGAGAGTAAACTGTGGACAATAAGCAGTCTGTTGCAGCTGGAAGAGAAGGCCTGTGTGTGGAGGTCTGCGAGCAAGCACCCCCACGCCACACCCAAACAGAATATCAATCTTGTAGAGCCCCATGGGCCCTTCCTGATTCCCTGGAACTAAGATAACATTGCAGGAGGCTCTCTGAACACCCCTGAGCCTCAAACCACCTTTCTCTCTGATTCCTCTGCAGCTCGTCTGACCACTTGACTTTACAAAATGAGCAGTGCTAAGAAGAATAATAAAAAAGAGGAGGATACAGAGAAGAACACGCTGAGTGACAGGCAGATGAGACATGCATGTGTCAATAATAAAGACGACAGCTTGTGTGATGATTATTTCCATGCACAGCTCTGCACAAAATACAAGCCCTGTTCTTTGTGTCTCCAGCACACAGCAGAGTGGCTGGTTCATGAGAAATATTTCACCCAGGCTGGATGAGTAAATAGCCATGTCTAAAACTGCACTGCAGTTAAAATTGATCTTCTTGTGAAAATGACCTAGGGTGACTGGGCCTTCTGGTCTTCCTGAAATGAAACAAGTATGTGTAGTTTTTCTTTTGGTAAGGCAGGTCCTTTTTTAAAAAGTCCAATGAAATTCAACAGTATTTGTTGAGTCCTTAGTTTGTGCAGATCAGTCTGTCAGGTTCTACTCCAAATTTTAAAACGAGCCCACAAGTAGTTAAATATCTATTAGTAATGAAATTTATAATATAAAAAAGTAAAGTTCTTAATTGGCTGGTAGTGTCCATCCCCCACAATTCCAGAAGAGAGCTTGAAATCAATTCTAACAATAAAATCATTACTGCCATTCCCATGTAGCAGTAGACAGAGTAGGTAGATAATTCAAACTATTATACTTAGTACATTAAATTGGATGTTTTTATATTTAGTAATAATTGCCCATACTTAATGGGAGTCAAACATGTATTTACTCACTGAAAGATATTTGCAAAATGCCTTATATGTCGAAGATGCTACTGGCTTTTTGCCATTTCCTAAATCTGACACTATCAAAGCATAGATGACATTTGGCTGTGATACATTTTTATTTCTACTTGTTATAAAGGAATTTTGACCATGATTTAATAGCAAATAAAAAAAGGGAGATGCCATTTTCTGGTTTCACATCCTACAGTGATAAAACACTGAGCAGAATTATCAACAAGTCTTCCTGGATTCGTGAGAAAGATGAAAATAGGGAGCAAACCGCTACCCTTGTGACTGGAGAGACGGAAGTCAAATACAGGAAGTCTGCATGAATAGAAACCCACCAGGAGCAGAAGCCACAGGACTGTTGGCTGGGAAACCACACACCATAATCAACGAATTGCTGGAGACTCAGTTCACACAAATGTGAGTTATAAACGCCAGGTAGACAGGGTCATGGGGGAGTGCTCAGAATTTACCTCCAGAAGTCTCATCTGGTCCAGAAGTCTGATCTGGTTCCCACAGTAAATGTCAGGGGGAAGTCCTTCCAGCAGGGGGCAGTGTATTGTGGGGGGGAGTCTTTTGAAAAACACGGGGCATAGTCTGTTTTTCTGTTTGTTTTTAAGATTTATTTACTTACGATGCAGAACTGGGGTACAGGCCAGAGCTACAGGGGCGGTACGAGGACTCACCAAAGACAGAGTGGGGAGCAGAACTGGCAGCTTGGACAGCAGCGAGACAGGAGAGGTCTGCCCTGCCCCGTGACTCACCCCTGGGGCGGGAATCGAACTCCCAGCAACTGAACTGACCGTGCAGTGCTGCGCTTAAACCACTGAGCCACCAGGGAAGGGCCAACCGAGGGACTTTTTGAAATTGAAAACCCAACTGATTGACTCCATACCCCGCTGCTTTAAAATTGCCAAATGCGACACCATGAACTTGAAGTGACATGGGCATGATCCGGGGAGCGACTATACCCCATTGTGACCTAGTCGCCCCACCTCTCTCATGCGCGGTGTTTCCATCGTCTCCCTGAACACACTCACCACCACCACCACCACCCCCCTTTCCTCGACCGGGGTTGGCCTCCCTGTTTTTCATACACCTGACTTCTCCAATAGCTCAACTCAAATGTCACGTCACAAATGGATCCCTGCCAATGCCATATAAAGTTAGGGCCTCCACCAAATCCTACCGCACCTCCGAGTTCATTCCTTGAAGCAACTTAAGTGATCTGAATCCACTGTGTTCGTTCTGTAGGCTGACCGGGGGAAAGCTGTGTCTTTACTTGTATTTACTTCCTTTGCTTGTTTGTTTTTTTAACCTACACAAAATCTGGAGAGCAGATATCTTTTCTGTAATCCCAATGCCAAGAGCAATGGCGACCAAATATCTGCAGAATTTACATTTGTTGGCTAAATTAGTGATTAAGCCTCATTATAAACACTCTTATTTTAAAATATTTGTGTGTGTGTGTTTGTTAACTAAGACGTTTAATTCTCACATATTTCATTAGGTGAGTCTAAGGAAGTCAGTCCAGATTTCAACAATTAAAAGCGAAATGGGGTCCTCTTAAGTAACCTATATTTGGAGCACTCTTGAGGTTTCAGCATAAAAACAAACGGCCTCTGGGCTTCCCTAGTTGTGCAGAGGTTGAAGACACAGCGCTATCTCCAGACTCTACAAGACTCTTCCCTGCCTGGCCAGGAATCTGACCCGCATGGTACAGCTGTGGGTGTCTCGCCAGCTGCTCCCCTCAGCAGTGTATTTCAGTCACTCTGCCTGTTCTGCTCCCCACTCTGCCTTTGGTGAATCCTCTCAGCCCTTCGCCCTGCACCGTTGGCCTACACTCCAGCTCAATGTATAATAAATAAACCTTAAAAAAAAATCCACTGCCAATTTTGCAGGCAATTTCGGATAACACACACATATCACTGTTAACATATCATAGCCTTTGCAAACCACAACTTCTAATAATAGAGAATTAAATATCCTGCCCCAAAGAATTCTTTCCTCCCTTTAAGAGTATTTTTTTCACTAAGCTGTAATTCAGAGTTTGTACACTTGAGGGCGCTTGAGCCCTTTGTAGGATTTTTTTTTTTTTTTTTTTTTTTACAGTTAGATGCCGTTCAAAGTGGAAAGAATACTTTTCCCAAATAATATTACATTCTAGATTCGGACACTTTAAAATCCTAAAATTCAACCCAGGTATTTATAACCTTGGTAACTGTTATCACTAACACCTGGAATCTTACTCCACTGCTTGTTACCACTCTTCAGCCTCCTACTGCTTCTCCTGAACCGATCACAGCATTATCCATTTTAAACTAAGGAGTCCTGCACGGAGGAGCACTGGAGGCAGACCAGAGAGTCTTCAACTCATTCTTTCTCAGCCCCACTCTGACCCACTCACAGGATTTACTTTCCACCGCCAGAGGGTGGAGCCTTAGTTACAAACTCTAAAAAGCCCGCCAAGTGCTTCTAATCTAATATACTCTTGGGTGAAGAAAAGTGTCATTGTTTTCAACCAGCCTTGCCCAAAAAAAAAAAAAAAAAAAAAAAAAAAAAAAAAAATCATGCAACAGTTCGCAGCTGCAGGACCTGAACATGAAGCAAACACAGTGACCCTCACAATGCTCGTTTTACATTCTTTATGGATGCTGGACTGTCCAAGTTTTGTCGTACTCCTTATTGATGGAAAGGAGCAGACTGTTGTCTTTCTTTGCCAATGCATTTTAAGCAGCATGTATCTGCGCTTCCTAGATGAACAGTGTACACTCAACTATGGTGGCACCAAGAAGGAAACTAACCTAAATTTTGTCCCAGGCAGCCAGAAAATACTGCACTAGAAAGTGTAATATCACTGCGATTTCCATAATGTTATCCCAAAGTCAAGGATGAACACTCCAAAGTGCATCCTTCCAACCCCACAGAAAGTTCACTAACCATGATTAGAAAGAGACAAGACAAGTACCTCCTTTCCCAGGGTCTCCAGCCTTTTCCAACAAGCATCAGAAACGGACTCTCAAGAAAATGCAGCGTTTCTCAGAAGCGTCCAGAGTAGTTCCAAGATTGAAACCATTGCTGTTACTCAGAGGTGACAGGAACCGGGCGCCTTTAAGGATCTCTGAAGGAACTGTTGGCATTTTCTTAAACACAGTTGCCTCAAAGACTCACCAGAGTGTTTCAGTCATGACCCATCTTCACTCTTTATCAGCCCTCAGGGCTTCCTTCCTGAGGGGGGGAAGTCCGCCTGATGTGGGCCGAGAGCTGTTGGACCAGGCTGCGGAGTCCAGCGGCCATACCCGAGCAGCGTCCAACGTTCTCTCATCTTTTGTCAGCATTTGCAGTTCCCTCCTGAGCAGATCACAGCCCTGGACTCTTGCGAAGAACCAGCTGCACCCACACGCGAGCGCCAGCAGTGCCACCAGCCCCCCCTCCCTATGGCCGTTTATAAATGTGAGCACGTATGAGTTTTCCTGCAGCACCGCGAGCAGCCACAGGCCTGTGTGTGGAATTTGCATCATTTTCTACAAGCCTAAGCGGTCAGCTCGTGAGATGACCGAAGAGCATCACCTCCCACCTGTTTCTCTTTGAACCTCCTGATGAAAACGCAAGGCAAATGATGGAGTGTGGAGCGGGCCTGTATCCTACTCTACCCCATCAGAGTTCATGGACACACGATCCTATCCAGACAGCGGGGTGCACACTGGAGCAGAGGAGCAACCCCCGAGAGGTTTCCAGCCTATCTCACTTGCTGGACCTCTGTCTCCACATCTACAAAATGGAAGCGCAACCACACTGCAGGTCTATGCGGACTAAACACACAGCAGAGGGGGCCGAACCCCGCCGCCACTGCGCCCCACCCCTGCCCCGCGCATCCTTCTGGGCTCGTCCTGGACGTCCAGGCCCCCTGGTCCATCCGTGGAGCTGGAAAGCCACCAGGGCTTGTCTCCGACGCCCTCCCTCGCAGCAAGGACTCTGGCTGTGAGTTGTGTTCACTGCTTAGAGGCGGCAGTTGGGTGTGAATTAGAGGTCACAATCGTTAGGACTTGGAGCCCCTGAAAACAAGCCAGCAAGATGGCAAATAGAGTTGGTTTTTCTGCAGCAGAGTATGGACTCTAGATTTTTCAGCGTGACACTTGGGAGCTTTACTGCCCTGATGATCTTAAGAGGTGGAAGCTATTAGCCACACAGCTCTGTGTTGTTTGGGCAGGGGTCCCTGAAGGCCCGCTAGGAGGCTGCTTCTCTGACAGCGCTTCTGTCAGAACCTCGCTCTCTCCTTAACCCACTTCTACTTTCTTTTTTCTGTTTGTTGTTGTTGTTGTTTTGCTTTTGTTTTTTTGCATAGGTCTAGGGTGTAGGCTAGATGTGCGTGTGTGGGGAGGGGGCCGCTCACCAGAGACACAGAGGGGCGCTCTAGTTTCAACAGATCCATCTATGGATCTACTGAAACACACTACCGAGGGGAGCAGCAGGCCAGACCGGAGAGGCCTGCTGTGCCGTGTGGTCAGCTCCCCAGCTGGGGATGGAACTCAGGCTAAGGTAATAGGGCTGAGACTTAATCACTAGGCCACCAGGGAGGCCCCTTACCCCACTTCTAGTTAAGTCTCCAGAGTAGTTTTTGTTTTCTACTCAGCACTCTGCCTAATGCAACTATATAAAGTACTAAACAGAGTTCCCACTCTCAATCATTGCTTTTAAAATGTTAGCCGTCATTATTATTATTTATATTTGACCTTAATCAAATGACTTAAACACACTAAGCCTGAGTTTCCTTATCTGCAAAATGGTGACTTGCTCCTCAAATTGCTAGACAGATAAAAAGAGATAATGTGTAAAAAGTGCTTCGGAAAGTGAGAAAGCGCTTGATAAATTTTATCTGTAGTTACTTTTGTTAGCTTTTTGTTATTTTTTAAAGATTTATTTATTTATACATACAGAACTGGGCTACAGGCCAGAGGTGTGGTGGGTGAGAGGATTCACCAGAGACAGAGTGGGGAGCAGAACAGGCAGACTAACGAAATACACTTCTGAGGGGAGCAGCCGGCAGGTCAGGAGAGGTCTGCCTCGCCATGTGGGTCACTTCCGGGTGGTGATCGAACTCATGCTGAAGTGGCCTTAGCTTCTTAGTGCTGTGCATTAACCGGCTGCGCCACCAGGGAGGGCCCAACTTTTTGTTATTTTAATCTACACATAAAAATAATTTAATTTTAGTCAACTTACTTCACTATTTTAGGACACTATATGTAACACTGAACAGCTATAAGTTAAGCCTGAGGTATAACTTACATGCTACTTCATTCACGTTAGCAATATATTCAGAGGGAGTTCAGTTAAACTTGAAAATGGTTTCTGAAAAAGTAATCATCGGATTGTTTGCTGTGGCATTTTCCTTGAATTCTGCTGTAAAACCACTAGAGGGCAGGCAAGGGCTGGAAAAGTCAGTATCCGCAGCAATAAAGCAGCAAATTGTTAGTGGACTCAGATTTGAGATAGAAGCCATTTTTCAATCGTTTCTCTTGTTGCAGCAACCTATGAAGAGAACAGCATAAAGATGTCTAATATCTAAGATTGAAAATTTTAGTTAAAATATCGTGTATTTATTTTAACTTATACCATTAATAAGCAGGATTTTCTACCACAGGATTAGTTACATTTTAAAGCAAAACTATCCAAGGACATATGCATGGATTGTTTTTTCAGGCTTAAGGGGATCAGAGGCAGAAGCACACAGTAATATCGTAGAACATCACAATTCTGGGGATGCTTAACAGCAACCATCTTACTATTAGGTATTGTAGACAGTGGCTGGGGGTTGTGAAACTAGGGAAAAAAATACGAGATTGGTAAAAATAAAGGACTCCCAGCTATGGAAAACTGCTTTTCAATTCACACACAAAAAACACACACACACAATGAAGCTAATAATCCAAAACCCCAAACTACAAAAATCTGCTGAAATCTTAATTGCCGTTTTTCACTGATTGTCTTAAAATCACTCTTTTAAAGACTGAGTCTCTTAGTCTTCAATGAATTCAGTATTATACAATTCTTGCTCATTATGTCTGACTGATATCTTACAATTCTCTAGAGTTCTCGCATACATTTAGTGTTAGGGAGTTGGAATTTTGGTAGCTGTAAATTACATCTTGTTCTTAAATTGTATGTCTTTTATTTAAAAAAATTACTTTTATTTGATGTATATATAAATACAATTACAATTGTTACTAGTATATATATATATACACACACACATATATAAATACAAATAAGTAAAACTGCACTGCAGTTGGCAAGCTTGCTAATTCTCATTTTAGTTGATACTGTGTAAAAATCTCCTGAATTTTCTGCATCTTCTGCAAATAACATTGATTTTGTTTCCTACTTTGCTTACATTATTTTTTCTCCTTTTTCTTGCCACTTGAGAATTCTTTCTTTGCCAATTGCTAGGAGATTCTACTTTACTAAAAAGTAAAATAGGGACAAAGCACCTCCAGTCTTATTCCAGAGAAGTTTTCAATATTTCACCATTACATAAGACATTTGCTAAGAGTATAGCAATTTCATTCAGCTTTTCAATTTACCACCCTTGACTTAATCCCTTTAATTTTGTGTTTCTTCTGTTCAATTATTTTTTTCTGCTAGCATACCCTTTTCTCTTTTTTCTCTTAAAGGTATGTATTTATTTATGTATACAAGAGCTGGGGTGTAGGTCAGAGGTGCAGGTGGTCGGGGAGGTGAGAGAGTTCAGTAGAGACAGAGTGGGGAGCAGAACAGGTGGCTCTACTGAAGTATACTGCTGAGGGGGGCGGCAGGCGGGTCAGGAGAGGTCTGCTCACTGTGTGGGTTACGGAGAGGCTGGAGATCAAACCCGTGCTGCACTGGCTGCAGATTGCTTCACAACACTGAGACTTACCCCCCTGCACTGCCCAGAGAGGACCTAGCATATCCTTTTCTTCCTCTGATTTCCTTTGAACTTAATTTGCGATTCTTTTTCTAATATTGAAATGGAAACCTAACTGATGTTTAGACTCTTTTTAAAAATACATATAGGACTTTCAATGTAAACATCCAGTTATTATGGAAAGCAAATTGAAATAATCAATTTTAATTATTCTGTCAGAAGTTGCCAGCATCTACATGATGAAATTATTCTTGAACAGATTTTATAGATTTGCCTAGGTTAAAACACTAAGTCCTCTGACCCTGCCTTTCCTAGTCTTCCATCTCTCTTTGCCATGTAACATTTCCTCACAGAATATACTTACTTCGGGACACTACTGGGCCAGGTGACAGCCCACAGAACATCATGCCCATCTGTTTCTGCCCCTGTGACGTGAACCTGTGTATGAAACCTTTCCTCACAGTTGTGTTTTCTTGTCTGGGGTTTTGTGTTGTCCTTATTGCCCTGAGTTCTATTTTAGGGAATTCAGAGACCTAAATGCCTTTTTTAAAAAATGGATGCTTCCCACAAATCCTCGTCGGTTACTCAGGCTTATATTACAATCTGAACAGTGATGTGAATTCCCAATAATACCGATTTTGCTCTAGTTTGTGGTTGCCTTATTTGGGTCCTGTTGAATCACAGGATGAATTTCTAGTAACGTTCACTTCCCTTCCGTGGAAGGTAAAACCAGATAAAATAAACTGATAATTCTCATACAAATTGTTGGATTTGTTATTTGGAATATTGAAGTTGTGCAACATTTAACTGGACTTTGCTCTATGGTTACTGCCACTGACCTGAGCAGCCCTCTTGAAAAGGCCTGCTCCCCATCACAGTGGGACAGGAAGTGAGAGGGTCAGTGAGTCAGCACACACCCACAAAGCGACTCCTTCGTAACTAGTAGGTGGTATTAATCAACTTGTAGAGGAGAACCCATTAAAAAAAGTGACTCCTTCCAGATGCCAGCTGAGAACAGGTTACCAAAGAACGTGTATGGCCACACTCTCCTGATGGAATGATTAAGAGGGAAGACACACGGTCCAACTCTCAATAAGGAGAAATAGTGATTGTGGTTAGTTTCTGGAAGTCATAAATCTTGGGAACAACCCAAATCTTTGACCTCAACCCAATTTATCTAAGTTTTCTCCAGATCTTACTGTTTCCAGAAAACTGCACCACCTTTTCATCATTTCTGAAACAGATTCAAATCATCACCCCTTAATGCCGACACTTCCTAAACCACCCAGTTACATTTTGTAACTGCTCGAGGTCACTGAGGTCAAGAACTATTCCTGATGAATATGATCAATACATGGTAAATATGTACTGAATTGTATTTTTTTTATTTTTATTTTTTATTTTTTTTTATATATTTTTTTAAAGATTTATTTATTTATACAGAACCGGGATACAGGCCAGAGATGCGGAGGGTGAGAGGATTCACCAGAGACAGAGTGGGGAGCAGAACAGGCAGATCAACGAAGTACACTGCTGAGGGGAGCAGCGGGTGGGTCAGGAGAGGTCTGCCACGCCATGTGGTCACCTCCGGGGAAGGCGGGGATCGAACTCATGCAGAAGCGGCTTTAGATTCTCAGTGCTGTGCTTTAACCCACTGCGCCACCAGGGAGGGCCTGAATTATATTTTTATGACAAAATAATCTATGCTATTTCAAGAACGTTTGACCAACAAAAGAAAACGTTTTATAATGTTGGTGCATTAGAACCCTTTGAAAAAACTACACACTGCATGAGGCTCTCTCTCAAGGAAAAAACGGGTACATGGTTATCCATTATTTCATTTTCAGGATTAAGAGGAGATCACAGTACATTTAAAAATGTATTCATAGTGATCATAAAGCAATTTTTTTCCACAAAAATAATCACCACAGGCCCTCCCTGGTGGCGCAGCGGGTTAAAGCACTGCACTAAGAAGCTAAAGCCACTTCCGCATGAGTTCAATCCCCGCCTGCCCAGGAGGTGACCACATGGCGCGGCAGACTTCTCCTGACCCGCCCACTGCTCCCCTCAGCAGTATACTTCTTGATCACCCACTCTGTCTCTGGTGAAACCTCTCGCCACCCCTGAGCCTCTGGCCTGTACCCCAGTTCTGTATGCACGAATAAATAAAATCTAAAAAAATAAATAAATAAAATAATAATCATCACAAACTTAGTGATATAACCATGAGGCCCTTCATAAAGTTCAAGAAGTATCAAATAAATAAAAGAAGCTGTAAAATAAAAAAAAAATGTGAAGATACGCCATTAACTGAGATTATTTTCTTTCTTTTTATTTTGAAATCACAAGAAAAGTTCCAAAAAAGAAATACTGACATGCTCGCTGCCTAGATTTCTCAATGTTTTTTGGTTTTTGTTTCTGTCTCTGTCTCTGTCTGCCTCACTCTCATTATTTGCAGACTTAACACTCCCTCCCTAAGCCCCACAGCGTAAGTTCCCTAAGAGAACAGGCATGTCTCCCACGTAACAACACACTGTCCTCCTCCGGGAAATTTCCCACCATTATCTATTGCATGGTCTGGTTCCAGGGGTTTTTATGTATTTTCCCCTTCTAGGCTACAATCAAGGGTAATACCTCCCAATTACTTGTCCTGTCCTTGACAACACCTTTCACCAACCATGTCCCGGTCTTTGCTGTCTTACATGACACTTACATTTCTAAAATTTTAAACAAGAATTTTTTTTTCCAGAATGTTCAACAATTTAGAATTTTCAACAATTTAAATTTAGATCAGTAGATTCACTTTAGACCTTCTAAAAACGAATATACACATAGCAGACAGGGCTCCACTTGGCCACTGACAACCACCACCAGTTCCCCCTCGGGCTTGTGCCCTTGTGCCCTACAAACTACTACTCAGCCCTGAATCCAATGGCGGTGTCTTTTCTCCCAGCCCCTGCCAACACAGCCTTCCTTTTATGTTCATGTCAACTGCACAGAGTTTTTATTTGTTCTTGGCACAAAAAACAACAACAACAACAAAAAAAAAAAAACAAAAAAACACATCACTTAGTGAAACCATGCTCTATCTATACTGCACCTCTTCAGTCTTCCAAAGGTCTACAGATTTCTAAAGTCCACTGCATGCTTCATCCAGTGAATGCCTTATCATTGCTCTGATGCTAATACTGATCTTGTCACCACCATATGCCTTATCATCCAGCAGATGGCTGTCCCTTTGAAAGCAAAGACAGGCTGTGAAGTCTTCACCTTGCCTTTCCTTTCCCACATTACTTACTAGAACTCAGGACTTAGTAAACAGCACGTGGTCCTGGCTGAATTAAAACTGCCTTAGTAGAAAAACCCATCACAATTAATTGCCCTTGTTTTTGCGGAACTCATCCAATAAGACATGCTTTCAATTTACCTTCTGGAGGGTTATACAAATCCCCAGATTTTCTCTACCTCTGTATGTTGTTGTACTTTTTGACAAGTTGAATCCTCAAGGAAATTTTTCAGAAATTAAGAATGGAGGAAAAAAAACAAAGAAAAATTCTTTCTTCAAAAGAATTGTATTCGATAGTATTTCCTATATTCTTCAAAATTTCAGTTGACCTAAATAATCATAATAAAAGAAAAAACTACCCAAGGGGATTACAACTGAGATGGAAAAATGCACAAAAATATGTAAAAATAAACTAATATAATAATAATAAAACAACAACAATAAAAAAAAACTGAGCCAGTAAGGAATATCTTGTCATTTTAAGTAATGGCAGTATTCATTATTCTTTACTTTGTATAAAAATTTCCAGAAATCTTAAGGCGTTCTAGGTCCACATATTATATACTGTGTATACTTGCACTTATCTCTGTTTTGATAAAGAGCATATTTTCCAGCAGTAAATGCTTCTTCTTTATACCTTCGGAGTCATTAATCTCCAGCATCAACGCATCTCACCACAGATGAGAAGGTGCAGGAGGCGCCTGTTTAAGGCCAGGCTGTGTCTTGGTTTCCTGTTGCTAGGGACACACTGCAGAAGTCTCTCCTGGGAGCCTGTTAACTAAATATGGGTAAAATTTTATATGAGAAAAACAGTACCAATAAATATGCTTTTTTAACTAGTGCCTGAAAGTCACATCCCTGGACAATTAACTGAATTGAATTATAGCGCAACGATCTTCAAAATGTGGCTTCTAAGTTGCCAAAGACGTCCATCGGAACCAGAGTAATTCTCACGGTGGTTTATGTCAAGAAAACAAGCGCTGAGTGAAGCTGTCATTAAGTTGATTAACCCACATTTCTAACAACAGCACATCTTACTGCACTGACACACTTCAGGCTTAGCCGGGTAGGGAAAAGATGCTGTGGTCTCAAAAAATCGGGAACTACTGCAAAATGCAACATTAGGCAGATTTCAGTAATACAAAAATGTTCATTCCATTCCATTTTTTTTTCTATTGTGAATCTACAAAACAGAAATTGAAGATTTCCTAATTCTAAAACTTAGTTGATGGTAACTCCAGAAGACAGGGCTCAAAACGTAAGAGTTCTTCGGGTGTTTGCAGTTAATTTGAGTTAGTGTCATTATTTTCTAGGGCTGGAGACAGACAACCTGAATTCTCCTAATCTTGCCAGTAATTAGTTTTGTGAACTTGTCCACATGTTTCAGTTCCTGATTTGTAAATGATGATAAACACAGAAGATCCTTATGAAAATCAAACTAATGAATTCACAGTAAAATTGCTATATTCATGGAAAACTAGTATATAATGTGGTAGACACTCTTTTCACATAATATTCCACTTATGTTTCCAAGAACATTTATACTTATTTTTTTTCTTTTTTATTCTTAGAAGAACTGGGGTGTAGGACAGAGGTAAGGGGTGGTGAGAGGATTCACCAGAGACAGAGTGGGGAGCAGAACAGGCAGACTGACAGAAGTACACTGCTGAGGGGAGCAGCGGGCGACAAAGGAGAGATCTGCTGTGCCATGTGGGTCATCTCCCTGGTCGGGGATGGAATTCAGGCCATAGCAGTGATAGCGCTGAGACGTACCCACAAAACCACCAAGAAGGCCCCCTACACTTGAATTTTCTGATTATAATTTGTCCTACTTCTGAGTCTAGCTGATACAGTTCTCTAACAGGTGATGCAATTTTAAGACCGTGGTTGAAAGTCTATGTAATTTTCAAATTATAGAAATATTTCTAAGTGTGGACTATTAATATAAATTTAATTATTTTTTGAACTAATAAAAATTACTTTGAAATGGTAGTTATAGGGAAAGAGACAAAAAGAGAAACTCTCTCTCTATATGTGTGTGTGTGTGTGTGTGTGTATTCCCTATGAAACCCTGTAAATGCCTTATGCAATCAAAAATATAATTATTTCAAAACAAAAGGTTGAACAATTTCAAAAAATAAAATAAATGAAACAAAATAGAAAAATTATTTTTTTCTTTCTCAAAAATACATATTACTGGGCCCTCCCTGGTGGCACAGTGGGCTGAAACACAGCACTAAGAAGCTAAAGCCACTTCAGCAAGAGTTTGATCCTGCCCCGGAGGTGACCCACATGGTGTGGCAGACCTCTCCTGACTCGCCCCGCTGTTCCCCTCAGCAGTGTACTTTGTCAGTCAGCCTGTTCTGCTCCCCAGTCTATCTCTGGTGAATCTTCTCACTGCCCGTGTACCTCTGGCCTGTACCCCAGTTCTGTATGCATAAATAAATACATCTTAAAAAAAATACATATTACTTCTTGCTCAGTACTCAGAGTTTGTTGTCTGCTCACCCCCACCCCCTCACACACACACACACACACACACACACACACACACATACACCAAACTCTTATTTTAAAGTTCTAATAATGAAATGGTGTCTGTGGTGAAGTTTCGGTAGGTAATTAGATCATGAGCATGGAGCTCTCATAAGAGACACCTGAAGACACACAGCACAAAAGTGCCATCCACTAGCCAGCGAGGGGCTCTCGCCAGATGCTGACCTGTTCCCCCCAATCTTGAGCTTACTAGCCTCTAGAAGGTGAGAAATGACACTGGTTAAGTCATGCCAATACCAGTAAGTGGTATTTGTCTTAAGCATATACATTTACTTATCTTTTCTAAAATGTATGTTATATTAAACAAAAATAAACTTTTTTACTAGAAGACCAATTACCAGGCCAATTAATTTTTGATTATCTGGAAAGGGGTCTGAGTAAACGAGGACACAGGTGGTGAAGGGTAGTCTCGACTTTTAGTTGTGAACTTAATATTATATAGACGGGTATGTGTCTGCTATACGATATATATGTGACTCTCACAGCACCTGAAGCTTACATAATACAAAATGCAATGTAACACCAATAAACAATAGTTAAATAAAATGTCTTATATAAATACCTGTCCACTATAAAGTTCCATAAGAAGTAACAAACTATCAACAGCAGCAATGACCACCTCTGGGATCTGAACCTGGTCTCTGAACTGCATTTCACTCCTTGGGAAGTAGAATTATTCTAACTGGGAACCATGTTGAACAAATCTGGGACATCTTATGTTGTAAAGCAAGAACAAGAAAAATAGATTTACTGCTTCCCAGGCTCTCAATGGGTGGAAGCAATTGCAGCCAGAGCTGGTGATAAGACAGAATGGGAGTGAGATGGAAAGGGCCAAAAAGATGAGAGAGTGAAAAGATACCCAAAAGCTGTGTGAGCAAATTAAAAAGCAAGCAGTCAGGTTTTGACAAAAGGATGACTTCCAGGGTGCAGAAAGTAATTTGGCTATAAAAAGAACTTTTGCTTTTGCAATATATATAAAACTCAGATCCAAGTTCTATTGGAGGGAAAGTTTCAATTCTACCTTCTAAACATTTGAAGACAATATTATCTAAATTTTAATAAAGCTGTACCTAACAGAGACAATTGAAATTAATCAAACAGAACAGACTCAGTCATCCATATGAGAACCTTGACAGAAAAAAATGCTTGCTTATTTTAATAATAAATAATATTTACCAACTTGGTTATTTTACTCACAATGTCCAGCATGAAATGAAAAACTATGAAACTTACAAAGTGATGTATATTTAAGAGAATAGTCAATAGAAAAAAACCCACACATGGCAGAGACATTGGGATTATCACAGGGAATTTAAAATACTACAATAAATATTATAGGGAATCTAGTAAAATGACATTCAACACATGAAAATAAGTGATGAACAAATACAGAAAAAGATAGAAATTATTTTAAGAGAATTCAATGCATTTATTCAAACAATGTAAAAAATAAATAAAAGGGATATGTGTACTCCTATGTTCACTGCAGCACTGTTTACAATAGCCAAGTTAGGGAAATACCCAACTGCACATGCATGGATAAAGATGATGTGGTACAGAACCTCCCTGGTGGCACAATGGGTTAAAGCTCAGCACTGCAAGCAAGCCACAGACCCTTCAGTGTGAGTTCGATGCCAGCCCCAGAGGTGGCCTGCACGCTGCTCCCTCAGCAGTGTACTTTGTCGATTTGCCTGTTCTGCTCTTTATACTGTCTGTGGTGAAGCCTCTCACCACCCGTGCACCTCTGGCCTGTACCCCAGTTCCACATGCATAAATAAATAAATCTTAAAAAAAAAAAGAAGATGCAGTTCATATGTATAGTGGAATATTACTCAGCTATAAAAAATGACAAAATGGCCCACCCTGGTGGCGCAGCAGGTTAAAGCACAGCACTGAGAAGCTAAAGTAACTTCAGCATGACTTCGATTCCCGCCTGCCCCGGAGGTGACCACATGGTGTGGCAGACCTCTCCTGACCC
>NW_004567119.1:31810320-31812598 GCF_000260355.1 Condylura cristata
GAAACACAAAAAGGAAAGAAAAAAAACATCTATGTGGCAACCTCAGATTTTCTACATATACAAATATACATATACAAATAATTGGAGTTTCAAATGAGAGAGGAGGGAGAAATGAGCAAAAGAACAAGGAAAAAAAGCTCAAGACAAGCTAATAGCCAAACTTTTCTTTTTTTTAATGATGAACAATATTGACCTCACAACTAAAATCTTAGCTCATCCCATACAGAATAAATTTTAAAAACTGACACCTGTTCATGTCTTCTTCAACTTGATGAAAACTAATGCTGAAGCACATAGTACCTGTAAAGCACACAGAGAAGAGTTCTACAAACTTCATAATGGAGTGATCTGCACAACAGACAGCAGTCACCAACCCAGAACAGTCATTTTTACAAACAATAATCAGAAGGCAATGGAGAACTAAAAAGCAGATCAAAATCTACAGAGGATTCAGTACTTGAAAAAAGGGAAGCACATTGACAGGTACTTACTTGGACCTAACTCTCTTGCAGTATGCTGCGGTGCTCTTGTTCAATTTATTGGCCTCCTTGGTGGCACAAGGAGTTAAGTCTCAGCACTATGATGTTACTTGCAGCCACTGCAGTATGAATCCCATCCTGCCAGGAAGCTGACTGACCCACAGGTCACAGCAGACCTCTCTTGTCTCACCTGCTGCTCCCCTCAGCAGTGTATTTCAGTCAATCCACCTGTCCTATTTCCTACTCTGTTTCATCTCTGGTGAATCCTCTCACCCCCACACCTCTGGCCTGTAACCCAGTTCTTGGATGCATAAATAAATCATTCTTTTTTTTAAAAAATGATGCTTTTGCTCAATTTAAAATAATCGCCACCCATACCTACAACTAAAGTCAACACTCAATGCAGACATGGGTGACTTAAATATGGGCACACATGCTGAGAAATGTGTCATTAGGCAATTTCATCATGTGTACATGCTGTGGAGTGTAATGGAAATCAAAATAAAACCATAGGCATTTCTCCCCCAATTGTTAACAGACTCATAGATTAAATATTAACAGCTTAAATGCTATCTAATCTTAAATTACTCAAGGTTATAGAAAAATCCATTGTCTTGGTGTTTCTCTTTTAAACCTAAGAAACTTCTTGCATCATAGGAGAAAAGAAATTGAAAAGGACTATAAAAACAAGAGGCCTTCAGTTTGCTAACATGTGAGGTCGTACATGAGGTCAGGTGACCTGATTCTTGGCTTCTCCTCATTCCAGCACTTTTCTGACATCCACAGCAAGGAAGGAGGCTGAGCTGAGGGGCTGGCTCAGGCCCTTCCCGGCATGGAAGTCAGATCACACACTGACGTTATTCAGGGAACCTCTACCGAGGCTTCTCCTTTCATCCCTGAACCTGCCGTCACCTCAAGTTTACTCACTACCATGAAGTAGAAAACGGTATTCTCTGTTTCCAAGTGTTTTTCCTCATCACTAATAATTAATTTACTTTGGCTACATGCTTACCACTACAAAGCAAAAATGATCGCTAATGTTCCCCAAAATGGGCTAAATGATAGCATTGGGGCCAGCGTTATTTGAGTTAATTCACTTTGGTAACAGTTTGAACTTAATCTGCTTACTGATGTTTGTTTTTGCCTTTTTTTTTCCTTCTTCAGGCTTCCCAAAGACACTCCTAGTTTCCAGGAACAGAAAAGTTTATTATTTCTGCCTGTGTTAGCACCTTGGAGACCAAAGAGATTTATTATATCATCCTTTATAAATATATTTAACAACCACAAGATTTATATTAGATTCTCTTTGCTATGGTGATTCCTGATCATACACATACGGAGGTAGGTAGATTTCTGTCAGTGACTGAAATAATAGCGGTATTACTTGATTTACATAAGCTATACCCCCACCTCAATTCTTAAAACTCAAAGGGGTCTATGTTGATAAATACTCATAGTTACACGTATACAGGTACAGATATATAGGTATTTGTCACTGTGAAGGAAAGAACTCAGATTGTCAATATTCAATATTTACTCAATCCTTAAGTGTTTGCAAGTTGTGAATTCACCTAGGCAAAGATGCAAATGCAATGATTTTGAGGAATGGGATTTATATTTACTAGGCACCTATTATTGTACTTGGTTTCATGGAAGATATTTTAACATGGTATGTCGTTTAAAAAGTTACGGCATTCTCATCTATGATAAGCCCACAGCCAATATTATCCTCAACGGAGAAAAGCTGAAAGCCTTCCCTTTGAGATCAGGAACAAGACAAGGGTGTCCACTATCACCAC
>NW_004567119.1:31814480-31842506 GCF_000260355.1 Condylura cristata
GGGTGATTTGGTGATGGGAAACCCGCAGGGATTACAATCGAGATGGAAAAAAAAAATGTGCAAAATGATGTAAAAATAAACTTTTGTAATAATTAAAAAAATAAGTAAATAAATATATTAAAAAAAAAAAGTTACGGCATTCTAAATCAAACCCCATGATGCAGAACTGACCCAAATCTATTATATCACCAATCCAGTTTTATATGGAAGGAAAAGCTATCTAAAGCAGCAGGGCCCACTGGAAACATGCTAAGTTTAGGGTTTAAGAAAGCAGAACAAGTTGCTCTTCCTCTACCAAGTGTTCTTGAACTCCAATTCCTTATTTTCATTTACAAAATCACAAATGACAATAGACTACTTTATCGTAGATGGAAAGGATGAAAAGAGACAAAGCAAAAAGGGACTCGATGTCATTTACTTCCCATAGCCTGTCTGGCTTCCTCTTCTTCCTTCCTTATCTTACACTCTGCTTCTGTTGATTAGTTAACTAAAGAATTGGAAAATAGTAAAACTGAAAGCAGCTCTCGTAGTCAAGTGACTGCATTTAACAAATGAAGAGCAACAGATCCAAAGTGTTTATAAATACACACGCAGCTAACCCCATGGCAAATTTAGGAAAAGCCAAACAAAAAAACAAATGTAATGCCTTTTTCATTGTCTCTAGCTAAGGTACATAGTTAAATTAATAGCTACCTTATATGCTACCCACCCTGCATGCCCTGTCCATTAAAAGCATAATCAGGAATTCTTTTTTTAAAAAAAAGATTGATTTATTGATGCATACAAAACTGGGGTACAGGCCAGAGGTGCGGGGGCAGTGAGAGGACTCACCAGAGACAGAGTGGGGAGCAGAACAGGCAGATGGAAGAAGTACACTGCTGAGGGGAGCAGCAGGCGGGTCAGGAGAGGTCTGCCACGCCATGTGGGTCAGCTCCGGGGCACTGACGCAGTTGCTGCTGGCTTGCAGTGCTGCGCTTTAACCCACTGCGCCACCAGGGAGGGCCATAATTAGGGATTCTTAAGCACCATGTGTGGGATGCAAGCTCTGTGTGGACAGAAACATGGGACTCAAAATGTGCAGCAACAGAGTACCCCTTGCACCCCTGTTTACTGCCTATAGCGACTTCAGATTCAGATCACCATTATGCAGAAATATTAATCCACTATTTTTCAAAAATAGAAAGGCAGCTGCATACTGCTGTGAAACTTTTCTACTTTTTAGAACATTAATAAGCCTAAGCAAACCTCTTGTTTGTGCCTTCTGTAATAACGAATTAGAGCAAGGCAGCCATTCAGCAATCTAAGACTAGCCATGCAAGAAGGAGTTAGGGCGAGTAGACAGTTCTTTCTCTCCTACTTTCATTTTATTATTTTTATTACTTTTATGAAGGAAACTCACTTTGACTTATAACACTGCATTGGTCTCAGATGCTAGTGTTTTAATTCAATAGGGCTATGCACTTATATACCTTATATTTACTTATATGCACTCAAATACCTTATATTTACCAGCCAGGGTCTACTTTCCATCCACTGTGCACTTAGATGAGGCTATTCTATTACAGATACCTCTGCACTCTGAATGCCTAGCAAGCATTTATTGTGGGTTCATTGGTTGTGGACTGGTATTAATTTGCTCCATCCTCACACACACTTCTTTAGTTCCCTTATTCTTCCTTTGAACATTCACCCAATAATCATTCGCCCAGCACTGGCAATCTTTCAGGCCCTATTCTGAGATGATGAAATAATCTATAAGACACAGTTTCTTAGAGGTCCACTTAAGGACCTCCAAGCCTAAAATAAGACATGGACATACCACCAAAGAAACTCTTTTTGGTGGGATGTGAAGTTATCTTGGGGATATGGCTCCCTTTCAAGAGGCATTTGCTTTACTTACTATCCACCACATTTCACACTGCCACAAAAAGCTCAAAACTTGAAGCAGAAAAAAAAGTGCAGCTGTCAGTGATGATTAACACAATGGCAAGACATGGTGTATGAGAACGGATATAGGTGGTTTTATGAGGACCATGTGGTTGTGTAGGACACGCATGTTGAACAGGCACTAGAGACGCTTTGCCCCAAACTTCCTTTTGCAGGGTGTAGATGTAAATAAGTCTTGCATGGAAGTCTTTGTTTCCGGAATAAGAAATGTGACGAATCATTGAAGTTCTGTATTAGTCATTTTAGTGATTATTTGCTTTTCTTGATGCAACAGAAAAAGAACTTGTATAAGATACAGACAAAGAACCTATTTAGGCCATCCCCATCAATTTAGGACATGTTTAGCTAATGGATTATTGGGGTTCTATATGTTAAAATTTGTTACAAAGTCAAAAGATGCTAGATCTCAGAGCAAAACTTACAGTCATATGATAGTTTGGAGGAAAATAATTCAGTAATTTTTATCTAAATTAAACTCCCCAAATCATACCAGATATTCTAAATATCCACATTACTCATATGGCTGCTATGGAAGCTAAAAAAAAAGGCCCCTCATGGCACAGTGAGTTAAAGCACAGCAGCACTAAGAATCTAAAGCCACTTCAGCAAGCGTTCGATCCCACCCTGGAGGGGTGGAAGTCAGTGAGGATGAATAGACAGTGTAAGCGAATAGTCATCCTTGGACAGACCCTCCTTTGGCAAGAGAAAAACAAAGATTCATCTTTCCAGTGACATGGCGCAGCAGACCTCTCCTGGCCCACCTGCTGCTCCCCTCAGCAGTGTACTTCATCAGTTGGCCTTTTCTGCTCCCCACTCTGTCTCTGGTGAATCCCCTCACTGCCCCTGCACCTCTGGCCTGTACCCCACTTCTGTATGCATAAATAAATAAATATTTAAAAATTTATTTTAAAAAGTAAAATATAATTCTGATGCTCTAGGAACTTGCAACCCAATTGGAGGAAGGACATGTAAGAGAAAAGAAAGATCAAGCTAGCAAGGAAAGCAGCATGCAACATGTCACTAAATGACAGTGCTGACCATCCAGAGGATGAGAGCTAGAGAAAAGTGTGTGTTAAAGTAGTCTAGAAAGAAATTTTACTTGATGTGAACTTTGGAAATGAATAGCATCTGGATTAAAAAAAAAAAAAAAAGCAGAGGCGTGTAAGGGGAAAGGAGAGGAGAGCAAAGGCCTGGGGACAAGAGACACTAAGGAAAGTGTGGACAGCAGGCGCTGGACTCGTGTGACTGTAGAGAAGACATCTGGAAGAAGAGTAAGAACTAGGCTTGAGAACGCAGCCTGAAATCCCACTATTAGGAATATGAAGGCAAAGTCAGCAGGTCCAGACCAGCTCCCACAGGGAACACTGAGCCACTGAGATCTTTCATCAGCAGGCCGATATTAGGAAGCTAGTGATCACGTGCAGGGGAGAGACCAGGCATCAGAACTAGGGCCAGCTATGCTGGAAGAGATGTGAAAGTCTCAGCAGGTGAAAATTCACCAGTTCTGCACCTACATACATTTTTATATATTTATTTATTTGTGCATACAGAACTGGGGTACAGGCCAGAAGTGCAGGGGCGGTGAGAGGATTTACAGACTGAGTGGGGAGCAGACAGGCAGAATAACAAAGTACACTTCTGAGGGGAGCAGTGGGCGGGTCAGGAGAGGTCTGTCAAGCCATGTGTGTCAGCTCCCTGCCTGGGGATCGAACTCATGCTGAAGTAGCTGCAGCTAGCTTAGTAGTGCTGCACTTTAACCCGTTGCGTCACCAGGGAGGGCCCCTAAATACATTCTTAAAGTATCTTGTTCAGTATATAGGTAGTACAATGTGAAGAAATATTCTATTAATATAGATTACATACATACATTTATTTATATTAGAAATAAATGTATCCTATTCCTTGCCTATAACATTTTTTTTTTAGTTTTATGGGTTTCAAGTTAAAATTGTTTTCCACTTTTCACAATTCATGTTCTCCTTCTGTTTCCTTCTGTGATTCTGTACAGCATTCAAACAGTTGGCATAGGTTTGAAAATATAGATAACACCCCCAACAAATAAGGTGATTTATTGACATTCGGAATTTCAGAGCACCGAAGTACTGACGCAGAAGGTTTCTCAGCAGACTGGCTTCAGGTTTGGTGTGGCCACCTTTTTTGCATTGTGTCACTTTTCACACACATTCCATCAAAATACAAAGCCAAGATGGGTGGAAGTCAGTGAGGATGAATAGTCAGTGTTAGCGAATAGTTATCCTTGCACAGACCCTCCTTTGGCAAGAGAAAAACAAAGATTCATCTTTCCAGTGACAATGATTGTGGAGATGTTGTTTACTGGGTAGACAAAAAGTCCAGGAGCTGCTGACACCCCGCTCTCCAGCTTAGCCTGGGAGGGTCAGTGAAGCTTCCCTGTCACCCCTGCCCCTGGACAAAGTCCATCTTGTGGCTCTTGAATGGCTGCCCGCACCAGGTCAGGAAGCAGGTGGGGCCTGTGCTACATCACACTTGTATATCACAAGCTGATGTCACGCAAAGGTGACGCCAAACCTGAGCATGTGGCCTTCTCTGATCTGGCTCTGAACAGCAGTTAATTCAGCACTTCAGTTCTCGCTCTTTCTTGCCAAAAACAGGCAGACAGCAGAATAGGCTGTTTATGATTACACCTCTGCCCTGGACCCAAGTTCTGTATACAGAAATAATTAAATCTTCTAAAGAAAATCACATTTCTCATTACAATGACCTCAGGAAACTGTATATTCGTTAGCATTCAACCATCTTAAGAGAAATGGAATCTACAAGTGAAAAGGCACCATACTCTATCGTTCTGACTTACAATCTTTTCTTTTTATGCTGACTGCTCTGGTGAATCAAAGACTTAAAACACCTCTAATCCAATAACTTATGCCCATGACAAACATTAAAAACTCTCCAAAAACAAAAAATTACAGCAAAACTCTAAATAAAAAGGTTACTACAGACCATGGCAGTATTGTGTTTTATTAAATGTTTGAATTAAGAATTCTTATGTATGTTCATAAACTATACAGAAATTATCAGAATAAAAAACTTCGTTTTCAAAGACCTTCATGAATGACGTATAAAGCTACTCTAAGTTCCTCTCTGATTGTATAATATGCATAGAATATTGTGAAAAACAAGGTGACAGATGTTAACATTTCTGCATGAATGACATTCTGTCAGTTGTGGAGAATGAAGTGGTGGTTTTGTTCACACACACACACACATACACACACCGGAGATAAACGTAAGAAAACCAATGCCACCACAGAAAGTGTAGAACTACCAACCTCACAGCAGATTAGAGAGAAACATTCTTCTCAGAGTCTAAAGCTGATACAAACATCAGCTCCTACAGGGAATGCGCTCTCATTCTGTTATGCTTTACAATTCTGTGTTTAACCTGGTCACATAATCCTGAGTATACTGGAGAAAGAAAGCTATTTCTCAGCTGTTTCTGAATGTCCACAGAAGCACCCCACTCTGAAGCTTTTGGTCAACAGCCCCAAAATACAAGTTCTAAATAAACAAGAAAAACAAACAGAATCAACTTTCTTTTTTTCTTTTAAGATTTTTACTTATTTATGCATACAGAACTAGAGTACAGGCCAGAGGTGCAGGGGCAGTGAGAGGATTCACCAGAGACAGAGTGGGGAGCAGAACAGGCAGATGGATGAAGTACACTGCTGAGGGGAGCAGGGGGAGAGACAGGAGAGGTCTGCCACTCCATGTGGGTCACCTCTGGGGCAGGGGATCAAATTCACACTGAAGTGACTGTGGCCAGCTTGCAGTGCTGTGTCCTAACCTGCTGGAGGGCCAGAATCAACTTTCTATGGAGATCATGAGATATTAATCACCAGATCCTTTCTGTAATTCTAAACAAAGTCCGATGAATGTGTGGAGAACATCATTTAGAAGGACACATGTTAAACTTTGGTGAGAAGGTATGTGTCTAATACCTATAACATCTGGAATAGACTACTTTCCACATCTCAGTATTTTCCTATGCATATTAAGGATAATGATAATTACTTCACCAATAAACAAACCAGATAGAACAGTGTACACCAAAACTGTAAAACAGCAAGCAGGCCTTCCCTGGTGATGCAGCGGGTTAAAACACAGCACTAAGAAGCTAAAGCCACTTCAGCATGAGTTCAATTCCCAGCCCCAGAGGTGATCCACATGATGCAACAGACCTCTCCTGACCCACCCACTGCTCCCCTCAGCAATGTACTTCGTCAGTCAGCCTGTTCTGCTCCCCACTCTGTCTCTGGTGAATCCTTCCACCACTCCTGCACCTCTGGCCCATACCCCAGTTCTGTATGCATAAATAAATAAATCTTAAAAAAAAATATCCAAGTGAGTATATGGATTTCCAAACGTATCATCCATTTCCTTTATTATTTATTTTATGGTTCCACATCTTACAAGACACTGAATATGTGTTGGTAGTTAAAAATCAGACAGAAAATGAATAAGTAAATATTTATGCAGAGTAATGCATCAGACAACTGAAAAATATGCTACAACAAGAAAAAGTTTAAGTGACAGGATAGTTTTAGTGGAGCATAAAGTAATTACAGAGGCAGTGACATTTAAGTCAAAATTTGAAGAACAGGGAAGAGTGAATCCAGCGAACAAGGACGAGGGCGGGGAGATGTATTGGCCCTGCTGGTGGGTTATTCTGCACTAAGGAACAATTGGAACTTTCCCACCTATGCAACAACATCCAGCAGCATGCACAACCCAGAAGGCCCATAGTTGACATGGAAAACAAATTTCAATCTTAATTTTCTCTGCTCTTTCCTCTCCTCATTCTCTGAGTATCAATACCACTTACTATGTGTTTTTTAAATGCTTACTACCAAATGCTCCAGCGTCTTTAACAACAGACCACCTGGAAATTGGAAAGGGAATGGAGCAAAACACTCAATGCAGAGAGCACAAGGTGCCAAGACTGCACCTCATACCCCACTGGGGGAAAAACTGATCCAGGAAAGATGATCTGAATCATTAACATCCAAAATCTAAGAATTCTGCCAATACCTTCAGGCCTCGTTCTCCTACTCCAGCCAAGCACAAAGATATCTTCACCTATCAAACTACAATCACCCATGCTTGAGGCAGGTCTGGCCTTGGAAAGGAGACGCACCACATCCTGCACCAAAAAGGTGCCAGTTTGGACCACATGCTCACTGTTATCTACCCATTTCTCAAACTGATGTCTAGCTAAGAAATGTCACTAAGCAGATTATTATCTGGGCACCTAATCATTCCTTCTTATCTTATTCTCCAAGGTCAGTCTAGATTTGGTCTAGACTGAATTGTGTGCCCTTCACTACAATGCTCTTTACTCTTTCCTATGTTAATTAATTCTGCTGGCCTTGACTTCAGGCCTTTAAATATGATAGCATTTCAGATGTTGTATTATAAAGGTGATCGATACTGGCATCAGAGATGTTTACAACCAAGTGTGGATTTGAGAGGAACAATCTGACCCACTGCCTTCCCCTTCTTTCTCCATATTTCTGTTCATGGTCCCCTAAGTAACTCGATGACCAGGATTTTGAGATCTCCTAAGGCATGTGTTAACTGCCTCTGTGCTGGTAGCTATCCAAGTAAACTTCTGGATATTACACCACTGCCTCCTTCATCACCAACAACATATATCACCTCTAGAGTATGAGTGTGTAGTTACATATAAGGAGAACTGATATTCCTCTTGAACAAGGCTTCCAAAATCTGGCTGCATATAATTGTGAATGGCATCACTTTCATGACTGTGCCCTTTTGCGTACATACGCCAACAGTCAGGAATGGCACCATCTCTCACCCCAATCTGTTAAGGTGCAGCAGAAAACACAACTGATCCTTGAACAACACAGGTTGCTGTGTGTATCCACTTATACGTGGATTTTTTCCCCTTCATATTCACAAATTCAACCGACAGTGACTGTTGGTCGGGTGAATCTGCCGCACCAAATCCAAGACTGATAGCAGGCAGATTTTCACTACTGAGATGGGTCAATGCTTCTGTCCACCCAAGTCCCCCCCAGCCCCGACCCCCGCTCCACATTGTTGAAGGTCACCTGTAAACCTCTGTGGTCTTTTTAAAAGATTACTTCCTGTTCTTGCCAGTGATTTGTGAAAATGTGTCCAGACCATAATTACCAGACAATATACTGGTTAGCAAGCGATATATTCATATCTGGCACTTAGGCTATTAGCAAATTACACATGAGTTTTGATTCCAGAAAGTCTGGGCTTCATCATTTACTTCCAAGATAAATTTAATAAAATGACATGGAATTTGAAGCTTCTTTTATATAAAGCCATTAAAATATCAATGCAGATATCACCTGTTGCATGGGCTGGCTGGAGAATTTGGGGAGAAGGTCAATAAAGAGGGTCTCACAGCACTAGGGATAGAGTAAGTGCTCAAAATGGCAACTGACTTGATAAAATCAAGTGATTATTATGCTGCTGGCAGAATTCATGCTCACACCAGTGCAGTTTTTCTTTTATAATAGTTTATTTTTACATCATTTTGTGCCTTTTTCCATCTCATTTGTAATCCCTGTGTGTTTCCCATATGCCATCACCATACTCCCATGTGGTCCCCCCACCATTTTTGATCCCATTCCCCACTCCACTCCCGTAAAATGCCCCATAAAATATAGTTGTTCACTATCATTATTAGTCTTTATTATTTTTTCCCTTTGGTCCTTTATGCTCCTCCAGTGCAGTTTTTTAACGTGCAAAGATTCTCACTTCTCAAAACTTCCAGCCAATAAAAAACGTGAACAGTTTAATTCTTCCTCTAGGCACTATAGATTCTCAGACAGAACCAAAAGTTCTACTGACTATAAACTAAAATGCAGACTTTTCCCAACTTCTCCTAATTCTCTGTTCCAGGCAGTTAGTGACAAGGTGGTGGTAAAAATAGTTTCCCTTACCAAAAATGCACTGACCGTCTGCCCTTTATAAAAATATTTCCCTCTTCAACATTCAGAGAACTCGAAGATTTTGTTTTTCTAACTGACTACATGCATAAACAACCTGCTAACTGGGAGGGGATGAAATAACTTTCCTTTGGGAATACCATTGCATCACTAATTTACGTGGAACAAGTTTAGTACATTGAGAAACTCATCCCTCCCTATTAGAGAAACCAGTACTACTGAAATATCAAGATCCCAAATACTAAGCACATAAATGGACCACCAGTGGCAAATGGCAATGATAAGACATTTGAAATAGGACTAGGACATTTGAAATCACTAGGAAAAGCTCAACTGAATTTGGATTTGTGAAGCCAATTACAGTTTCTAACATTTAGACTGTCTATCGATTATAAGCAATGGAATGTGTATAAAAGTGAAGCCATGGAGAAAAAGTCTAAAATATGGATTTTGAGCACTGACACAAGAACAAGAAATCTTTACACCTAGCTTGATAAGAAAGCAAAAGGCTTTCTACAAAGAATCATTGTAATTTAGATCGCTGTGGGATCGTAAGTACCAAGAGAGACACGAAAGCACTGGCATACAGTAGAGAACTGAAATAAAAGTAAAAAGGACATTGTAGACACTTAAACATGTTACCACATCATGCTAATTATTTGCTAAGGACAGTCATGTTTCAAATTCCAGTGGTCAGTTACTCCTCACCTATGTCCTCCTAAAGAAACTGTTTTCTTCCCTTGATTCCCCCTCCTTCTCCACCTCTCAAGCTTGAGGTTCTTCTTATCCCCATTTGCACTTACTTTGCAGGTTTCCTCACCAAGACCACCTTTGTGCTGATGCTTTCTGCCTCTCTCCTGAAATGCAGACTCCCATATCCAACTGTTTTCAACTTGTCCCCTTGGATACCTAATCTGCTTTGCACATTTATCTCTTAACAAACTGAAATTCTGATTCCTACCCACCTGTCCAAACCTAGTCTTCCTCTGACAGGACTCCCTGTATCACTCAGTGCCACCATTATTCCCCTGTTGTCTAAAAGCCAAGACTCCTGCCATTTTCCCATATCCTACTATCAACTCCTGCAAGTCCTAACCACTGAGGTTTAGCTTTATTGTGAAGACAGCTTTCCACACAATCTCCACTTGGCCTAGTGTCCTAGTTCCAGACCAAGCATCAGGACTTGTCCCCTAACTCCTACAACAACCCAATCTGGTCTCACTGCTTCCATTTTCAAAACTCCCTTTCCAATAATCCATTCCCTAGAGCAAACAGAGATTCTTTTAAAAATGGCAATAAAACCCTATTATTTTCTTCCTTGGAAACATCTAGTGGTTTCTCTTCTCATTCAAAATACAACCATAGTCTAAATAGTCATTCATTATCTGGCCTAGTAACAACCAACGTTTTATCACTCTTTGGATCACCCACCATATTTCGTCATCTCCTACCATAAAGCATTTGGACCTTCTGTTCTTTCCTGTCCAGAGGCATGTCCCTGAGATCATCCCAGAAGTTCAAGCCTCTGTTCACATACTTGGAGAGCCATTCCATACTGTTCAACGTCATCTTCTGCTTTTTTCTCTCTCATGGCTCAAATATCATTATCAGGTGTTACATTATTTAGTTGCCTGTTTGTCTGTTATCTTCCCACTACCACCATGGAATGTAAGTCCATGAGGTCAGGTTCTTGTGTGTTTTCTTCTCTGTTATACTTGCAGTATTTTTAACGATTCCTGAAACATAACGGGAACTAATAAGTAGTTTTTGAATAAAAGAAATTAACTGAATAGGGCCTCCCTGGTGGTGCAGGGGTTAAGTCTCAGTGCTATCAAGCTATCCCCAGCCACTGCAGCATGAGTTCGATCCCGGCCAGAGAGTGACCCACATGGCACAGCAGACCTCTCCTGTGCTGCCCACTGCTCTCCGCAGCAGTGTATTTCAGTAGATCCACCTGTTCTGCTCCCCACTCTGTCTCTGGTGCATCTTACACCCCTATTTTTGTGTACATAAATAAATAAAAATAAATCTTAAAAAGTAAATTAAGTGAATATGTTTAAGTTGTATATTTAGTAACTGAGAATAACTTGTAGTATAGATGTTGTCAATTTCTACTGATTCTTTTGTTTTTAGGAAGCCCCATCTGAGTCCATACAGACCTGTGAGGCAGTTTTTTGTTTTAGTCAGGTAAACAAAAATAGCTGTACACAAATGCAAGTATAGCTTATATTTTACTTCAATAGTAACACATAATAACAAGATCACACTGAACCACAAATTAAGAAGTCGTCAATAAATCAGAAGGCACAGAGAAGCAACAACTTAAAAGACCAAACACAAAGCAATCACACAAAGAAAAAGCAAATGATTAGTGTTCACATGTAGTAGCCAGTTTAAAGTCATAGGGTAGGAAAATCAGGGTAGGAAAAGATCAAGGCCAAATCATTTGATCACTTTCACACGATCAACCTACACAGTTTCCACAGAGAACGGAGAACCCACAAGGGCCATCGATAGATTTTCCTTTAGAGTTTTCAGAGGGTAGTACAAAGGCTACTCATGACATCTTTCAGTGAATAATTCCAAGAAACATTTTGGGAAAACTCACTCTATGAGGACATAATGACCCCGGGCTTCCTCTCTTCCCTTATGTGGGCCCCATGTCCTAAAGAAAGTTAACTGAGAATATCAAGGTAAGGCAGGAACTAATTCCAGGAACTAAAAGAGTCTTATCATGAGTCATCTTCCTAAAATACCTGTCAAATACTTCTAGCCATTTGCTTATCCCAAGTGTCTGGAGAGTCATGAGGGAAATCAGATGCTCAGCTTCCACTGGGGATTTCTCAAGGACAGTCCCTTCTCTTGAGCAGCCTCAAATACATTTCAAAAACAGGTACATGCACCGATATGCACATGCACACACCGGGCATGTAAATGCATGCTGATTGAGCAATGTCACAAGAGAGTACAGGGGACAAGGAAGCCAGGTTTTTGAGTAACATCATTTTCAACCATTTTTTTTTTAAACTTAAACTCATAATTCACATGGTGAGAGAGCAGCTTTGAAGACCCTTCCTCCTTTTTAGCATGAGCTCTGTGGACCTATGCAGACTCAAGATGAAAATAACTTCTAGAAAAAAAACAATTAAAGCTTCTCCATGCCTTCTAGTCAGTCCAAAGACAAGACAAGAATGAAATTAGAGAGGATGGTGACAGAAGTATGTTGTGCAAAACTGAGTAAGTGGTTGATATAAAGTCCAAAAGTTGTTTCTCATTAAAATTCTTTTTAAATTCTATTCACTTTGTTCTGATCCAGCTAAAGTGACCTAAAGCAAAATCTATAACTTTCCACCTTCATTTATCAAAGACTGCCATTTTATATGTATATACTAGAAAATATATTAATTCATTTAATGAGTACATATTTACTGAGCACCTATTATATGGCAAACACTGTTGGAAATGCCAGGAAGATAGAAGTGGCAAAAAAGTCAAAAATACTCTCATGGGAGTTATTTTATAGTGTGATGAGAGAGATTATAAAAAAGTAATATGCAAACTATATAGAACATTAGATGATTATAATTACTATGAATGAGAATAAAGCAGGAGAATGAATGTTTTGAGTGTGTGAAATGTATAGTGGTCAGGGAAGACTTCAATGAGAAGCAGAATCTTAAGCAAAATCCAAGAGAAAAGAGTCAGTTGTTCATATATTCGAGGACTATTACTTCGGAGGGAGGGGAGGTCAGGAAATTGTGCAAAGGGAATGTAGCAGGCACAGCCAAGGAGGAAGGTGTGTGTAGACTTCTGAAGTACTCA
Organism: Condylura cristata; assembly: GCF_000260355.1. Classification (NCBI taxonomy): domain Eukaryota; kingdom Metazoa; phylum Chordata; class Mammalia; order Eulipotyphla; family Talpidae; genus Condylura; species Condylura cristata. The sequence continues at coordinate 31,827,233 of NW_004567119.1, forward strand.
CTCAAGGAGAGAAAGATGGCGAGATCAAAGAGATCAAGAAGTATGAGTCTTGCAGGTCATTGAGGTGACTGTTTCTGCTCTGAGTAATATGGAAAGTCAAAGGAGAATTTCCAGCAAGGGAGTAAATGATAGATTTTTTTTTCTAAAAAGGATCATTCTGGCTGCTATATTGACAACTGAGTAAAAATGATGAATGGAATGAAGAACAAAAAAGGAAGAGTCTGTAAGTGCTTATCACTATAATCCAAGCAAAGAATAAATAATGTCTTAGATGAGGTTTGCAGCAGTGGAAGTGATAAGGACAACTGAGGTTAGTGTTGCTTTGAGTAAAAAACTAACAAAATTTACTGCTGAACAGATGTGAGAGGAATCAGGATTGGCTTAAAGACTGTGTTGTGAGCACCTAGAAAAACAAAAAAAAAAGGGGGGGGTGGGAAGGCCCTTATGTATCCATGACCATTTGACAATAGCAAGTCAAGATTGATTTTGAGAGATCAATTAAACATTCAGGTTAAAGAGAAAGAAAAATTTAGGGAGTTTTCAACACCTGGATATTAAAACAATAAAAATGAAAAATATCACTCTGGAATTAGGAGGGAAAAGAAGAAAAGGTTGAGGACTGAAACTCCAAAATTAAGATGTCAGGAGAGAAAGAGGGGTTAGCAAGATAAAATGAAAAACAATGGCTAGTAAGTAAAAGGGAAAGAAACCTGGCTGTGCTGAAAAGCCAGTGAAAACATTGCAGGGAGGAAGTAACAATCAAGTATGTATGATTTACCCCATAGTTCCTGTAAGGGGTACTAAGCAGAGGTCTTGGTTTTAATGATATAAGATTCTGTGATACATAACAGCAACTTCTGTAGAATACTGGGAGCAAAAGCCTGATTCTGGAGAGTTGAGAACAGAGAGATTGGAATGAATGAGCATATTTAACTCTTCGTGGAGATTTTCCATAAAAGACAGAAAAATGGGGCCACAACTGACAGGGTGTTGTGAGATAAAATAATTGCTCTCTCTCTTTTTTTTTATGGGAAAACAAACAACACGCAGACATGCTGATTGGAATGAGCCCATTAGCAAGTGGAACAATATCCTTCCAGGAGGGGAAGAGATGGCCCCACCTTGACATGGATGATCCTTCCCTGATAACTGGAGACGAAGGAGATAGACACAGCAGTCAAACACTGGGTAGATGACACCATGGGACTTTGCAGAAAGGATCCCAATTAGTTTGCTGTGCCACCAGTAGACTTTTGATTTCTGGAACAGACATATTTTTAATCTTTAGAATGATGTTTCTGCTACATAAATGTAAAGAAAATAATTCATCTATTGTAGTAGTCTCACCTGATCGGGATCTGAAAGTGAATCAAGTATCACTTGATATACATTCTGAGATCCCCCAAGGATACCTAAAACCATAGCTAGTACCAAAATCTCTAGTTGTCTCTATTTTCTCAGTAAAATAAGGAAACAAAATCATCATCTGATAGTAAAAGTTCAAAGAGTGAAACTCACTCTGGAATCCAAAGAAAAAATAAAACGAATCCAGAGAGAATATCCTGCAGCCTGTTCGTCATCTGTCTCCTCCTCACAGACAAGCATCTGTACTGAGGCCCAAGGAAAGACTAAATGTGCTGATGCCCAGGATGGCTCAGCCTGTGGCACAACGTGCACAGGATGGGGAGAGACACACACTCACAGTCTCCCTTAAAGGAAATGAAACTCAGTAAAGATAAGTCAGATCTTGCTGCCTCCAGTTTTGTCCAGACTCAGCCGTTACCACCAACAGGTTTCAGTTTCATAACCCAAAAAATTATTTGTGCCATTAAATTTGGTTATTTGGGGTTGGGGGGAAGGTGGAGGGGAGTGAGAAAAATTGGGGCATGTCTTTGTTTATGTTTAATGAGGAAACCCAGTATCCTAGATTTTTATATTTGTATTGTTGATGCCACCAGATATTCCATATTTCAAATTGGTCTAAAGGTGACTAATTCTATATAAACTGGAATTACTGCGTATTTTAGTAGAACTTAGAGAATCTTAACATGTTCCTTCTTCAATTAGAGTGAAACAGTAGGATCTGGCCAGGTAGAAAAGATTGCTTAGGAATAAAATGAGTTACATCCTATCATGAAAACTATATGTAGCTTATGATTCCACATTACATATAATTAACTACAGCGATTATATATATCTTGAACTCTGCTATCAACCTCTAAAAGGCTACTCATTTCTTCCACAAATATTTATTAAGTAACTATCACTTATCAGACACATAGTATTGAACAGTGAAACAGTTAAAGATCTTTGTCTTCATGAAACTTCTGTTCTAGAGGGAGAAAAACAATAAACACCATACCTTAGAAAAAAATATGAATGGGTAGAAGATGGATTGGACACTGAGAAAAATATTAGAGTGGGGAGAATGGGCGTGTAGTGTGCAATATAAATGCTGTGATCAGACTGTCTCATTCAAAAGTTACGTGAGAATGAAGACGGGAAGGACAGGTGGGCGTTAGTCACGCAATCTGTCTGGGGAAGATAGAGGCAGGGCAAACGCAAGGTTTCAGCGGAGGGCGACAGCCTGGAGTGTTTACAGCAGTGGAGGGGGTCAGCTCGAGGGTAGTGGGTGAGGACAAGAGTCGGACGAGGCAATCCTGGTTATATCATTCGTGGGGTCCAGTGAAGATAAAATGTGAGGCATTTTGTAAGTTTCGAGAGCGACAGAGGAGCCTGAACGCCGCCGAGCACAGCCGCACACCCACACTGCCGACCTGAGCAGGAAATGAGGCCTCACAAGAAAGCCAGTGAGGGAGCATCACTGCAGGGCTTTCTAGGCTCGTGTAAGAACTTTGATTTCTACGCTAAGACAATCCCTTTTGTGGTGGGTTAACAAGCATTACACCTCACAGCAGCAGAGAGGGCATTGGTTAAGGTATCCAAATTGGAAGCAGGAGAGCAGAGGAGTCCTGACAATGATCCGGGTGGGGGAGGACGCTGACCCAGCCCCACGAGGGTTTTGACAGCAACAGTGGGAACCTCCAGACCCTTGTGCATCTTGACACACAAAATCATCGGTGGTTCTTTTTTTTTTAAGGAGAAAGAAAATTCAAGAGGAACAAGGAGTCACACCAGATTCCTGGACAGGAACAGAAAAATGGGAGTTGCTATGAGCTAAGACGGGAAGTAAGGAGTCTGACAGGATAGCCATGGAGGGAGAGCCACGGGAGTTCAGAACTCAGATTCCGCCACGGACTCGGAGGTGTGGATCATGGGATTAATGAGGCTGGCACTAGGGACGTGCAAGGAATCAGAAAAGCCTATTCTTCCAATCATCTGAAAGTGGACGTCTCAACTGATCTAGAATTCTCCAAAATTCTAGACTAGTAGCCCTTGAACCATGTGGATCTTGGGTGATGACATCTGTAATGAAAATTTATTTTTTACTCCATTTCCCTTGTATTTAAAGTCTTTATTTTCTGGCTTAACAGCGAGTCTTGGTTGAAACTGAACACCCAGGAGTTTCAGATGTCACAAAGTTGAAGTCGCGAAAAGTATCCCAATTAGTTTGCTGTGCCACCAGTAGACTTTTGATTTTTGGAACACACTTTTTTTTTTTTAATCTTTAGAATGATGCTTCTGCTACATAAATGTAAAGGAAATATTCATCTGTTGCAGTAGTCTCCCCTTATAGGGATTAGGAGATCCCCAAGGATGCCTAAAACCATAGCTAGTACCGAAATCTATAGCTACTATGTTTTCTCTTATGCAGACCAAGATATGGTAAAGTTTCGCTTGTAAATTAGGCACAGCAAGAAATTAATATTGACTATGAATAAAATGGAATGAATACAAAATAGACTAATAAGATATACTGGGGAATATCTCTCTCCCAGATATTGCACTGAATTTTGCAGATTGCGGTTGACTGACAGACGGCAACTGAAACCAAGGGGCAGGAAGACTACTGTGTTTTTAATCTGTTAGTGGGAAAGGAGAATTGTCCAAGGATGGAAAAGACAAGCAGTCAACTAGGCCTGGGCTTCTGCTTGTACCTGTGAATGAGGGTGTGGGGAGGGTGGGATGGAAAGCGTATTGTGAGTTCGAGGAGTTACCTGTAGGAAATACAGAAGTGGCTGCCTGTGCAAAGGCATTATGAATCTCTGCTTTCAGGCAATACTATTGTAGCATCTGGTGTCCGGCCTCAAGAAATGGGAGAGGGAACATTTCTCCAACTGTGTTCAGAACAAAATCTACAGCTCCAGTGTATCTGGGAATGGCAGTTTCGAGCGCATCTGAAAACAGCTCTCTAGTAGGATCCCTGTCACTTCCTGAGACGCACCTTCACTGCTGGTCCTTCCTAGCCGTGCAAAAGGCAGGAAACAACAGCTCAGAGATGCCGCACAGGATAGAGGAAGAGATGACATAAGATACAATGTACATGATACACCCTTTAAGGAACCAAAAACAATTTACCCGAGAGGACTGACATACATAAATTACAGCAAAAAAGAGTCTGAATCACTGTAACTCAGCTCACTATTAATCCCTGGTACCCTTTTTGTCCTAGCTTAGAAAAAAGTAAGTATATTTATCAACTCATTTCTTTAGTTTTACTTTTCCCCACCAGCTTCTCTTACTTCCCTCTGTCCCTTTCATTCTCAGAGCCATCAAGGTGTTTACTAACACCAATTGATTTCTGAAAATATTTTATCACATTCTCTGCTATGTAAATATCCAGTATTTTTTAATCATTCTGACTTGCTTTTCTACATGATTCTCAAATTCCCTCCACTTAGTTGAAAATGGCTGCATTTCATCCTTTTCTTATGGCTGTATAGTACGCCATCATGTGGCTATCCCTCGTTATCTTGACTCAGAGTACAGTTGATGTTCATTTGGCTGCTTTCATGTCTTCACTATCTAAATCATGCTTCTGTAAACATTGTGGAACATATGGACCTTTATGTTGATAATTTCATTCATCCCCTGTCAGTTATATTATTAAAAGATTCAATATACACTATGAGGGGATGAAGCATAACAAGCATCCATAATCTCTGTGTCATAGTCTGGCTGTGCAAAAATGACACAGTTGACTAATCCACTTCCTTCTTCAGAAATTCACAAGCTTCGAAACAGCAAGCAGCAGGTGGTTTTTGCTCACTTGGTGGGATACGTGTCTCAGTAAGCAGGGCAGCAGGCAGGAACTCGACAGCAGATTCCTGTTGCTTTTTCACATGTTTACTAGTAACCGCATGCTTTGGGTATACTTTATCGCCAATTTCTTTTCATGCAATTACTTCATTATGTCAAACATTTTATAAGCTTTATGCTAATTGTTTATGTTAATTGTTTTCACAGGGGGAAAAGCTATGGATTGGAATCTTCTCACTGAATCATAAATTTCTTTTCATGTTTGTCCAGTACATTGTTAATTAATGAAAAACTGCAGTTGTTAAGGACTCAAATGCATAGAAAACATTTCTTAAGAGGAATATAATAACAATCTCTGTAGCAAAGCCTGTCTTTTGAGATTGGATGAACAAGTCATGCATTTAAAATAGCATCTGACACAAGGTAACAATGATAATGTCACAGATTTTGCTATTTCTTACTCTGGTTATGTCTTGATTATAGTTAAACATGGATTCCTGTTTGCTGACTTAAACTGTGTATCAATGGCCTGAAAAAGAAGAAAGGAAAAGGGGGCAGTTTTGATGTTTGGAAATAATTCTGAGACAATAATGTTTTGTTTCAGGTATTTTTAAAGATATTCTGTGTCTTATACTTTTTCTAGCCCTCCCACACTTCTTAAAGAGTATTCCAGACAAGATTATTTAGGTGGTGGTATTTTTAAAATTAAATAAATTAAAAAACGGATAAAAATAGGAAAAAAAATGTTTTATATTTATCTCCAGGCTTTTTTAATAAGCACCAAAGAAGAAAAATGGGACATTTTTCCCTTCCTCATGGGCAGGGGGAATAAGAAAACAAAAAAGTCACGTGAAGTGGATACTTTCTACTGGTACTGAAACTTATGCCAGATATTGAGACAAGTGGATTTCCCTGCCTTTTGCAAGTAAAAATTCTTTGTTCTTTTTGGGGGGAAAAAAAAGTCTTTCTTTTTTCAGTCTTGTGGCAGGGAAGAGGAACATTTGTACTTCTTTCATTCAAAGAGAGGTGGAAAAAGTATTCAATAGCATCTGTCTGAAAAGAGGAAGGGGAAAGGACAGAAAAGACGAAAAAGCAGAGTCCAGCTGCACTCAGTTCCTGTGCACTGGGCAGAGCTAATGACGTGGCTTGTTGTATTTTGAATTCACATTTTAGAAGTGTTCGTTTGGAAAGGAAACTGGCTTTGGCATAACTGCAAAAGAACTAGCATTCACAGAACTGTTATTCAAAACAGTTCACAGAGAACTCTATTTCTTATTTGAGTCAGTCTCCCCTTAGTCTTAGGGGGGGGGGGAGGTGATTTTTTTCTAGGTGGGTAACTTCTGGTTTAAAATAATTTCATAAACACTAATTGGACTCAACAAGAGCTTGAAGGCAGTCTCCTCAGGGTGTGGAAGACAGAACTACACAACTGAATTACTTCTGGGACTGAGAAGGACTCAAAGATGATTGAGTAGCTGAGTGTTGCTGTGGGAGGTTGAGAGTTGTCTCACTGCTCAGTTAGGGGCTTCCGAAGAGGGAAGTCTGCTTAGCTCTGAGTGACTTCCTTGACCTAGAAGTTGAGCTAACATACTTGCCCTCAACCACACTTCTAGGATGAGACATAAAGCGACTTTCTGTCACATCCGTATTAGTCATGACCCCTGAAGCTACCAGGGGCCTCATGCAGCCGGCCCTCACTGGGCCTTTTGTCTGCGCCTACATTTTCTTGTTAGGATCTACAAGATTCTCCCTGACTGAGAGCCTTTAAAGTCTCAGACTTCATATCTCCACCAGGGATCTAATGTACTGCAATAAAGCAGGGCTCCTTTGTTAAGAATACTCATGTCATTCTTTTAAGCCAGAAGCTTACATTTCAGTGGTATGAAAATGATTTCTACTACCTGTCTTAATTTGATAGCAACAGACCACTGTATGTCATATACCACTGCTGTGTTCGTAATATTTACACAGCTCCATAGCAACACATAATATCCACTCCCACAGGTCTGCATTCCTGCAGCCACAGATTGAGGATTGGAGGAACTCCTGATAAAAGGGTCAAATCATAGAGCACTGCATTTAAAATGCTCCCTTTGTGGTAGTATTTGCAGGTGCCTGGAGCAGAAACGGACTCAGTACTCACTTTGATCTCTAGAAATATCCCCTTTGTACTTGCAGTTGTCTGATTTTATGTCAAGATATCAAGAAATCCCTTTCTAAAACGGTTTGAAATTTGACTGCTTTATCATTGGCCTTTTTGCTGTTTCAGAGTACAAATACAGACAATCGCCTTTTTATCATCTAAAATACTTTCTATGAAAATATTAGTAGGGATTACAGAGATGCAGTTTTCAAAAACCTTGTTCTCTTTCCATATAATTCCCATAATTCAAAAGTAAATTTCTCATTGTGGTTTACTTTTGAATCAGACACCAACAACTTACTTTATTATACTAGCCAATGGCATTAAAATAGATTTTCTACAGTGTTCAGCACTAATACTTATCTATTAATTTTCAGCTTAAAATTATAACCATTTATTTCTGAGATTTTTTTTTCCTGAAGTAACTTAGTCGTGTGGTTCTGTTTCCTGGATGTTCAGGAGACTGCAGTCAAGCTCCTTTGATACCCTTCATATTTGTGGGAAAAGCCCACAAACCCAGACACATGTCCCTGCAGCCTTTTCATAGCCGCACATTCATCAAACTTCCTGACCTCAAGAAACTTCTCTCTAGTTCTCTTAGGTACATGCAGCTTCTACTACATAATTAATATCCAAACATCCTTGAGGTCAGTGTCTGGCCTTTTTTCCCCCATTTTATATATATATATATTTTTTTTTTTAAAGATTTATTTATTTATTCATACAGAACTGGAGTACAGGCCAGAGATGCGGAGGGTGAGAGGATTCACCAGGGACAGAGTGGGGAGCAGAACAGGCAGATCGACAAAGTACACTGCTGAGGGGAGCAGCGGGCAGGTCAGGAGAGGTCTGCCACACCATGTGGACCTCCTCCGGGGCAGGCGGGGATCGAACTCATGCAGAAGTGGCTTTAGCTTCTTAGTGCTGTGCTTTAACCCGCTGCGCCACCAGGGAGGGCCCCCATTTTATATATTTTTTACATCATTCTTCATTTTGTTTTACATCTCGTTATGGTCCCCATGGAAGTCCTACCACCAATTCACCCATGCACCATCACCACAGTCCTTTGAGCTCTTCCCTCCCCCTTTTGGATCCTACTCCCTACCCTGCAGAATGTCTCTGGTTTATAGTTGCCTGTTGATTTTTACTTTCTTATAATTGCATTTTTCACTCCTGACCCCTTACATTCCCCCTAAAAGTAAAAACATCTGGTATTTTTTTTTTCTTTCTGGCTTACTTCACTGAGCATAATCCCTTCCAGCTCCATCCATGTTGCCACAAATGGAATAAGTTTGTCTTTTTTATTGCTGAGTAATATTCCATTGTGTGTATGTACCACACAGACCAATGAAACCAAATAGAAAACCCAGAAATAAACCCACAGTTTTGTGGACAACTATGTTTGAAAAAGGACCAAGAATATTCAACTAAACAGAGAAAGTCTGTCCAATTAGTGCTGCTGGGTAAAGTGGACTACTGTATGCAAAGAAGAAGAAGAAGAAGCTAAACTACTAGCTCATACCATGCACAAAAACTAACTCAAAATGTATTAAGTAACTAGATAGAAGACTTAAAACCACTAAATATATAGAAGAAAATATAGGTGAGATACTACATGACATACACCGCAGTAACATCTTTAAAGACACATCACCCAAAGCAAAGATAATGAAAGGATAAAACTTAAGTTTCTGTCTATTCTGTATATCACAGCCTGTCAGCCTCTTTGTCTGTAGAACATCCATCCACCCCCATGCATAAACCACCAAGAAAATTCCTATTAGTTAAAATGCCACTCAGTTAAAGTTCTACTTCCTCCATAAAATCCCTGCTGATTTCTCTGACTTACAATGGCATTTTTCTGGGTTTTTTCACATTGCATTATTCCTTGGGATCAATCATCTGATTCTACTGCTAGTGTCTGCACTTATATTATCTCACTAAAGATGGCTTGTCACAGACATGATCATTTGATTTTCTTCTGTAGGGAATCTGCATCCCATCTGTTAAGGGAATCAGAAAATTAAATGTATATTCCCATAACAATGAAGACATTCTGGGTTCTTCGAAGTTTCAGAAATGGACACCAGCTTAGAATCACAGAAAAACAAGCTTCAAGGAATTAGGTACTTCACTGAGACTTTATCCCTAGAGCACTACAAAGCAAGGTTCAAGCAAGATGAAATGCATTTGTTTAGTTATTATTTGGGAGGGGTCAATATTTATAGGTAAGGCCTTGTCTCCAACTACACTACATAAAAGCTAGGGATCCCCCTGTTTCATGCATAATTTTCAAAGCTCAGCCATGTTTGCACATCTCATGGAACATCACATACTCAGCATTGACATGGTATGGTGGAGGAGAAGGAGTGAGGCAGAAGGAAAGTCAAAGACACCTTTGTAGTTAGTGGTCTGGATGCAGACCAGTTTCTGTTGACTAGAAGGCTGAGAAGTACAGCAGTCTAAGCTATTTATCATTTCCACAGGCAAGCACAGTTCTGAAGCTACTTTCAGCATCTGCTCTGTGTCTTCTAGATGTCAAGAGCCAATGCTAGCTGGAGGCTAAGGGCACCCTCTTTCTAGTAGCCTCAGAGTTGGGAGGCAGTCAGAGTGCCAGTGCTTTCTTCCAGCACCACACTGGAACAGCCGCACTGCAGCTCTGGGAACTGTTCCTGACCTTAGAGCTTCAGTAAAGGCCTCAGCAGTATTAACTTCACAGTGGGGTAGATCTGAAGTCAGTTCTGCAGGTCCAACCTAGAATTCTCTTTTATCACTTTGATAAAAATGTAAGCACATGACTTCCTGTATTTAAACCTTCCTGCTTAGAATATTTGCAGTGATAGTTTCTGTTTCCTATAGTTCACCTTGTTAGATGCAGTTAAGAGATATAAGAGGGAATAAAGATGGGGGAGGGAGGGAAAGGCTGACAGAGATTCTTGCTGTCTGACAAAGCCCAGGGCTGTCAAAGAACTTACTGTTTGTTCTAGTCAACACCTGATGGTAGGCCTCTGACCTCCTTTTCTGACAGCATTTACTGAAAAAGTGCTTATAATTCAGAATCCTTCCCCTGTTCCTTTGAGAGGTATTTGCACCTCTGACAATGCATAAGTGTCTTTCTCAAGGACCTGAAAGCTGCTCCCTGAGATGCACTCATCAGAGCCCAGAGAAGTCCTGAGGACAGTCTGTGAGAGGACAGTCTCCTCAAGGCCAAACTGCCAGCCATAAAAGTTGCATTGACACTGACTGCCCTTTACAATTTTCACTTCTCTGACTCTGCCCGAGACTCTGACTCAATCCCCTGTGTTACTCCTCCTCCACTGCCCTGGAAAAGGCTCAGACTTTCTACACAAATCTGACTGGGGCCCAGCTCTTCCTCCTGCCAGAAGTTACAAATAAAATCTGTCCTCATGTCTTTAGTTAATGTCTGATTTCACTTATCTTTGACAAGAGACTCACTCTTTCTTCCTTTCCCTCTACTTTTGTTCAGTCTACCTGATATCCAAGTAAGTTATAAGAATATAATTAATTTTGCCTATGAAAACTTTATATTAATGGTTAGGTTAAATTATAAAGATTTGTCTATGGATTGGCCATGGGAAAGCTTGCTTTTGATCTTTTTTTTTTTAAGATTTATTTTTGCTATGCACACAGAACTTTGGTACAGGCCAGAGGGCAGGGACAGTGAGAGGATTCACCAGAGACAGAGTGGGGAGCAGAACAGGCAGAGCGACAAAATACACTGCTGAGAGGAGTAGCAGGCAGGTGAGGAGAGGTCTGCCACGCCATGTGGGACACCCCCCTGGCCGGGGATTGAACTCGTGAAGTGGTTGTGTCTAGTTTCATTGTGCTGTGCTTCAAACCGTTGTGCCACCAGGGAGGACCCTGCCTTCTATCTTTCAACAGACAAAATGTTTTCCAGAATTTCAGTTGTATCCTAGAGATTGTCTCCAGAATACCTGTTCCTGATAGTTTATCTATAGCCTGATATACCAGGTAAGTATCTCATGTACAACTTGGTATTATAAATCAATCCCACAAATGTTAGTAATTTTTAGTCTACTTAAGTGTCAGGCTAAACACTAATGAACAGTATGTCTTCAAATTTCATCTTCACGGATATGATTTTATGTAGGAACTATGAGCTACAAAATTAATTAACATTATTGGGGTGTTTTTTTTTTTTTTTTTTGTCAGTTGGTGGCAAAAATGAATGAATCTCTTCTTGACTTAAAAGGGAAATTTCTAGAGTAGAGACAGACCCTAAGAGATCCGTGTTTCCTTTCACCTTTGAAATTTTTCAGAGTTTGCTTTATTTGAATATACGTATATTTGTTTTATTTGTATACGCATCCACAGAGATGGAACTGCCCTCACTTCATGGACTGGATGGGTTTTGCATTTTCAGGAAATGAGTTACTAGTCCAACATGTGGAGTCCATCATTTGGGTTCAGTTCTACTGAGGGGATGAGGCATCAGTTAAGAGGGCTCTGTGGGCACCTCACACGAGCCACCCGGAAGGCTGACACTGCTGACAGGTGTGGTTCTGGGCTAAGTTTTCAGAACATCTGAGGAATTCCCCTGTTGACAGAACCATTCGCTGCAGACCCACAGAGCAGCACTTTGGGCATCCCCTTTGAACTTTTTCTGCCCTTCAAAGGGGGTCATGCAAGGAAATGTGATTCATCAAATAGTCTTTCCCAAGATGAAGGCGCTTCCATGGAGAAATTGGAAATTCCCAGGAGCCAGTACCATTTTGCACTGTTCCTAATCATTTCTAGTGAGGAGCCCATGAAAACTGAGAACCACCTATGAGCTAGAACAGATGGTGAGTTTGTAGGTCTTGCTTAATCTTACCTCACTTACTCTTGGTGAAGGCTGGAAATGTTCTCCATTTCTGTAAGAAAATAGTTTTCCCCCTAACACAAAGATAAAAAAGAGAATTTGTATCCACCTAGGAGAGATTACTTATATTTGTGCCTGCAATACTGGGATTATAATGGCTATAATTTAGAATAATGAAACTGAATAATATACAAGTTGATAGTGGGGAAAAAAGAAACCTTCTGAAACTGTAAATATCATTTACTTTCTTGTTTTTTTTTTTTAGATTTATTTATTTATTTGTGTATACAGAACTGGGTACAGGTCCGGGGTGCAGGGATGGTGAGAGGATTCACCAGAGTCAGAGTGGGGAGCAAAACAGACAAATCTACAAAGTACACTGCTGAGGGGAGCAGCGGGCAGGTCAGGAGAGGTCTGGAAAGTCTGCCACACCCTGTGGATCACCTCCGGGGCAGGCGGGGATGGAACTCATGCGGAAGTGGATTTCGATTCTTACTGCACCCTTTAACCTGCTGCACCACCAGGGAGGGTCCTGTAAATGTCATTTCTAATGGTACAAACTTTACTGCTATGAACATTTCTTTGAAAACTCAAGTGTCAAAGAAAAACCAGAGCTAAGGTGAAGAGAGTGAAATGAGGTGATATCCAGGTGTGCTGAGAGAGGAGGATAAGAGACCTCAAGTATAGAACTAGGATCAGTTTCACATACAGCAGGTCCATTTGGGAATTTATAACATGGAGGGTGTGTGTGTGGGGGGGTGTTAATGGGTGGGAAAATACCAAGAGAAAAACGCAGATCAAGAGATCTTTTGGCCAACACAACTTAATAGAATTCTTGTGCTAAAGACAGGCCAAGATGTTGAGAAATCACCTGGGGAATGGTGAGGCTGAGGCACCCCTTCAAATGACAAGAGTAATCAGAAAAGGCAAATCTTGCTAGACGGACTTAGCAGGGGTCTTGCCAGACCTACACATGGCCAAGGCTGACTAGGTCACTGGCCATTGGCAATGAAACTTACTGTCCAGTCCTACCACTTCCGTCGCAGGTCAATAAGACTGTTTTTGTTTTTGTTTTTAAGATTTATTTACACAAACAAGAACTGGGGTACAAGCCAGAGGTGCAGGGGTAAGAGGAGTCACCAGAGACAGAGTGGGGAGCAGAACAGGCTGACTGACAAAGTACACAGTTGAGGGGAGCAGCAGGCAGTTCAGGAGAGGTCTGCCGTGCCCTGTGGTCACCTCCCTGGTGGGGAATCAAACATGTGCTGTAGTAGCTGCACGTTAACCTTGTGCCACCAGGAGGGACCAAGACTGGTTTTTTCAAGGAAGTACCCAGATGGAAGTTTCAGGAATCTAATTAAAGTTTGGTAAAGCAAAGAATCTTTGTCATTAGAATCTTTATTACTGAGGAAGTTTTCTGTTCCAAGAAATTTAGCTAAAATGACTGGTGAGATTTTCCCCAATTTTAAAGAATATTTCCTTAAGAATACAAATTCTAATGCACTCCTATCACTTTCTCTCGTTAAGGAAAACATGCATGCACAAAACACATGACATGACATTAAAAATTAGAGAGCACAGAAGATAGGGTTACCTGAGACCAATTCCTTTCCTGGGGACAATGTGAGTAGACTGCGGTAGAAAATTCCAACAGGACCATGTGAAAGTTTCCCCCACACCAACAGGTAATTCTTAGGTGCCAGCAGAGTCTCTCAGAAGTCAACTCAATTCAGCATTATCTGTCTGAGGATTCCATTATATTCCACAAAAGGGCCCAGTGCCCCAAGACCACCCTTGTCATCAGATGCCAGCTGCAAACTTAGGCTGCTACCTGGGCTTCTGATCAACTAGCTATGAAGTGGAGATCTGCAGAACCCACTCAGACTCAAGCCCAGGTCACTATTGGGCTTCTGATCTGCTGTAAATCATACATAGTCACAAGTCACTCCTCACATTTGATTTATTTTCTAGAGCAGCTCATAGAATTCAGAAAACCCATTTGCACATGAGATTAACAATTAATTAAAGCATAATATTCAATGGTCTCACTTACAGGAGGAATGTAGAGAAAAAAAGGAATCAGGAGAAAAGCAACTATAATAAAGTAAAAATCAAAATCAGGCAACTATAGAGATATTCTGTTGGGGAGAAGGAGGGAGAAGGACCAGGACAGGGATGGAACTATGGTGATGGAGCACAGGTGAATTGGGAGTGGGAGTTTCATGGGGAAACCGCACATTGTACAAAAATGAAGGATGATGTAATGACTATATTAAAAATAATAAAAAGAAGGCCCTCCCTGGTGGCGCAGCGGGTTAAAGCACTGCACTGAGAAGCTAAGGCCACTTCTGCATGATTTCAATTCCCCCCTGCCCCGGAGGTGACCACATGGTGTGGCAGACCTCTCCTGGCCCGCCTGCTGCTCCCCTCAGCAGTGTACTTCGTGGATCTGCCTGTTCTGCTCCCCACTCTGTCTCTGGTGAAGCCTCTCACCGCCCCTGAGCCTGTACCCCAGTTCTGTATGTACAAATAAAATAAATATTTAAGAAAATAATAATAAAAAGAATATTATTCAAGACATGCAGTTGGAGGAGATGCAGGGAGAAGTATGGGGACAGACCTGGAGCTCCATGCTCCAAAACTCCATGTGTTCACCAAATTGGAAGGGTGACAAAGTGCCTTCTCTTAGGATTTTATAGAGGTTTCATTACATAGGCAGGTTTGACTGGCCACTAGCAACTGAATTCAGTTTCTAGCTCCTTACCTCTCCCCTCCGTGAAGGTCAAGGATGTGTGACTAGAATTTCCAGTCCATTAATTATGTGGCTGATTCTTCAGACAATCAGCCCCCGTCCTTAGGTACTTCCCCAAAACCACCTCACCCACAAATAAAACAAAAGACACCTTTATCGTTCTTAACACTTAGGAAATCCCAAGGCTTTGGAAAGCTGTAAACCAGGAACTGTGGATGGGAACTAATCATGCGTGAGCAGTACATTCTGGTCACCTGAATGAACAAATTATACATTTTAAAAATCACAAAACTGTAAACTTAAAAATCATAAAACTTTTCAAAGTCATATTTGAGGTTTGTATCAAAGCTATCCCCGGAGATGTCAGCCATAGCAA
>NW_004567119.1:31842606-31870851 GCF_000260355.1 Condylura cristata
AAAGGAATTCAAAAGAAAGATATAAGTAAATAGATCGGAAGAGCACACGGCTGAACTCCAGTCACTGCTCGACATCTCGTATGCCGTAAAAAAAAAAAACATGGACACGCAGAGGCAGATGGCAGACACAAAAGAATCTGTGCCTAAGGGTTGCAGGAAGGACTCAGAGTCACTGGGTCATTGGACAAGTACAGTAGAGAAACTTGGAACCACCCTCCAATAAGAACAGAGTGCTTTTGATATTTCAAGGTGGTTTCTTATGGGTCTAGTAGTTTAGCAGAGATTTCCATTAATGTCTAAAAGATGGATAAGCAGAATCCCTCTGCACAGTCTCCACAACACAAATAATTATGACATAAACAGTGTCTTCCTTTTTTCATGTGGCCAGTGGTAACATTACAGCCCCCATCAAGGAGGGGAAATGTTGACAAATGTATTGTGCAAGTTCACTTCTATTACCAATGTTCTTGAGTAAACAGAAAGAACTCCACTTTTAGTTAAACATTTTTTAGCCTACTGCAACTGAAAAGTTTTCTGCAAAATTTAAAAAATAAATGAATAGTCGTATGTCATATATACATAGGGACACATAATATAAGAAATGAAAAATAAAGCACTCTTGCAAAAAGCATTTCAGACAACTGCCAAAACGCCTTTGCCCAGATGCT
Organism: Condylura cristata; assembly: GCF_000260355.1. Classification (NCBI taxonomy): domain Eukaryota; kingdom Metazoa; phylum Chordata; class Mammalia; order Eulipotyphla; family Talpidae; genus Condylura; species Condylura cristata. Next base: position 31,843,275 of record NW_004567119.1, read on the forward strand.
CAGTTTCGATTTACTGGCCAAGTTCCACCTACAACTACTGCGCACTCCCCACGTCTCCCACTGGCTCTACCAACAGAAGGGTTTGCAACTGTTTATATCTCAGGAGTATGACAGGGCCAGAGCAGGACACACACGACTGGTGCAGAAAGATACCTACCGGACAAATTCAAGCTCTTCTCCCTTCATGATCCCAAATCAGAGGAATATAGTTGTCACTAGCTACTCGGTATGCAGCAGCACTTCTGAAAAGATTAGGAAAATGAGATGAGCTCTCACTCACTGGTTTTCAGATTGAGTTAAGTGTTGAAGTATGAACTCTCTTTATTGCCATATGATTCACACACTGTTAGATAAGATCAGGACAGATGCTGGAAATATAAATGGGAAGTTGAACAAATCCATTCTGTTTTACTTTAAGAATAAGAGGAATTTATTGAAAGGGGGGATCTGGTATAAATGCAAAGCCAGAGAGAATGACTGGACAAAAGCATAAGTATGGATTATACCCAGAACTATGTAAGCAAACCAGGAGTGAAATGGGAAAATATCAGAATTGCTATTAGCATGAACTCACAAATTAAAATTACAAGTATGAAGGGCCCTCTCTGGTGGCGCAACAGATTAAAGTAAAGCTCTATGAAGCTGTCCACAGCCACTGCAGCGTGACGACAATCCCTGACCAGGGCGCTGACCCACATGGCACCGCAGACCTCTCCTGACCGGCCCGCTGCTCCCCTCAGCAGTGTATTTCAGTCAGTCCACCTGTTCTGCTCCCCAGTCTGTCTCTGGTGAATCTTCTCAACCACCCCAATACCTCTGGCTGGCACCCCAGTCTTTGTGTGCATAAAAATAAAATAAAATCACAAGTGTGCAAGTGGGCAATCAGATTCTTAAGTTCACTTTTTTTCCTTTTTTTAAGTAATACATAATAATTTAGGGCAGTGTTAGGTACACAGAAAATTTGAAAGTTACAGAAACATCCTGCATTCTCCTCCCCCCATACATGCATTGCCTCCCCATTATCAACCCAACATTTGTTAACCCAAAGAACCTCCGCTGAACCTGTGTTGATACGTCACAATCACATTCAGTCCTCACTTTATGCTAGGATTCACGGTGGGTGTTGCACATTCTGTGGAGTTGGACCAATGTGTAATGACATGTGTGCCCCAATATAGTATCAGACAGAGCAGTTTCACTGCCCTAAATATCCTCTGCATGGGCCCGCCCTGGTGGCGCAGCGGGTTAAAGCACAGCACTAAGAAGCTAGAGCCACTTCAGCATGAGTTCGACCCCGGCCTGCCCCACCGGCTGTTCCCCTCAGCAGCGTGCTTCTGCTCCCCACACAGTCTCTGGTGAGTCCTCTCATTGCTCCTGCACCTCAAGGCTGTATCCCAGTTCTGTATGCATAAATAAATCTTAAAAAAAAAAATCCTCTGCACTCCACCTATTCCTTCCTTCCTCCTCACCAATCTCTGTCATCCCCTAATGTTTCTCTCCTCTCCAGAGCTTTGACTTTTCAAGATGCCATATACTTGAATCATACAATATATAACCCTTTCAGATCAGCTCTTTCACTGAATAATATGCACTAAGATTCCTCTATGTCTTTTCAAGACACTGAATAATATTCCATGTCAGGCTATATTACAGTTTATAATATTTTATCTTTAAAAAAATACTAAGATATTTCAAAGAGAAAATTTTGAATTACGGCAGTCATATTAGCCATTCCAACTTAGCAAGTAATCTTTTTTTAATATTTATATATATGAGGTAATTTTAAATGAAACACTTACCTTTCACAAAACATCCCCTTCACCTCAAATAGAAATATTACACCAGCTCGCTATTGCCACTACAGCCAAAGTCAGTAGTTTAAAACTATTATCTTGCCTTGTGGATCCAAGGGAAAGCTGAGACTTTAGCTAATGTAGCTCTGTGGGTCAGCCGAGCTACTGGGTTCATGTGAACCCAGTCACACCTATGAAAGTGAGCCAGGGGCAGCTGAGAAAGTCTGCGCTTGACTGGACTCTGATGAACTTGCGCCAGGTTATTCTGCCACAGGACTAGGCCTGTGTTTTGTTTTGTTTTTTAGCAGTTCAGACGCAAAAAGAGAGCAAAGAGAAATAGCCAGACCTTTTGGGTCTACACTCAGAAGTATCCATCACACACTTTTGGACAAAATAAGCTACATCACCAAAGCCAAAATCAAGAAGGAGTAAAGTGCAGTCTACACATAATGTAACGTGAGTCCCAAGTCAAAGGGTCTCTCCACAGTGAGCAGTGAAGACCTGGAGCCAAACTGCAGTTAGTCTTAGCTCCCGTTCCTGTGTTTGAGCTCATTATTCATGTCATCATCCATAAAGAATAAAGTAGTGCTTTGAGCATTTTTAATTTTTAAAATTTATATTAAAATGATTAGCACTTTACTTAACCTTATGGAAATTTTCCTTTTAAATTTTTTGTAAACATCTATGTTGATCAGTAAAAGTAGATCATTTACTTTCACCACTCACCAAATTTTTTCTATTCTGTAAATATACGTATATATATATATATATATTTAAAGATTTATTTATTTATGCATACAAAACTGGGGTACAGATCAGAGGAGCAAGGGCGGTGAGAGGATTCACCAAAGATAGAGTGGGGAGCAGAACAGGCCGACTGACGAAGTACACTGCTGAGGGGAGCAGCGGGCGGTCAGGAATGGTCTGCCACACCATGTGGATCACCTCCGTGGTGGGGATGGAACACATGCTTAAGCAGCTATAGCTTCTTTTTAACCCCTGCACCACCGGGAAGGGCCCCCTTTTTTTTAATTATTATTTTAATGTAAGTATTCTCCTACTGATAAAATAAAATATAAGCCATTTCTTATTTTATGTGATCACAAAACTTAATATAATGAAAATCTTGCATATCTCTTTATGCAAAAGTATGAAGATTTCTCCATAATGTACCTTTCTCCATAATGTACCTAAAATAATATATCAGTCTTTCAGTAAGCTGTTTTTAATTCAAGATCAGTGAGCCCAATTCAAACATACTGTAAACCCTATGTGCAATCTTAAATTTTCTATATCCCATATTTAAAGAAAATAAGTTAGCATGTTTTATTTAACATAAAACTATTTTACTTAATACAGCATATCCAAAAATGATCATTTCAAAGTAGACTTTAATCAGGTTTTTCCATTTATTCAACTTATGTCCTTTATCTGCTTAAGCTTAAAAATGATTAAAAATTGAGGCCCTCCCTGGTGGCGCAGCGGGTTAAAGCACAGCATTGAGAAGCTAAAGCCGCTTCTACATGAGTTCGATTCCCACCTGCCCCGGAGGTGACCACATGGTGTGGCAGACCTCTCCTAACCCGCCCGCTGCTCCCCTCAGCAGTGTACTTCCTCGACCTGCCTGTTCTGTTCCCCACTCTGTCTCTGGTGAAGCCTCTCACTGCCCCTGAGCCTCTGGCCTGTACCCCAGTTCTGTATGCACAAATAAATAAATCTTTAAAAAAAATGATTAAAAATTGAAAAAAATCTTTAAAATTAATAATAGAAACTGTTGATAAAGGTATACAATATTGGAACTCTCATCTCTTGATACCAGCAGTGGTGCAAATAATATTTCAAAATATAAAAATTATCAATACTCTGACATGCCTTATTTTTTGAAAAACAATATGTACTGTACACGTATCTTCAGCTAACCAGCTCGCCACCGCACAGCAGTCAGAGTCACACGTGGCTAGTGGCTCTGTAGAGAACAGCACGTCTAGATAATATCTAAATACTTGCCTCACTGTGGTATCCAAGATATGAGAGTTCCAATATTGTATGTCTTTATCAATGGTTGCTATTATCATATTCTTTCAATTTTTTCATCACTTATGGTAAAGCAGAAAAAGGACATAAGCTGGAAAACTGGGGAAACCTGATTAAAGTAAATAGTTTAATTAGTAGCATAGTATTAATATTACTTTCCCAGTCTTGTTGACTGTAACATGGCTATATAAAATGCTAAAATTAAAGGAAGAGGGTAAAATTACATGAACTCTGTATTATCTTTGCAAGTCTGAAATATCAAAAGTCTAGAATTATAAAACATCTTTACAAGCCATCCCTTAAATGAACTTGAATTTTCCCCCCACAGATCATTCAGTATACCACTTAGTCAAGCCTTCTGATTTTTCATGTTAATTAGAAAAAAATTAATTTAATATAATAACAGGTGAAAGAGACCTTTCCTGTCCTGCCTTTTGCTCCCCTCAGCTTCCCACTGTCTCTGGTGAATCCTCTCACCTGCTCCCCACCCATCTTCTGATCTACACTCCAGTCCTTGTATGCACAAATAAATAAAATTTTTTTTTTGTTAAAAAAAAAAGAGTTTTCTGATACACTCACAGATCCATTTGTGGTTGAAGACCCTCTCCTGTCATGAAGGAAGGCAGGCAGGGGAGGAAGTCAGCCACCTCTGGGAACTGAACTTGATACCTCTCTTGTGAGTTTTCTCCTTCCCAAGTCACTTCAGTGCTCTTCCCTCCCTGCTTTGATTTTATTTGGCTGTGCATTAAACACAATTTGAGCATGCAGCCCTCTCTCGACAGGGTAAAACAGCAACCACGCTATTTCTCTCAATAATGTGCACTATGTACTAATTAAATATCTAAAATTGAAGGGAAGACAACTAGAACATTCCAACCCAGAAAATGTTACTGGAAAAGTAAAAGAACACTCCTCTATTCACTCAAGCTTCATTTTGACCCTAAAATTTTGCACCTCCAGTATTCCAAAGAGGTCTTCAAACGTGCTTCCATATAACTAAAGTTCTAACCAAAGGGGGAAAGAAGGTCAAGTGAAAAAAAAGTGCCATCTTCTTGCTTGTAGTTATTTAGAAGCTATGTGGCTCCTTTGAGCAGCTGACAGCAGCAGTGAAGATAGCAGGCTGCCTGGAGGAAGCTGCGTTTAATCTTGAGCTTCCTGGCAGGGATCCCACTGTTATTCCACTTTCAGACCTGAGAGTTGCTTCAGTGCATGTAAATCTGCTTTCCCCTGATGCTTTGCCCTCCCTCTAGCCAACCTTGAAACGATATTCCTACTTCACATCATTTAGATAATTTACCAAGCAGGCAATTTGAACTCTCTTTAATGATGAAAAGCCCAGCAAATCCCCTTCAAGATGAGCACTGAAGTACCAAATATTAGGTACTATTCAAAGATTACATGGGACTTAGATAACTCAGCAGTGATAATCCTGCCCTGAAGTATCTCCCTTTGACCATCACAGTGACTGATTCACATATACAGAGAATGTTTTTCATTATGAAACTACCCCAGAGAGCCACTGAGGACAGCAGAGACATCTGTCACAGCGTGATCCACAGAGGGACACTGGCTAGGAGGGTCCATTTTATTCCTAATTTATGGTTTATGCAGATTTTTATCTCAGTTTTCAAAATTAAAGTTTGCAGTAGCATTTCCTTCCAGCTAAAGTGAGACAACTCCCAAGTATAACTGTTAACGTGACTTATGCATTAGGACATGTCTGTAGCCATAGTTTCAAGAGTTGTGTGTGCCTGCATGCACAGCCTGGCTGGTGGTTTATACTCTCTGAGCATTCAGCCTGGGTTTCCACTAAGTCCTAAGCCTGAGTAAAGAATATTCAAATGGAGGTAAGAGAGCAAGGCTTTCCCTGGGTCCATGCAGCTAATGACTAATTGTGACCACGAGCTTTCACACAGGCATTTCTTGATGTTTTAGAGTCATGTATTTAGTCAGAAATATAATACTCTACACTGCCACCATCCTGGAAGAGAACCTGACAAACTTAGCTGGAAAACTTCTCTATATCAGATGTCTCAGGGGAAGTTCAAGAGTAAGACTCAGAAGAAGAATTGACCTCTGAACACAGAGCTGTGGAAGGATTACACGCATTTTCTCATATGTGCAGCTTTGAAGTTGACTGCCGGGAAATCAGGTCTGTTTAAAGGGCGGGAAGGATGGGACAGTGTGAAGCAATAATGCAGCCTCTTCACTCACAGGATTTTCTTGACTGACTCAAAGACAGCTTTGCCAAGGACAAATGGTTTAAGGGAAGTCTTTGCATAAATTTAATCATAGTCAATGTTCTGTCTGATTGTGGTAAAGATCACTCACTTCCTTAGCACCCTCTTAGATTAGAGACTATTCTGGATGTTCATTGCTGAGCTACTAACATATCTTTTATCCCTCTAAGTCAAGGATATGTCTCAGGTCATTGTGTTTATACTTTTATACTTATGAGTAGTGGACCATGTAAAAAACTAATTCTAGTTGTGGGGATTACCTCTACCTCTAGCCATCAGTTGGAACTTTGCAACAATTAATTTCTTGTGCCTATGAAAGCAAAGCATCTAGAATAGAGACTCCCAGGTCAACAGAGCGAGAACCCAGGTATGATCATGGGAGCCAATGGACCAAGGAGAGGAAGTATGGTAGAGAAGACAGACTTTGGCTATCAAATCTGAAAGACAAAGAACTCTAACCCCAAAAAACCAGCCGAGTGTGTAAATTCAAGGTTCCTTACTTGATCTCCCAAAGCTACAGCTGCCTTATCAGCCGATGGAGATTAAGAGCTCCCACCCCCCTGGGGTCCTTGTGAGGACAGACAAAAGAACATCCAATGTATCCTCAATATACTATTTCTTATGAAAGTTGTGATTTTTTAAATTTATTTATTTTAAGATGTATTTATTTATTCATATAGAACTGGGGTACAGGCCAGAGATGCAGAGGGTGAGAAGATTCACCAGAGACAGAGTGGAGAGCAGAAAAGGCAGATCGACGAAGTACACGGCTGAGGGGAGCAACGGGCAGGTCAGGAGAGGTCTGCGGCGCCATGTGGATCTCCTCCAGGGCAGGCGGGGATCAAACTCATGCAGAAGTGGCTTAAGCTTCTTAGTGCTGTGCTTTAACACACTGCGCCACCAGGGAGGGCCCTTTAAGTTGTGATTTTAAGCAGCTATCTAAATATCTCTGAATCTAGCTTTTCCACTGTAAAATATAAGAATATTACAATCTCATATTGTAATAAATGAGCTGATATATATGTAAAAAAAAAGGCATTTCTGCTCAATAATCTTGGTATAGCTCTTTGAAGATCCTTCAGGGAAAACATAAGATACCTGAAATGAGATGTAATTGAAGTGAGTTCTCTTCAGAAGTTTCCTGAATGATACATAGAAAGAGAAGACACTCAGATACATGAGTCTACATGTCAGCATTCATGACAAACCTAAGAATATGTGATTGCATCAGCAACAATGCTAGAGAATTCAATTGAATGTGGATCTTCTCCCATCATATTTTAAATATATTGCATGAAAAAGAATCAACCTCCAATTCCTGGAAATGGCTACACTTGCATGAACTACTGTACAGGGCATCCTGCACAGCTATTGTGTATCTTTCTCATCTGCTTTTGAACCTATTTCCTGCACTGCAAAGAAACTGACACAGGATGCTTATGAAGAGATTTAATTTTTCAGACTAACTGTGTTGCAGTTGAACATCAGAAAGCCCCTAGATTTCACAGAACTAAATTTTAGTATTTTTCTAATGGAAACTCCCCTGGTTTGAAGGGTTCTCATAAATAGCCTTGGAATCATATTAAAGTTGGTCTTCTCTCCCAACTTTTTCATATGTCTTTTCATATGTTTATTTTGGCACAAAATATTGTCCTACTAAGTGATCTCAAAGCATTAACTTAAAGGACAATGCACGCTGTGGAGAAAGCCCCCTATACTAAACTTTACTAAATGCACTCAATGTAACTAATTACATAACAGATGCATTTAAAATTCAAAAGTAGGCTCTTTTCCATTATGGACAGCCTATAAAACATGCAACAGCCACACCAAATTCTGAAAGTCTGAAAAGGTATCACAATATCATTCTCATGTTGCCTTGAAGGAACTAAAGTTCCATAACCATACTTGAAAACTAAGGGAAAGTCTAAGCATACTATTAAAAACTATAGTCCTCATACACTGCTGAAAATTTCTCTGAGAAGAACCACCTAGGAGAAAAAAAAAACAATTGATGAAGCTAATCAAGGGGAAAAAAACAAAATAAACAAAAACACTCTTAACCCTTTCTGCTTTGAAGGTAAGTTTTCAAGGAAGAGTTCTGACAGTGTGGTGTGAACTCAATACACATAGCGTAGCCTCAGACCAGACCCTGCGAAAGTTCCAGATGCAGCAGAAGTCTAGAGGGGAGCCTCCGGTCAGCCCTTGACTCTGTGGCACTGAGAGGCCAAAGGTGCAAGGTGCTCAGCACATGTGGGAAGAGTCCTACCAGCACCAACAGCTCCAGTCACACCAGGAAGCACTTTAGAGAAGCAGCTTAGAGCAATGAGCCACGCAGAAATTTTGAAGACAGGTTTCAGTTCTGTTACAAGTTTTGAGGGAGAAAAGTTGATCTCTTTTAAACTAAATGATTGTGACATAAGACAAAATGTCATTTGCTTAAAAGATACTGCTCAGGGAGGGCCCTCCTTGGTAGCACAGGGGGTTAAAACACAGCACCAAGAAGCGAAAGCCACCTCAGCATGAGTTCAATCCCCGCCCTCCCTGGAGGTGACCCACATGGTGCAGCAGATCTCTCCTGACCGGCCCGCTGCTCCCCTCAGCAGTGTACTTTGTCGATCTGCCTGTTCTGCTCCCTGCTCTGGTGAACCCTCTCACCGCCCCTGAGCCTCTGGTCTGTATCCCAGTTCTGTATGCACAAATAAATAAATCTTTTAAAAAAAGATGCTACTCAGAATTGGGTCAAGCAATCTAAAATGCCAAGTTGCTTGTATCTGTGATCTCACATTATTATTAATTATCATTGTTACTTTTGTGACTAGTGTAAATTTACTTCTATAGAAAATCTGAAGGGAAAAACTGGTGTGAGCATTGTCTAGGATAATACTGAATCACTAATATCTATAACAAATGAAAAATTGAGGGGAGGATTAGGGCCAGAGAGAACAGTGGGGAGGAGGGCCCAGGGACTATGATGGAGCCTTGTGGGTGCTTTGGTGTTGGGGATGCTGTGGTGACATACATCTGAAGAGGTATGAACTTATACCTCTAAGTCATATCCAGTATTGTACACCAGTGTTGCCAATAGAAAATAAGACATTTTTTTTTTAAAAGAAAAATGGGCCTTCCCTGGTGGCACAGCGGGTTAAAGCACAGCACTGAGAATCTAAAGCCACTTCCGCATGAGTTCGATCCCCGCCTGCCCCGGAGGTGACCACATGGCGTGCAGACCTCTCCTGACCCGCCCGCTGCTCCCCTCAGCAATGTACTTCATCGATCTGCCTGTTCTGCTCCCCACTCTGTCTCTGGTGAAGCCTCTCACCGCCCCTGAGCCTCTGGCCTGTACCCCAGTTCTGTATGCACAAATAAATAAATCTTTAAAAGAAAAGAAAAATGGACACAGAGAGTTATGCTAGTGCAAGCACAGCATTCCCCAAGTTTATCTATTTTCGTATCACAATATTAAAGAATCACTATGTGAAATCAACCTCTTAAAGGTGATTTTCATTCTCAAAAGCCTATAAGATGGCCAGGTTTGGGTTACAACTGAGATGAAAAAAATTCACAAAATGAAGAATAATGTAAAAAATAAATAAATAAATTGCCCAGAGGTGGGCATGGGCTTGAAAAAAAAAAAAAGAAAGAAAATACAGCCTGATAGCACCTCCTTCCCCCGCAGACTGAGAGGGCCTCAAGCTGCTTTCCCTTCCTTTTTTCTGCCCTCTGACAGCTGATTCCATGCCAGAATCGCAGATTCTCCGGCTTTCCATGGCCACTGACTGGTAACACGTGTCCCTCTGATCTAAATTCAGTCCTAAAAGTCACTGACTATGAGAGAGGCAAATAAAGTTTGCTCCAAAATTCTCAACAACAAAGAAAAAGATGGCCAGGTTTAGTGCTCAGATTCTAACTACTATCATCATTGTGCTGTTTCCTCCAGTAATAAAAAAGGGGAACTGGCGTACAATAATTATAGCAGTGAACTGTTAGTTCCAAACTTGAGAGTTATCAGCTGACATGAGTACTCTAACAAACAGCTGTACTTCCTTAGGCATGGTTCAGGTTTTGAATGATGGAAGTGTGGTCTAGAGGTTAGGACAAGTGGTTAAATGTCCTGTTCTTAATGCTGTCCCTGGCTTCTGACAATGGTGAGCTGGTTGACTTCAGACTAATCATCTGACAAGCATAAGCTGTTTCATTCATTTAATGAGTCTCTTTAAACCTCAAATGTCATCAGCATAGGGACAAAATCTAACACGATCGTTCAACACTGAACAAGTCTAGATCAATCAATAATCAAATTTACCACTATATTACATTCATCAAGAAATACAATAAAGTCAGCATTCTTGAGCACTGAAGATCATAATCATAATTAAATGAATTATGAATGAAGAATAGAATTCTGACACTAATGGGTTGTTGTCAACATGTAATATAATAGTAAGAAGGATCTGGGGCCAAAGGATCATTATTTCAATAGAAAAAAAAATGAAACAAAATTAAGGTCAGGGAATTTATGGGTGTCACCAAGCTGGGAATTGCTTTATTCAAAGATTTATTATCCTAGGACTCCTAAGACTTCAGATGATAAAGAACAATGATTCCTGAGTTACAAGAAATGATGAGAAAAACCTTATGATTGCCCAGTTTGCTAGCAGGGGAAAATGTCTTAGCTGTGGATGGAGGCCCAGAAGGAACCCAGCAGGCTCCCTCTAATGAGGAGACAGAGCCAGAGTCCAGGGAGACCCACAGAGAGAGTCAGCAGGAAAGTGCCATAAAGACCCAGCTCCACAGAGGCAGGACAGCAGCACAGGGAGGGGCCTGCTTCAGTGCCTGGTGAATACTGATTAGAGCTCCTGTGACTCCTGTGATGAAACGATCAAGAAAAGATGAACATACAAGGATGACAGGGAGCAGTATCCTTGGATCACACAGGAGAGGGTGAGTCAGAGGGGGAGAACAAAAATTCAAGATAGAGTGCTGGCATCCTACCTCACAGAGCTTGACCTGGAAAAATCAAAATGTTTTCAAGTAGCTGATCATGCCCAGGACATAAAAATGAAAAAACTAGCTAGTAGCCTCCAAAAAGTAAAATAACTTTTGGCATCCAGTCCAAATTTCTAGGTATGTAAAGAAGCCTGGAAATAAACAATTATAAAGGCAAAAATCAATTCTGTGATATGTTTTCAGAATGATGCAGATAACACAATCAGTAAACAAGAACATCCAGACAGTTATTATAACTGCATCCCATATATCCAAAGATTGGATTTTTTTAAAGATTTATTTATTTACACATACAGAACTGGGGTACAGGCCATAGGTGCAAGGGCGGTGAAAGCATTCACCAGAGACAAAGTGGGGGGCAGAACAGGCCGACTGAAGAAGCACACTGCTGAGGGGAGCAGCGGGCGGGTGAGGAGAGGTCGGCTGTGCCATGTGGATCACCTCCCCGGCAGGCCGGGATCGAACTCTCAAACTCTTGCGGAAGCTGCTGCAGCTGCAGATAGCTTCAAATTGCTGCGCTTTAACCTTGTGCCTCACCGCGGGCCCAAAGATTGAATTTATTAAGTGAAAATATAGAACATGTAAAGAGACAGAAGTCAAACATTGAGAGATGTAAACAATAGTCTCAAAAATGAAAAGCCCCTGTGTAGGATTAATATTATATTAAAAAATTAAGACTAGGCCCTCCCTGGTGGCGCAGCGGGATAAAGCACTGCACTAAGAAGCTAACGCCACTTCCGCCTGAGTTCGATCCCCCGCCTGCCCCGGAGGAGATCCACATGGCGCGGCAGACCTCTCCTGACCAGCCCGCTGCTCCCCTCAGCAGTGTACTTCCTCGATCTGCCTGTTCTGCTCCCCACTCTGTCTCTGGTAAATCCTTTCACCCTCCACATCTCTGGCTTGTACCCCAGTTCTGTATGAATAAATAAATCTTTAAAAAAAAATTAAGACTAAACCTCAAAATAGAGTATGATTGTCTATGTGTTCCACTCAACGCAGATCCTGAAAAGAAAATCGTAGGCAGAGACTCAAGGTAGAAAAACCTAAACTTTTATAGACTAACAGAAAAGCCTTAACTGGAATGTGAAATGGCCAGCACTGAGACCAAAAAAGGGAAAAATGGGACTTCTTGATTTGTTTTTTTAGAAGTATCAGTGTGTATATGTGTGTGTGCTCAAATAGGGAAGAAACAGAAAATGAAAGTGGAGTAAGGGAATCACAGAGATTTTCCCCAATAAGACAAGACCTTTCTTCTGGGGCAAGAAGTATTCTGATTTCCTTTTCTTCTATCACTGGTGGTCAATCGTATCTCTTAAAGATCACAAGTCAAGTTACCTGGTGAAAGTATTAAGGGACAAGTAAAAAAAATTATAACAAAATTATGTTGTAAAGGGAAGAGAGAGACATAGGGAAAGAATAATCACATTGTAACAGTTAAGTGTGCAATATAAAGTCATGAAGATAACCACTGAGACAAAATCGCAAACCCTCAAAATATAGTACAAACATAAACTAAAACATCGATAGCCAAGAATCACACAGATTATGGATTTTTAACTCGGTAGAAAGCAGAAAGCATACAGACTGGCAAGGACAACTAAATTGGATCAATTTCCTTTTCTCATGCGCCAGCACCGGGGTATCTGCTGACCAGGATTGTGGCTTCACATCCATCTGTGGCTCAAATCCTTCCACATATCTGTTCAGTCACCCTCAGCCTCTGGTGCCCAGCCTTTTGGAACTTCACAGTGGTCAGCTGTCGGCCCTCTTCGAAAGTACCTGGAGGAGTCACCCTAATACCTCACAAGTATTTAAAGTACCTGGAAGATTCACCCTAATACCTCATAAGTATTGTTAGTGAAGCGAATAAAATGAATACGTCATTTTTTGAATCTGCTGACACTAGCATGTGCCAGGGTACTGTGTGAAGGAGAAACCTCAGGGTAGTGTGGAAAAGGAGACAACAGGTCCAGGAAGCACTTGGACTCACAGCCCATGTCACCAAGCTGACAGTTGAGACCTAACCGAACTGCAGTTTCAGAGTTCAGTAATGTCACCTTCAGCCTGAAGCTGAGTATTCATTCCTTCATCAGCCAAACAAGGAAATCAGTCTGGGAGGCAGAGCTTCGCCAACACCACAAGTGGGGAGGGAAGGTGTCCTAGCCTGAAGCAACTTCCTCTATCCTCATTCACCTCCTTTCTTCCCCTAAGAACCTTCCACTGTGTATAGCTCCTTGAAGCACCTTTCTACTTGCTGCAGGCAGTGCTGTCCGGTCAAACACCATTTCAGAAAGCCAGTGACAGCCTCCAAGATGCTTGGTTGAATTTTGTCTTTTAACAATGCCTCATGCTTCATACTAGACTGTATACTTCACACACTTTGAAATTTCACTTTTATTTGTCCTTCTCCAGAATAAGATTCACCTCTAGATTCTCCCACACAGACCAGAGTGACTAGCATTCAACGATCACTTCATGAGTATCTGTTGAATAGCTGGACCAACTAGCCTGGGTGTTAGGACCCCAATGTGAAATGGGTGGCCTGGCTGTGGGTCCTCCCCACACGCCAAAAAGGAACTTATAATGAGACTCCACTGTGGGTGCACACAACAAGGGTAATAAAACTTATTTACAAAATGAGGGGAAATGAAAAAACTAATAACTAAGGGAGAGGGAGATAAACTGGTGAATGCACCCTACCAGTTCCACTGAGCTGGGACCCCAATAGCACATGAGAGCCAGCGAAAAACCAAGCCCTTCCCCGCCCAACCCCCACTTCCCCTCAAGCCACATGTCTGGTTATACACCAAGCCCAGCTGCTTAACTCTGCCCTCAGGTCCCAGCAAGCCTCCCTTTGGTGGTGAGGACATTATGGGATTTGTAATCCTTGGTGCCTTGGATCTCTTTCATCTGAAGTGGGGCTGGGGTCCATAAAACCTGTGTTTTATCCTTTCCCTCAACATAAACCTCAGCCTCAACTCTTACTCAGTAAACATTTTTAGCAGCTTATGTGTAAGCCACTGCTCTGGACATTTGAACAAAGCAGCTTTATTCTTATCCGTTAAAATCAAGTCAAGTCAGCTTGTTTAGCAAAAATTTAGATGACAAATTTTTTTTTTAAGATCTATTTATTTTTATGTATATAAATACGCACAGAACTGTGGTGCAGGCCAGAGGTGCACAGGCGGTGAGAGGATTCATCAGAGACAGAGCAGGCAGATAGATGAAGTACACTGCTGAGGGGAGCAGCGGGTGAGACAGGATAGGTCTGAAGAACCATGTGGGTCAGCTCCCTGGTGGGTATCCGAGCTCATGCTGAAGCAGTTGCGGCTAGCTTCCTAGTGTTGCGCCGTGCCACCAGGGAGGGCCCCTAGATGACAGTTTCTATTGGAATTCGGGAACCAGAATTCTCAGAAGCTCTCGTGCTTTCAACTAACTACCTTCTGAATCACTCTGTTCTTTCTTCTAATTTTACAAAGAAAACAGTGAGGTGAAGTTTTCTCAGTGAAATCAAGTATCCTATATGCACATTCAGAAGCCAATGAAGTTAGGGGAGACGTAAAAGAAACGGAGACAAGGGCGAGGAAAAGGCGAGGAGAGCAGAAGAGGAAATTGGGACCCAGAAATCCAACGGTCTTAAGGGAAAACCAATTAAAATATTGGGAAAAGAGACTGAACAATATTTCTGGTAATGAATTAACAAACTTGGATCACAGTCGGTTTACTACAATAGTGTTGGGCACAGGTTTAATCATTGGTTAACACCGTCTTGAGCTTGATGTAATCAAGGGTACTCTAAGCTTCCTATGAGATCACAAGCACCTGCAGCAGTGACCTTATCTGGCAGTTGCTGGGCGAACAGAGGCATTCTGAATGTAAAGACATCCTCAGCTGCCCAGATCTGCCACTGGAGGGGCAGGTAGAAGCTTACGGCTTCTTGCCAGGAAAAGGAAACAAACCCTCAATACTTCAAATCTCTCATAGCTAGATCTGAACTTATATCATATATAAAAACATTTTCCTCATGAAAAAGAAGTAAATGATGCCATTCTCCCTGCTTTTAGTCCATTGTCCTCAGAGCTACCTCAACTTGTGGGGAATTGTCTGGTGGGGAGGTGAGGGTGTTAAGGGCAAGGATGTCCTAAAGGAACTCTGCAGTCTTATGGATTCCACCCCCTACTCCAGTTTTCTGGACCCTACACACTACTCCAGTGATTGAAAACTACAACTCCCAGCAGTACCAGAGAGAGAACTTCAGGACCCCAGGGCGGAGCTAGCAGGAATGGATTCTGGGACATTTTGGGGGGATAAATAGGGCACGATTGCATCTCACGCTCTCTGGCTCTCGGTCTCTCGCTGGCTCGCTTGGGAAGCAGCTCTCCGGACCAAGTGACTCGGTGTGTTCAGTCAGCCTAGCCGTAAGGTATTCCACTTACTTTGTATCCTGCTCTCTTCTTCCCCTGGGTTGTTTCCTATTCTTTTCCCCTTTTGTAAATAAACCCGTTATTGACCCTTTTGTGTGTGTCACGGGCGGCCCCGTCCACTCTGGGCTACCCTGTAACAAGGGGGCAGGGAGGGAACCCTAATGTACTGGCTCCTTTTTACGTCTTCTCAGAAAATTTTAATTTTCTATGAAGGGTAAATAATGATTCATTTAAAGATGTACAGGATGAATTATAAAATGTAACCGTCCAACCTACTTGTTTTAAAGAATGAAATTTCCAGCGTTAGATAAGATCATGTAACTCCTGGCACAGCTAACTTTCATTGTCTTGGCAACTGCTTCTCCACAGTGGACAGTCAGGAGAGCAGCAGGTCAGCTGCAGAGGCCCTCATGGACACTGCCAGTCCAATGTCACATTTGCAAGTTTTGCCCATTCCAGGTCCCTGCTTTCTTGCAGAGACCAAACCTTGTGCTGCAACTCAAGGCACACACCACTGACCACTCAGTCAGTCTGCACTGCCCACTCACTGTTTCAGAGAGAGAGGAAAATACACCCCAATCTCACTTAAACAAAATGTGAGAAAAAGAAACCCCACTTTAGGAGGATGGAACAAACTCCCACACAAACCAAGCAATTTAAAATATTTCTATGCACTGTTTTTTTGGTGTGTTAAGATCTTATTGTCTCAACTATGAATCTGGTCGAAATAGAATCAGTCATGAGAAAAAGCCAAAGTATCATAAATGAGACAACAGATAAACTGAAATAGTTCTCAACATCTCACAATTGTGAAAAGAAGAGGGACAAAAATGTGTCAAAGTAAAAGTTACCTGATTTTCACAAAGAAAATAACAAACATTGAGCAGTTTGTATCTCCTGATCTATAATACCTAAGCCAAAAAAAAAACAAGGTTATGTGTTTGTTCTGTATTGGAGTTCCCAGATACATTGGCCTGGTTTTCTCAAATCCAGCTGGAAACAATACAAACACAGGGTCTATGTATACAGCAGAAATCTGCTACCTTTGGAAATGAGGATCATTGTTGCAAGCTGGGGGCAGGTATGTCTTCCCATTTTGCAGCTATCAAGTTCAAGAGCAAAGTCATACTTTTCAAAGATCTTGAAGCCTACCATAGGTTTAGTGATATTGGAAGGTCCAGCATTTCCTATCATTTCTTAAGGACCGCAGGAAACTTCCAGTTATATTCTTATCTGCCTAAGATACTTAATATTTAAAATAGGGTTTTAATATTTAAAACCATGAAAAAATACCCCTTACCAGGCAAACCAACATCAGTCCAGAGTGGAAACTTTCTACCATTCCTGACTCAAAGTGAAAGAATCAGCTCCTTCCAGCCTCATTAGGGATTGGCTTAGAAGCTGGAGCGGAATAAGGCCTGCAGTTGGGAGTTATCCACATTTCCAGCTCTGAGTATCTGTACAAAGCAGATGGCAAGAAAAGTAGATTGTAGTTTGGCAGAAAGACAGGGTATTTCCACACAATTAACATCTGGATGGACTTACTACATTTATGTAACATTCAGTTTACATAAATATACTAGCTAGGAGAAAAGGAGTTCCTATAGAAAAAGGAACATTCGAGAAGATTGAACTAGTGTATATAACGGGGCAGTGCTAAGAAGAGAGTTGGACTCAGAGTGACTGGTAATCCAATTCGCTAGTGGCAGGAAGGGGAATGTAGGCAAAGGGGCTCCAACATAGAAAGAAAACCGAAGACACAGTATTCTTTCTAAATCCTAATTGTTTAGGTCTACTTTTGATCACTATCGAAAGTGAAAAGGAGCAAAACTCTCCCAACACCACGATCATAGCTGCAAGCTGTTTGGTGTTCACCTTTGACTTTTACGTAGAGGAAACAGACAAGAAGTGAACTGATTTGATCAAACTCACAAACAGGTCAAAGTTATGCCTTGACATAGAACCCACAGCCATATGCAATGCAACAAGATGAGCAGATCAGTAGGAATTTGTGAACACAAAGTCTTGCACTTTCTGAAAAATTGAATGAAAAATAATTTAATCAAAGTTATTTGAAAGAACAGAGCATGCACCAGTGACTTGCATGCACATGATAGTAGGATCACCTGAGAATGGTCACAGTTTGTTGACTCAAGGGTGCTTCCTCAGGCTGGAAGAGTGTGGCCAGAAATAAATATGAATCTGACATCAATACTTCATTATCTCTCCATACATGCAAATAAACACAAAAGCAAAACATTAGAGAAAATATGAAAAAATGCAGTTCAGTAAACCTTGATAGACTTTTCTTGGAAAGTGACATAATTCACGGGGAAAAACAAAGCAAATAAATCACTGGTTTACAGAAGCAAAGGCAGATCACTAGAATGATTTCAAATAGACATTTCAAGTCATTGGAATTATTTCAAGTAGACATTTGAAAATTTAGCACAATCATATATTCAAATGGTTCTCTGATAACTAAGTTATATTCTTCTTTGTAAACAGCCTGTCAATGTTGACCTCTGATAATCTTTGTTCATTTACATCCCACATTATGTAACAAAACATTCTACTCCAACTCTAAATAATGTGTTTCTGTTCTTACGGCATCATTTTCCTTTTACTTTGACTTGGGACTAAGACTCTCGTGTTAGTACTTGCTGAATTTTATTTGCAAAGTGCAGTCAAATCTGACATGGCTACTCTCCCTTGATGAAATGATTGTAAATCATAAAGTAATAAATTAAAATGAACCCAACAAGGAGGAAGTATATCAAAGGGTTCTTTAGTACTTTTAAGAATTGCATAGTAGACTTACTTATAAGAACTTTGTTGGTAAAATAAGATCTAATGTGAATAAATTGTATAAAATCACATGAACCCAGTTCACTGAAATTCCCGTGTTCATTTTCTTATAATCTCTTCAATTATAGAAAGTTGATGTGCAGTGTGCCCATAAGTAGATTAGAGCAGGGTGAGAAAAAGAAACTAGATTCTTATCTTGCTCAATTTGCATTTACTGAGTTCACTGAATTTCACCTACATGTAGACTTCTCTTATTAAAACCTATCAGCTGATTTCCTATGAGAAAATAAAATGGTAAGCAAACCTGAAATGTTTAATTTTTTATTCACAAATGATACAAAGGAAGCACCAGTGTCCCCACCAACACTCTACCAGGACATAACAGAAAAACCTTCAAAAATCTGTGTGGAATTTTTTAAAATAAACTCTAAGAAATATAGTTGACACACTACTGGCAGCCCTAGTTTTGAGCTTGAAAACTGTATGAGCAAAAGAGAAAAAAAAATGGGGGGAGGTGTCTTTTTCTTTCTAGGCTTTGAGAGCCTACACTCAACAAAATCTTACAGGGATCCTTCTAAACTCTGCAAAGCTTTGTGATTAGATAGTGGCGTCCATTCTTCCACGATAGATATACGGACCCACTGGGCCACTGATGATGACCAGTTTGTCCACTGTGATCTTTTGGATTTTCCATGGGGGGCTGATCTCCAGTATAAAAACAGGCAGAGAAGAGATGTGTGTTGATTTTGTAGGAAATACAATGTGTTCTGCTTCCAGAATTCATCATTTTTCTGTGTACATTCCCCTCTGCACATTTCACTTTGCTTATTTGCTTAAATATCTCTCCCTATTTACAAAGATTCATTCTTTGTATTCGTAGATTTATGTCTGATCCATAGTAGGATGCAATGAAAGTTTGTTAAGTGAAAACATTTTGTTTCAATGGATCAAAACTTCTCTCATACTAATTCTTAGTCTCTATGTGTATATTATACATGTATTTTTTTAAATTAATGTAGTGTTACTTTATAATATTCCATAAGTTTCAGTTATACAACTTTATAGATCGCCAAAAGTCTAGTTTCCATCATCCATCATACCAGGAACCCCTTTAAAATAAAATCTTATCCTTTTTATAGTCCTTTCTCCACAATTCCTAATGTGCACAAGAAGATTTTAGCAACATTATAGTGGTGCAACCTTAGTTTAATCAACATCAAGGTTTAAACAATCATTCAGCAAAGTACTCCCTACTAGGACTCAGGTGATTCAAGTGTACATAATGCAAAAATCAATTCAGCAGGTCCTCCCTGGTGGCGCAAGGAGTTAATCACAGCACTCTGAAGCTATCCACAGTCACTGCAGCATGAGTTCCATCCCTAGCCAGGCTGCTGACAGACCTCGCCTGTCTCACCCGCTGCTCCGCTCAGCAGTGTATTTCAGTAGATCCACCTGACCTGCCTCCCGTTTTGTCTCTGGTGAATCCTCTCACCAAAACCCTGCACCTCTGGCCTATACCTATAGCTCTTGTATGCATAAATAAATAAATCTTTAAAGAAAAAAATAAATTCAGCATAGATTAGAAGTTTCCCCATTGAAATCATTAACCATATCCTGAGATGTTTTATCAAACTTGTCTCCAAGATATTTTAGAGTATAACCCTGGAATTTTTAGGGCAGGGAAACTGTTCTGCATGATATTATAAAGGGAATACAGGTCACTTCACATTTGTCAAAACCCATATGCACAGTACCCATAGAACATATAACATCAAGCATTAACTGCAATGTAAACTAAGGATTTTGGATGACAGTGATGAGTCGGTGACATTCATCATGGGTCATAACAAATGTAGCATGCGGATTTGGAAATTGATGGGAGTAGGGAGGCAAGAGGCAGCGTGGTTGAAACAGGTGGAGAGAGTATACGCAAACTTTGTAGTTTCTGTTCAATTCTGTTGTAAACCTAAAACTATTCTAAAAGTTTACTATTAAAAAATATATATATAACACTTTTTTAGTACAACATGAAGTATTCCTTTTCTTAAGATTTCAACTTTGTTATTTAAGCTTAATTTTTCGAAAGAAAAATACAAACAAGATATACTGGTGAGAATCACTGCTTCTCCCATAGGGCTTGTATCAAATCTTTTACAATTTCACCCAGAGCCATTGATTCAAGAAGTTACTATTTTGATGCTTTATTTTGTCAGAATGAATTTCTCAAAGAAGAACCATACAGTGACACCGAATACGACTGATAGGGAACTTTCATATCCTGTCCTGAGTTAGCCCTTGTGATAACGCCTCATCCACTTTGCCTGTATCCTGCACATCTGAGTTTTGCATGAACTAACAAGCAGCCTCTACATTAGTAGACCGCTGAAATAGCTTCAACAGCCAACTCTAATATAGTAAGTTCAGCTGGACACCGCCCCCCATCAGGATTTTAAATCTTTCTTTGGCTGTGAAAGCAATTGTAGTTGCTTATACATGTTTGAGCTGGAATGTCTAGATGAGGTAACAAAAGATTGGTGATTTAAAGAAATTGTCACCATATAAGAAAGATTTAAGAGAAAAATATTTATTTCTAACTCGGATCAATTTCCCAGTGTGGTGTCAAGAGGATATTGTTTCTGCAAACTATTTTTCCTATCCAGAGAGGGTTTAAGGAAACTGCTGCCTCCTTTCCCCTCCCATGTTCACGGGAGAGACTGACAAGTGTTTGCTAACATATTGATGGCTCAGATCTGCACTGATCAATTTAAGAAACATATTCAACATTAACCCATTTCCCAAAAATCACCTAGTGTCATGGCCTTTGTTACTGCCGCTGATGTGGTTCTTAGAATCACAGAATAGTTAGATGCTTGTAAGTATCCAAAAGAACTATTGTCACAGAAATTGTCAATATATTTATATAATAATAACAGTGGGCCATTAAAAGTAAATTTTAACTCATTTTTCTCTGACATAATTGACTTACAATTATCTAAAAGAATGAGTACTAAAGAAACAGGAGCAGCACTGAAGATTTTAATAGAAAGTGTGGCGTGAACCACAAAAATACACAAACAAATGTCTTATGTGATCTGTGTTTAAGCACATCAATTTCGTATGTATCTCTTTCAAAGTGGCCAGCTCATCTCATTGGTTTTAATTCTTACTGCACTGAGTCAAGTGGTTTTTGCTACATACAACATAGAATGTGTTCATGACCATGTAGTAAGTGAGATCTGTAATATTACAAATGTGAATCCTTCAAATGTTTTCAGCCTGAGCATATAACCAAGAGAGGAAAGTTAATAAATACTTTCTTCCTTTTTGTCAGCTTTACCTAATTAGAAACTTCTCTAAAAAAAAACTGTTTTTCATTTTCAGGTACAAAACCCAGAGGTTTGAGTTAAACTGGACAGTCTATTAGTAAGCATACTCCATATATTATGAGCTAATACTGCACTAACTCCTCTACCCTGACCAATTATTAGTCTTCTAATTCCTTAGGTTGTTTTACTTTTAATAATTAATCTTAATTAAAGCCATACTATAACTTTCCAGAGGCCCTGCAAAAATATGAAAGATCATCACCTAAGAAGTAGCCATTATTGGTCAGTTCAAAGACAGTTCAATTTTTTGAACCTTAAAATTTTTCTCTGAGAGCATCAGTTTATTTACAATGTCACACTTTTATAAATGTAAATAAACTATACATTTATTCACTTATAGATTTGTTTTAATTTTGCTTTATTTTTTTCTGTAAGCAATAGTCATCTTCTATACCACCGTAGAATTTCTAGCATACATCTGGAAGGGCACTATCAAGACTACTTGCCATTGAAATTGAAATAGGGGGTGAGAGTTAAAGTAGGAAAAAGTGAAAAGACCCTTTCAAATCTCTCCTATAGGGAATAATACAAATACACAAATAAACAAAAGCACTTGTTTACTTATACTGTTTCCTGAAAGCAACAATAACTAATATTTTGATGAGATGAATTTTATGACCAAGGAATAATAGGCAAAGCTGAAACATCTCATTGAAATAGGCAGTGTGCTTATGGAGAAACAACAAGAATGCCCTAGAACTTTCAGTCTGTGGTGTATGTGTCTGTTTAATGTTCTTTCTTTTTTTCTAATCAAGTGACCTGTTCTCATTTGGTTAGGTTGCAACCACAAGACATCACTGCATGCTTTTTTTTTTTTCAATACCCACGTCACCAAACACTAAGAAAGGGGGAACTTCCAGTGTCTGTGGTAACATCACTTGATAAACAGACTCCTTTGAACAGCCAGAGCCTGCTACCCCACACTATATAAAGCAGCAGAGACGGTGCCTGGCAGACACTTACTGTGTGAGGACTGAGCGAGCAGCAGCCTCTGCACCGGGGGAAGACATGCCAGGGATGTTCTTCTCTGCTCACCCAAAGGAACTGAAAGGAGCTGGTCACTCACTTCTAGACGACAAAGCACAAAAAAGGAGGCCTAAGACTTTGTAAGTTCACTCGGCGTCTCACTCTGCCACTCTGACATAGATAATCTTTAAAGGAAGAAGGATTAAGAATGAATGGAGGAAATAGGAGCACTTGACTAAGGCAGACTTAAGCAATTACCTGTTGTGAGTTATAGTAGAGAGAAGCATATTCAAAAGATGGATCATGAGAGGGAATTAAATGAGGTGGGACTTTATGAGATGTTTGCTCATAAAATTGGCTCTATCTTTCATATTACAAAATGCTGTCATTGCATTTTTTTTTATTTTCTTATTACTTGAGAAATTTATTTCATGCTCTTTTCTTTCTAGAAACAAAATGTGTTCTACTGAGAAAACATGAATGTTCAATTTTGTGTCTTTTGTAGCAGAATGGACATGAAAGCATACCTGAAATCTATGCTCCCACATCTGGAATCTGGAATGAAGCGTTCCAAGTCCAAAGACATGTACGTACACCCATCCTCTGAACTGCCGTTGCGAGCAGTCTATGTATTAGCTCTATGTTCTAGCTAAAGATTCATAATACTGCTCATAAGACTTCATTTCTCCTAAGGCACCAGCCAAATAAATTAGACTATACTAGTACCAATGTAAATTAAATACAAGGGCGTGTGTGCACATGTTTGATATCGGTCAATTGTTGAAACATATATCGATATAATTCAATTTGCTCATATTTTACTGGCACTTTCAGAAAGATAGCAAGTCTAAGGAAATTTTTCTCTTAAACTTTAATAAAAATTATTGCAACTAAAATCTTAGTTTATAGAGGGATGAATTGAAGCAACTGTTCTAATTCTGTTTGTGCTTATGGGAAAAAATTTTCACTAATTTATATAAATTTTCCCCCTATAGACTTTCTGCTGATGAAGTAATACAGTGGTCTCAATCTCTGGAAAAACTTCTTGCCAATCAAAGTAAGTATAGATTAATTATTGAATGTTTCTAGGTTCAGCTCAATATCCTAATACATTGAATGACTTAAGTAAAAAATCTGTAGCATTTCAGATAGGGAAGCTAGAAAGTTATACAGAAAGTTATATTCTTATTTTCCTATGACCATGGTAGTTTCAGATATTATTCTTCATTAAAGTATCATATTTGAGAAGTCCTCAGGTCTCCTACTGTCTTTTGACAAATCTATCAAGCTAACTAGGTGTCTCCATGGATCATTACAAGGTTTAAAATTATGTTTGGTTCTGAAGTTTAAAGTTTTTAAAAGCAAAGCATCACTATATGAACTACCATTCTGAACAGACCTATGGAATACATTTTTGGCTGTTGAGTAGAAGGAGTTGAATTTATTAAGTCAATTCATTACTTTTGCACTTGTGCATTAATGAGCCCACTCATTCAGCCTGCTCTTATGTGGCAGACATGAAGAGGCAATAAGGATTCACAAACTGACAGTGTCTCAGCCTTGAAGGCCGTGGACACGTGTATAATTTACTATGTAAAGTAAGATGCCTGTTATAGCATAGATGCAATGAAAGGAATTTTTAAATGCATTGTGGGGGAAGTGATTAATGAGAATAAATAAAGAACAAAAAGCAGCCTGCCCTGTTCATGATGGGCACTGTGACTCTGCTGGGAAAGGACCTTGTTCACCTTGGTCTCTACCAGAGGGGGATCTTATCCTCTTCTCCCCACATGCACCCTAATGAGTCTTGTCTGCGGATCAAGTTGTTCAAGATAGTTCACCATCTTATTATCCATCTTAATTTTGGCTTCAGCTAAACAAAGGGGTAGAGATGTCCCATCAGAAAGCCTTCATGACACTTGTAAGTAAAACTTGTACACAGGGCAGAGAGGTGACACAAAGGCCACATTCACTGGTCATTCTGACCAAGATGAATTGGGTAGGAAAAATATATTTTTGAACGATACACAGGATGTCAATGGCCTTTGTCAATGTTTGCTTCACTATAGAGTATGAGTACTCTATACTCATACTAAAAGTTGGTAGATGTAAGTAAAGAGATGGTCCTGTAATCAATGAAGTACCCTCTCCATGTGTATTGACTACTTTTAATGCCTGTAGCATCTTATGTGACTTGCCCATTTCTACCAACTATGATACAGCTATTCTAGCACAAGCTTTCCCTTTTACACAGAGAATGCAATAGTATTTTTCTTGCAAATTTCTTCTTCAACTTAATCATTAATTTTCTCACCCTTTATCTTTTTTTAGTCGGCCAAGATGTCTTTGGAAGTTTCCTAAAGTCTGAGTTCAGTGAGGAGAATATTGAATTCTGGTTGGCATGCGAAGACTACAAAAAAACAGAGTCTGATCTTTTGCATTATAAAGCAGAGAAGATATATAAAGCATTTGTACATTCAGATGCTGCTAAGCAAGTAAGTAATAAATTCATTTTCATCAATTTACTTTTAAAAGAACTTAGACTTTTCGCTCCCCCCCCAAAAAAAAAGTTATGATTTCACTGTTAGCTATCAAGGTATATTCATACAGTTCACTGCAACAATTATCTTATGTTCTAGATTTGTGAATATTTCAACACAATAGGCTAAAAAAGATTGATCTTGCAAAACTACCTAACTTGACAGGAGTGGAAGGAGTATTTGCCCAGAATTGCATGTCAGGCACCCAGAATTTGCCCAGGACTGCGTGTCAGATAGTGTTATGCACGATCTCATCTGGGATTAGCATAAAATACAGATTAATTTAATGCCTACAAGTTCAATGAAAAAAAAATATTTTCAGTTAATAGTAGTGCTCCAGTTTATTAATAAACCTTCCAGTTTATTATTCTTGGTCTAAGAAGACAATAGTTGCACAAAGTTCCTTCTCTGCCTGTCAATTCCAAGTGTCCTTGTGACTTCTGATGCATGTATCACCTTTTGTGGACATTTAAATTTTCATGTCTGCTCGTTCACACCACCCCCACACCCTCACTTAACTTTTCTCCACACCTAGAACAGAGATGGTTGGAAACAGACATCCAAGACATATTTGAACTGAATTAAGTGAATGCATAAAATCACTATTTGAGGTGTTTCAAAAAAGACAGTAACATCATAATTTTTGTGATAAATTGAAAGTGTTGGTTAACTAACAAAAATTTCTTTTTAGATCAATATTGACTTTCGCACTCGAGAAGCTACTGCAAAGAAGGTCAAGGCCCCAACTCTCACCTGTTTTGATGAAGCCCAAAAGATCATATATACTCTCATGGAAAAGGACTCTTACCCCAGATTCCTCAAATCAGACATGTACTCCAACCTTCTGAATGACCTTCAGGCTAACAGTCTAAAGTGACAGGTCTGTGGATGCTAGAATTAAAAATGGCATCAAGAACAAGAAGAACATGCCAGTTGGCTCCTTGGATGAACAAGGTGGCCTTTCTGGGTGACTGGCTGGACCCTGGGGTAAAACAAATGACTGAGAATGGGTAATGTGGATGTGATCCAGGCACAGAACTGACAAGGCATAAGCAAGATGAAAATTAAGAGGCAGCAGACAGAAGAAGGAACTGTGGGACTATGAGAAATAAAATGTGGGCCTAGGAAATCCCTCAGAACTGAGAAATCCAAGTTACACAGAAGCTGTGAACAAAGACTTTGCAACTGACTGAACAAGCTGTGAGCTTTAAGATGAACTGGCATGCAGGTCACTTCATACATATCTACCGAGCTGCTAAAATCTAACTATTTGAAAAGTATGTGTTTCAAAACACCTTTTTTTTTCCATTGTTGTTACTGATACTGTTTTTGCTTGTTTGATTGTTTTTTTACTTGAAAGAGATAAACAAGAGAACAGTGTATTTAACTTAAGCTACTGCTCTGCAAACTGGGACTCCGAATATAACTAAGTTAAATTATCACAGGGTTAATAATAAATGTCAGTTTTGTCTTATATAGAAGCAATTTCTGTTTACAATTGCCAATTTTAAACATTGCATTTGTTTCTCAGATTCAACAAACATTGCAGCAAAAATCTTCTACTTTCCATCATCTCTTCAACATCTAAAGTTGTCACCAGTTGCTAATATATTTTATGTGTGTATTGGACAAAACACACTATTTCCCTTTGTCATCACAAGGCAAAAAATAAGCAAAGCAAATGTAATATCCTCTCATAGAGTCAAGCCTCAAACTGATGAGATGTTGAAGAAATCATTTAAAAAAGGGTGGAAACGTTATTTCTTTTTAAAGATTTCTTTATTTATGCATGCAGAACTGGGGTACAGGCCAGAGGTGCAGGGGCAGTTCACCAGAGATAGATGGGAAGCAAGACAGGCAGATTGATGAAGTACACTGCTGAGGGGAGCAGCAGGCAGGTCAGGAGAGGTCAGGAGAGATCTGCCACGCCATATAGATCATCTCCAGGGCCTGGGGTCGAACATAGACTAAAGAGGCTGTGGCGAGCTTGCAGTGCTGCGTCTTTACACGTTGCACCACCAGGGAGGGCCCAGCAACGTTATTTCATGACGTAACATAATTAATAACTGATTTTATTGTGTCTGAACATTTATAAAAACTCCTCATTTGATGTTCATAGAAATCCTATGAAAAATGAGACCCAAAAAGATTAAAAGACCAGTTTTGATATTTAGCTGTTAAAATTACCTAGAATATTGAAAACAAAACAAAACATCCATCTCAGGGGCCCTATCCCAGACTGATTGAATCAGAATTTTTCAGGTCATCTAAAGATGCTTTAATAAGGCCCTCCCTGGTGGCGCAGCGGGTTAAAGCACTGCACTGAGAAACTAAAGCCACTTCCGCATGAGTTCGATCCCCGCCTGCCCCGGAGGT
>NW_004567119.1:31870951-31873411 GCF_000260355.1 Condylura cristata
AAAAGCTTTAAAATTTTCCTACTTGTATTTGCATTTTAAAACATTTAATGTTCATTCTTTTGGTTTCTATGGTGTGAGGAAGGGATTCATTTTCTGAGGTATAGTATTCTATGTGACAACCACAGGTTAATTTCGGAAAAAAAAAAAAAAAAAAAAAAGATGCTTTAATAATCCAGACCTGGGAATCCTGAAGTCCCGGGAAAGTCACAGAGCTGGGGATTGCTTGGAGTCTGATGACAGTATGTGTGCATAGTCCACTGTGCAATGCTTCCCCCTACTGACCAGAAGGTATTGCCTAAATTACTCTGTTATTACTAATAACAGTCCTAGGCACCTCTTAAGTAGGAAAATAAAGTACCTCTGTGGGGTCCAACAACTAGCGGAAATCTAATCATGATGATGCAGTTGCCTATAGAGAATGTTCTGCTCCAGCTTCACATAAATCTGAGCTTCATTCTTATTGACCAGTTATCCATACCTCACAATGAAATACTATGAATATCCCTATACGAGCTTGCCCAGTCATCAAGTACATGGGAATAGAACAGGGGCGATGAGCAGATCAGTCATATTGTAAGAGAAGTTTAGGAGGGGGGTCCAGTTTCTCCATTATCACTAGTAGTTCTTTCCTTACTCATTCCATTACCAAATTTTATCAATTCTCTTTCTACCATTGATATGTCATTGGCATATCACTTGTTCTTTTACTGTTACCCCTGACCTAGTACAGGCTCCTATTGTTTCCTGATTCGTGTGACTTGTGTGTATTAATGTATTTTCCTTCTTTCACTCTTTCCAGTCTCTTCAATCCACCCTGTGACATCACAGATTTGGCCATGTCACTGCCCTTTACATACAAAATACAGCTTAAATTTCTGTTTCTGGAAGTTAAAAGACCACAGTAAAACCTTCCTTGTATAATTCATTGCTTTCCTCTGGGTATTTCCCTACCTTGATATCACTCTCAGTTGAATTAACTTAAAACACTGCATTCCTACTCTAGATTTTTTCTTGAACTTGTCAACTGATTCAGTGTATATAAATGACCCACTGTGAACAACTAACAGGAATAAGTTACTTCCGTGTTAGGCTACTTATACCATGTTTATTAGGCATTATTTTGATTGAAATGATTATAATTCATACTGGCAAAGGGAAATAGTTAAATTTTTTAAAGGTGAGGGACAGAAGCCTGAAGTATTTTTTACTCCCACATTTCTTAATTCATCTTCAGAATTCTAGTTTCAACTGTCAGCTCCTAAAAAAAAAGGGTCCAGTTACGCCATGGTAGAGAGTTACGCGTGCCCGGGTGCTGGGCAAGGGAGGTTAACGTTCACGTTAAAAGTTGAACCCCGGCTCTCTCTGGTGGCGCAACGGGTTAAAGCACCGCGTTATGAAGTTCATCTCAGGTCAGGGAGCTGACCCACGTGGCGCGGCAGACCTCTTCTGACACGCCCGCTGCTCCCTCAGCAGTGTGCTTTGTTAATCTGCCTGCCCTGCTCCCACTCTGACTGTAGTGAATCCTCTCACCCACCACATGTCTGGTCTGTACTCCAGTTCTGTAAGCATAAATAAATAAAATTTTTTTTTTTTTAAATTGAACCCATACTCCCGAATCCTATGAAGCACTGTGAACTGGCCATTGCTGCCATAAACAAATGGTACAAGTTAAAACAAAACAAAACATAAAGTCCACTCTGTTGCTTCCTGTATACACCTACTCATCATAATCTATGCTAAGTGGAGAGAAATACAGGTGAATAAAATGTAACCCTTAATTATTAGGAGACACATAGTGCTCTTTGAAAGAAAGAATAATACAGAATTTCAATAGAACAGATGGGGCATTATAAAAGAGAGAGAGAAAAAAGAAAACATTGACATTGTGGAATGATCTCCCTGGGAAGGCTCTCCAGGTCCCAGGTGAAGAGCCAAATGGCGTGGGGGCCCTTCCTCCCCCCAAACGGGCTCAGCGCCAAGCTTCTAAAAGATGCCCAGGTGCTGTCAGCTGCACTTGCAGCAACCTCAGGATCTACCTTTTGTCCCTTAGCCAGTCCGCTCCCAGTTGGCACAAACGCAATCGGATGCTATCTTCCCCGCTAACCCTGCAAGGCCAAGGAACAGGGACCTCCTGCCCCCGGACCAAAGGAGTTCTTGGAGTTGTCCCAACTTCTGCTCAACAGGCAGGAACAAAGAACTGTGGGAGCTCAGACCAGGGAGCAGGATTTCTGTCCTGGAGGAAGATAAGGCATCCAAGAAATAAGAACTGCACAAAACATGCATTAAATTTAAACTAACCCTGGCTCTCCCTGGTGGTGCTGCGGGTTAAAGCACAGCACTAAAAAGCCAAAACCACTTCCGCATGAGTTTGATTCCCGCCTGCCCCAGAGGTGACCACATGGTGTGGCAGACCTCTCCTGACCCGCCCGCTGCTCCCCTCAGCAGTGTACTTGTAGATCT
>NW_004567119.1:31873716-31892077 GCF_000260355.1 Condylura cristata
TCTGTCTCTGGTGAAGCCTCTCGCCGCCCCTGAGCCTCTGGCCTGTACCCCAGTTCTGTATGCACAAATAAATAAATCTTTAAAAAAAAAATTTAAAGTAACCCAACTTATTGTTTGAATTATTGTATCATTATTGTATTCCAAACTGGAAAGTTTGGAACTCATGAATAAATGAAAATGTGGGCATTAATAGGATGCAAAGGGCTTCAATAAGCCAGTCTTACTAGTTCCTAATGCTAGTTTGCTCACATCAATACATTTTTACTTAAGTTATTGTTATTATCCACTGTTCATTTTTCTCTTTCATTTTTAGAGATTATGACAGGCACTTCCTAGACAGTATTTCCTAGCTCCCCCTTACAATGAGTGGCAAATAAAGAATCTTCTGTGAACATTGTAATACAGTTAATATTTGATTAGGTATTTATTTCGCAGTAGCTGTTTTACTTGCAACTGGTATTTCACCTTGAATTGCAAACTGGATTTTTCACCTCAAATTATTAGGGCCACAAAGCAGAGTTCTGTTCAGTGAGCAGATGGATAGGAACCAGCTCCAGGGCTGGCAATAAGATACTCTCTTCTCCTCTTCCCTATTTACACTGCTAGAAGCAAAGAACCCCAACATTGCAAAGTCATGTGAACGAATTACCATACCCAGAAATTGCTGTAACCCACACTGGCATTTGTATAAGTGAAAAAGAAAACTTGTGAGACTTGGGGATTAGAGTTCAAGTAATTGGGGAATTTTATCCTATTGAATGCAAAAGCACAGTATATACTGAAGTTTAATTCAAAAAGAAACAATTCCTTATTTCCTCTTTAAAAATATATGGGAAGAACCAAGGTACTTCTCCAACATAACGATATACTATTAATTCCCACATTACGCAGAGGTTATATCTCTGGCCTTTTGATGTTCTTTCCAATAGAGCTGCCTGGAAAAGAGTATGTAACCTATGGATGAGAACAATACATGAGATGCTTATTACAAATGCAACCTAGAATAGAAAATTCAAGGAGAAAAAAAAGCCACAGAAAAGGGTGGTGAAGGCTAAATGCAAAATGGTAAGTGATGGAAAATGTTACAACAGAGAAAAGAATAAGTGAAAGCAAGCTGGTTGTGCAAGTTGCATTTCCCGCTCACTCGTGTTGAGGCATTCAGGGCTGCAATCACCAAGCCCAAGTCAGGATTTCAAGCAAGTGTAGTGTGAGGCTCTGGGAAGTCTTCCGACAATTAACCTGGGATTCCAACCAGAAGTGTAAGTTCAGCTCATACCAAGAAAAGCAGACAGGGAGATCTCTGCTTCAATAGGTCCTGAGACCTAAGACCTATCGATGAAATAATTCATCATAAGAGAAGACACTTTTGGATGCAAATTGGCCTCAAAGCAGTGGGACAGACTGGAGGAAATGGGCTCCTTTTCCTGCTACTCACATTGCCTTTGCAGGTCCAAGGTCTGAGGGTGACAAGAGAGCAATAAAAGGGTAGTTAACATGGAAAGGACAAGTTCCCTGAACATCCTGTGACCTTCGAAAACACACGGCAACAGTGTGCACAGTCACAATAAAGCTCTCTCCCCACTGAGGCTTGGAATAGGGCCACTGATGGACAAACACCCGAGCTGAAATCAGACTACTGACGCTGCACATCCAGGAAGAAGAGCAGCTGGAAGACAGCTGAAGAGGTGCTGGGGACTCTGGCTGCCAAAAGCCCACAGATGATTTCCTCCTGTCCGGGAATTGCCTTCAATCTAAAGAAGCTGCTTCCCCAGCCTTAAGTTCCCTTTTTGGAGCAGCCTGCAATCAATGACTGGTCAGTTCAGGGTCCAAAAATCTGGCCCCCTCACTTAAACCAGGTCAACTGCAAATGACTGTTCCACCCCTAAAATTCCTACTAGGGTCCCTGATGCAAAGCCTATATTTAAGGCTTGCAACCCATGTACTTCCAAAAACAGAGCTGCATCAGGCTATACATTTAGCAGAACATGCAAAAGAATAAAGCAAATTGATGTAGAGCAAAATTATTTAAAGAAAATATTTGTTCATATTCACAACAGATATTAATGCTATTCTGTAAAAAGAGTTCTGATTTGTGGTCAATCAGGGAAAATCCTGCTATCACTACGATCACAGCCTGACTGAGAAGAATGGTAGAAGGAAGTCAGGAGGACACGGCCCTCTCACAGCTTTCACAAATCTAACATCTCTCATGTTTTTGATTCCGGAACAGAACCATGAGACAGAAAGCAGTACTAGCCATCCTATTTGACAGCTAGTAAAACTGGGTTTGCAAAGGTCTGCGATTTATGTAGTTAGTGGAACAATTATTTTTCCTTGAAGTTCAATTGCTATTTCACAGCTTTGTGTAAAGGTGTTTGTTTGTGTGATGTTCTATCCAAACAGACAATGCACCTTTTCTGACACCATCAAAAGATCACTAAAGGCATACCTACTTTATATCATTTGCCACTTTGAGAATTTGCTCACCTTGTTTAGTATCCTGTATGATTTGTGAACCATTTGGTGCCTCTGGGTTATGCTGGATACTAACTGCTAAGTGAATCTTTTTAACTTCATCCATGAAGATGAGGATTTCAGTATTTGCTGATACACTGCCTAGGTTTTTCTGCTATTATGAAACTGTTACTTTACAGAAGGAGGTTTTCTTAGTAGTAATGAACAGCAAAGATACAGAATACAAAGTTTTATTTTCAAAAGATTATATTCTGAGGTCAGGTTTTTGAAAAGAACACTACAACGACAGATGAGTCATCAAATGGAAGAGACTTGCTTGATTTTCCAAGAGAAGTAAAAGTAGGAAGGAATAGCAAAAGCACTGCTTATTCTAGAGCTGGGTAGAAGGAATATAACAGACGCCGGTTGAGCGGCCAGAGAGAGTTTGCCACGTGGGCAGGAACATGAGGTCACCTCCCTTGTACAGTCGGGCACTTACTTGGGAAACTGGACTGGCAGAGTTGATGTGAAAATGTAGAAATGAAATGTAAAGGCTGCAAAACTTACTCACAAACAGCCCAGAGACTAGGCCCAGACCATATGCAGCAAGAAACAGAGGACACGTGCGGAGCTCTGGGCGGTCAGCCACGCCTGGGCGGCTGAGCTGCAACACCGTGGGCAGGAGGCTGTGGAGTCCAGGTAACTTCCTGTCGGGGCTTTGCGGTCAAGTTGCCAAATTCTGAAATTGTCTTATCTCAAAGCTGATGGGAAGCTTCTGATTCCCAAAGTAGCATTCAGGCAAGGTAGAGAGGACGGGAAGTGAAGTAGGGAATCAAGACAGGAAGGGAAACCGAGACCAAAAAGAGAAAGAAGAGAGGCAACCCGGTAGCCCCCCCCCCGCCCGCCCCCGCTTCTCTCATGGCCTCCAAAGAGGAAGCAAACCAAGCACGTGAACCAAGCGATGCAAGTGATTTGTGTGTGCCTGTGTGTGCAAATTTGTTTCATTTTTATTTATATATCCATTTATGAGTCAACTCAGTATTTGTATTTATCACCAAATATATATATAGATATATATAGATATATATAGATATAGATATATAGATATATGTATCTCAAGTTTCAACTATAATAATGAAAACTCAAGATGGGTTCTTGATACATTTTTAAGATCTCAATACAATAGTCTCATCTTTAGGCAAGGCAGTTTACTAAGTCTAGCACAAGCAAGGTAATTTACTAAGCACATTAAAAAAGAAATCAAGCGCACAAATACCTCTGGCATCGAGAGGACTCTGGTAAAGGCAACCTACCTTTGCAGGGAAAAAGGTAAAATCTCAGTGCTGTCACATTGGACAGTTGCTTCCTCGGTGGTTTAACATACTAGTTTATTCTCAGGCCCATGTTAGTGGATGGAGCTGGAAGGGATCAAGCTTAGTGAAATAAGCCAGAAAGAAAAAGAAAAATCCAATAGTTTCACACTTAGCAGGAGCATAAAGGACCAGGGGGAGAAAAAAATAAAAAGCAATTGTAACAAAGAAAAAAAAAAAGAACAATTATATACCAGAGACATTTTGGGGTGTGGGGGGTGTGGGGAGCGGGGCATTGGATCAAAAGGAGGGTGGGAAAGGTACACGGGACTATGCTGATGGCACATGGGTGAATTGGTGGTGGGAAGCCCACGGGGATTACAACCGAGATGGAAAAAGACACAAAATGATGTAAAAATAAACTAATGAAAGAAAGAAAAGTCCATGTTTGTCTCATTGGACAGGTGGGTTAGAGAGGTTCCATTCTTACCCAAGTATGGTAGGACCTTGTTATCCTCAATTTACATTTCCATGGCCATCTGGCCACCTCTATCTAGCTGACAGGTGAAGAGAGAAAATCCGGGCATGACACACCAGAGGGGTGGATAGGCCTAGAAGCAGCTGGCTAACTTTAGCCCCCTTATGCTGAACAGAACTACCCACGGCCTCTAAAGTCCTAGAAGGAGTCTAGGAAATGTGGCCGCTGACTGGACAGCAATGAATTTATCAGCACTAAGTTTATACCACATCAGTGAAACACAAATACTTAGCAGAAAGCCAGCTGTTTCTGCCTCGAGATGCTTAAATTGCGAGAAATGAAAGTGATCCGTGAACAGATCATTTCAAGGTAGGATCTGCCCCATGGGCAGATGGCCAAGCCCTTCTGTAAGAGAAAACATGGGCTTATGTCTATGCTACTATTTGCACAACTGTCTGACTTAGCTTGCCCAATCTCGCCTGTGTGGAAAGTCACTTTTTCTGAGACAGGCAGGTATCTCATTAGCTGCTCTCAGGAGCCCATACACCACCCTCCCCCAAGAAAAAGTCATTCCTACTTGCAAAAAAATACCTCAAATGGCCATTCTTCTAGCCATTTAATTGTTTGAAGGTGTTGTGAAAGTCCCCAAAAAGAGAACTTAGTATGTCGACAGTAACCCTCAGGTTATATCCAGGTGCCCACTTAAATTTGTTATTTTGTTCACTTTATTCACTACCATTCCTTTAATAAAGTTTATTAATAGGTCAAATTTCATGTGAGTCCCTCAACACGGTATTAGAGCTGAAAATGATCCCCTGTCTTTATTTTACATATCTTACCATTCCTTCAAAATCCACCTCATATTATTCTTTCCAGTGCATTCCCCTTAAAATAATAAAAACTGGGCCCTCCCTAGTGGTGCAGCAGGTTAAAGCACAGCACTAAGAAGCTAAAGTAACTTCAGCATGAGTTCGATCCCCACCTGCCCCGGAGGTGACCCACATGGCACGGCAGACTTCTCCTGACCTCCAGACTCCTCCTGACTGCTCCCCTCAGCAGTGTACTTTGTCACTTGGCCCATTCTGCCCCCACTCTGTCTCTGGTGAATCCTCTCACCATCCCTGCACCTCTGGCCTGCATCCCAGTTTTGTACGCATAAGTAAATAAACCTTTAAAAAAAAACAAAATAAATAAAAACTATAGAGAGTCTATGCTTTTCGGAATTCCTATGTTATTTGCTATCTCCATCCTTTGCTAAGCCATTGTACAGAGCCCTGGATTGTATGGCTTCTAATGTTAGCTTAAGCTGTTTTGGTGGGGGTTTTTGCCCTGAGTTTTATCACCTATAAACAATCCTAGAGGAAACTTGTGTTGATTTTTCTTTAACCTCTTCAGCTTGAAACACAAATCTTTCAATATTAACTTCTTATAAATAGTTTACTTTGAAAATATGTGTGAGAACTTCTAGTTGTTTAATTGTATACGCAGCCTCATAGGATAAAACAGATACATAAAGTACTTGTAAACTCTGAATCATTTAAAAAGTAAAGAAAAATGGTAATTATGGTGGAGACCGTGAGAAAGTCAGCCCTGGCTCTCAAGTGGACTGTGAGTGAAAATGCCGCGTTCCATTGAGGCCAGGCCCCCACACAGTGGGCCATTTCTGCCACACTTTGTTCCACTTCCGCCTGGCTGGACCCTAGGTAGGCATCCACCTAGATTTAAGTAGGCCCCCTTTTTTTTTAATTTAAGTACTTTTTTTTTTCTTGCATTAACATTGTTGTTAATTTTTGAACAGTATTTGATTTCTCCCCTCAGGCATACAGTTCCCGTAGTTCTCCAACCACCCCAGCCCCTTGTGCGCTTTCCACCCAACCCCCTTCCTCTCTTACCTTATGCCTCAGATCTTGTCTGCTTGCAAGTTTTGTCTTTTTCCTGAGGCTTTGTTTGGTATGTCTACATTCCCCATATAATTGAAAACATCTGCTACTTATCTTTCTCCTTCTGATTTATTTTGCTTAGCATAATCTCTTTCAGCTCCATCCTTGTTGAGCAGAAGAGCCATCCAGATCTAAGCATGCAGACGGTGGCCTGAAGGGAGGGACAAGCTGACCTGGGTCCGTGTGACTTTGGGCAGGAGGGTGCCTACTGTCCTGTCACCTGAGGTAGCTGCTGTTCCACTGCCTTTGAAGTCTAAAGTATCGGTGAAGTTAATGCGCTCATATTTATTTGATTTTTATATTATTTAAAAGTCAGGTAAACAAAGATATTTTAATTCCTTGGTCCTCTGACCTGGGCAGGCTGGGTACAGGGCAACTGGAATCCATAACTAGTCTATTACCCTTGACAATGGACATTTATCAAGTATTTACCATAGTTTGAAGGACAAATTTTATCTTTTTGTTTTTAATATGCACCATGATCTGAAAAGAGTAGGGGCTTAGTTTTCTTAACACATCAACAATTTTTGTTTGTTTCTTCACTAAAAGTCACTATTGTTATTTTTACAAGTCATATCCCTATTATCACCTACCATCTTCAGAGACATGCATGTGTCCTCATTCTAGGTACTTTATATTTTAAAAAGAAAAAAAAAAGTTAGCTAAAAGCCCCATAGCTTCCTCCCCTTTCTCTGATTTCCCTTCTTTTTCTGCATGAACTATATGCAGTAGGACAGAGCGACTTTGTCACTAAAACTGGAAACTAAGGGGTCTCCATCATTCATTTCCCTTTCAGACACGCTCCTCAGAAATCAGACAAAGGGATATTTTTGTGACTCTTCCAGTGGGCAGAATCCAGGCAGTCCCCATTGGATTCTTCCTGCTTCTTAGGGCTCAGTCTTTTTGTCAACTGTGGTTTCTGTTTCTTTCCCTTGTACACTTGTCTATGCAGTTTCTGAGGTGGGATGGGATGGTATCTCCACAAGATTCTCTTCCAGACATGAATCCCCTTGGCCTCCTTTACTTATTATTGTTTTTTGTTTATTTGTTTTTGTTTTGTTTTGTTTTTGTAAAAATTTACTTATTTATGCTTACAGACCTGGAGTACAGGCCAGAGGTGTGGTGGGTAAGAGGATTCACCAGAGACAGAGTGGGGAGCAGAACAGGTAGGCTGACAAAGTACATTGCTGAGGGGAGCAGCGGGCAGGTTAGAAGAGGGCTGTCATGCCAATGTGGGCCAGCTCCCTGGCGGGGGATGGAACTCATGCTGCAGTGGCTTTGGAGAGCTTCATAAAGCGGTGCATTAATCTGTTGTGCCATGAAGGAGAGCCCCTCCTTTACTTTTTACCCTTCCCTTACCAAAATGAACACAAGACCCAGCTTCTGTAACATCATTACCACAAAAAATTACTCTGATTATATCAGTTCACTTTTATTATAGGAAAATGCCTAAGACAGTTTTACTAATATGCCCCAAAAGCAAAATTCATGCTTTTGGCTGTCTCATTAAAAAAAAAGACTGGAAAATGGGGCATTTAATGCCCTATAGTCCAAACCGGTAGAATATCTACAAAAATGACTGAAGGTGCCTGATCATCCAGAAAGAACATCGCTCACCACCAGCAACATGTCATCTACTCCACTCCAATAATGCCTGGAAGAAATCACACAATAGGAAAGAAATATAAATGGGCTTTCTGACTAGTAAGCATTCTCTCACCCACTCTGTCGAGCAAACAAAACCCCACATGACTAAATTCCACTGTCCGGAGTCACAGTATAGAAGATCCAGCAAGGAATTAAGAGGTCATCTAATTTACTCTTCCTACTTCCTTCTACAAACTTGCAGAA
This sequence comes from Condylura cristata, assembly GCF_000260355.1. NCBI lineage: Eukaryota > Metazoa > Chordata > Mammalia > Eulipotyphla > Talpidae > Condylura > Condylura cristata. The sequence continues at coordinate 31,881,750 of NW_004567119.1, forward strand.
CCCCAATAAAAAAGATTCAGTGGTTTATCATTGAAGACCCAAGTAATAACATCACAGTTAAATATCCACGGCAGTGAGTACACTGGGGCCTGCCTCAGTGCCACGGGGTTTCAAGGTGCCCCAGGCTCTCTTCCCAACAACGGTTGGCACAAACTGCTGGACAAACGCTGGTGTGTGGTAATGCTTCAGTAGCATAATGCTTCAGGACGGTCTGTGCTGTCACTAAATGTTGGCATGTACAGAATTATACATCTGTAGCAACTCTGTAGGTTCTGAAGGTGGCACAGAGCAATCCATGCCTGTTTTGCTGAACGGTAACTGATGGAGCCTCCGGGGGACTCCTGCACAGCAGCCTCAAGCAAATCACCTTGTCCTGAATCCACCTAACTGCTACTAGCAGCCAATTTGCTGACCTGAGACTCACATACCCCCCCATTACCTCCCACTCTCTCAGCAAGCTAGTGGGGAGCTATTATCCTCAAAGCTAGAAAGTAGCAAAATCCACTAGGAATCTCAATGTGTGGCAGTGGATTAAACTGTGAAGATGGATCTTCCCTTTACTCTTCCTTCATCTTTATTGCATCTTTCTATCATTTCTCACTTTTCTCTCTACCTCTATTTACCCATTACCAATAGCCAACAACCTGATTCACTTGAAAACCATTTCCCATGTCCACAGCATAGAGGTGTTGCCTGAGCGGATTGACGAGTTTGTGTTTTGTTTTGTTTTTTTTTCTCCAGTGATTTGTATCACTGATACCCAAGCATCGTCAGTGAAAAATTGGCTAGTCCTTCTTTTCTAGCCCCTTTTACTAAAAATACAGGCTAACAATAGCTGATGAGTTATTTTGATGAAAATTATTGGAATGAAATATCCTTGAAAGGAAAATATTGTTTACCTCTCTAGCCTCTATTACTCTTGATAAATATGAATGTTTGCTGAATGAATGAAAATCTCATTAAATCTATTAATAAAATTGAATGACATCATCAATTATAACATTTTATTTAGGGAATTTGTGGGTTAGGGAGAAAACCACTGAACTACCCAGTTCCTATGGGTAGAAAAAAAAATGAATAAAGAAAAAGAAATTTCTCCTTTGATTTAGTAGAAGTAGGAAATAGTAAATGTTTTACCTGGATATTGTTTTTCTGGATCAAAGTTTTACTTTAGGCAGCATTATTTTCATCATTTGCATACAATAAGCACCCTTTTCATTAAGTCTTTGTGTCTAATATCTTATTGTTCTTTTATGACAATGATATTATATCTGATAAAACATGAGTATTTTCCTTAGGGTAGGAAAGGCAGAGGTGTCAGAAGAGATACTGGAGGGATGAAGATGTTCCATGTTAGAAAGGAGGGAAAGGCCTTCCCTGGTGGTGCAGCAGGTTAAACCACAGCACTGCAAGCTAGCCAGCAGCCGCTTCAGTGCAAGGTCAAGCCCCACATCCCCAGAGTGACCCACATGGCGTGGCATGATGTGCCTGCTCCCCTCAGCAGTATACTTCATCAATCTGCCTGTTCTGCTCCCCGCTCTGTCTGTGAATCCTCTCACTGCCCCTGTACCCCAACACTGTATACATAAATAAATAAAACTTTAAAAAAAAAAAAGGAAAATTGCTGTGCAACTCTTCAAAGGAAAGGGTGGCTATAAGTGCAGAAAAAAAGAGCCAAGACAAAGGAAGGACCACAAACAAATCGCTAAGGACAGAAAGGAGGTTGGAGGGGTGGGGGTGTGACAGGACATGCTGCTCCCCACTGTTTCGCCTAACACTGCCTAACCTGCTGTGATGAAACGCGGCATTCAGTCCAGTTTTCCAGGCACATAGGCAGTATCTGTTGGGAGTATCTGTTTACTCACCTAACAAACACATTGTATCAATGGAGACAAATTTTTACTATTGCTGCTAATGAATGCGTTGTGTAAATGGAGATAGTTTATTATGGTTGCTAATAAAATGAGGAGGAACTTGAGCTCCTGTGTTGAAGTGTTAAGAATAAGCAAAGTTTAGAGTAAAAAAAGAGAAAAGAAACGTTGGAAGCAGTGGAAACTGTGACATACAAGTTCGTCAACACCCCCCTGGTCTCCAAAGCTCCTTCACCCCCATAATTCACAGAATATTTGGTATGGCTTTGGGTCACACAGGTTATGAAATTCAAGTTTCAGGGACATTTTTAACTAGAAGCCAGAGGGAAAAGAAAGCCCCTAGCAAAGTGTGATCTACACCTGGTTTCAGAGAACGAATGCAAAATGTGAACAGAATATACACTGTTCAAAGATGGTTTCAGAGAAATACATTAGCTGATGCACAGACATTTTATACTGCAGGATGCAACCCATGGCTTCAACATATGTTTGCTTCAATGAGCAATTGTTAAATAGCAGGAAGAGGTGGAAACAGTCTTAATAAAAATGTATTTTCAATTGTATATTATGATGATGGACATCCTAGATGTGTTTGTCATGATGCTCCTTGGAATGACAAGATTTATTCCTTCTTGATTGGCGTCAAATATTGTTTTTGAACTCTCAGAAGCTTATTGGTCATCTTGGAGATTTCAGACACCCAAAATTTAATGAAGGTTGACATAACAATTTGAGTTCCATTTTACAAAAGAAATTAAAAAATGCTTATCCTTTTACTTTGGTGATTTTCTTCATATCATTAAAAGTAACAGTGATGTGCCAATTTGGCTAGGCCACCATTCCAGCTACTCCATCCAATATTATCCCTGTGGCTGCCTTGAAAGGTATTTTGTAGATAGAGTTCATACCTACATCTGACTTTCAGTAAAGATTGCCCTTGTAACGTGGATGGCCTCATCCAATCTGCTAAAATATTTTAAGAAAGTCAAAATTAAGGGCAGCCTCAAGGTGGCACAAGGGGTTAAGTCTCAGTGCTATCAAGCCATCCACTGCCATCCACAGACACTGCAGCATGAGTTCGATTCAGAAATGTGGGGCTGCCTCATATTAGCCACATTACCTAAGACTTGACCGTGACCCTGGATATGAGCGTGTGTGTCTTTTATATAATGTAACGCTTTCATTTACTTTTTTTCTTTCTTCTTTCTTTCTTTTTTTATTGAATGTGTTTCTTATGTCCATCAAGTCAGTATATTTGGGACATGGATGTGAAAAATATAAAAAATAAAAATGCTATGGATCAGCTATTGTTTGCAGTGACTAAAAATATTTAGGGGGAAATGCTCTGGAAGGTTTGGCTGTTTTTTAATCTTATTTTATTTTATATATATTTTACATCATTCTTCCTTTCTGTACAGTGCATGCTTTCTCCTCTCAGGTGTAGTCCCCACAAAGTTGCTACCACCAATTCACCTGTGCACCATCACCATAGTCCCTCCCCTATTTTGGTCCCTCTCCCTCCCCCTACAAAGCACCCCCCCCCCAGAGTCTCTCTGATTAATAGTTGCCTGTTAATTCTGTTCTCTTAATTTTTTACAATTATTCATTTTTCCTGATCACTTATTTGGTTCCCCTACATCCTCCTGTAAGTGACACCATCCGATATTTTCCTTTTCCCTTCTGACTTATCTCACTGAACATAATCCTTTCGCTTTGGAAGGTTTTTAAAGAAATGTCCATCAAGGCAGTTTAGTGAGTTGCAGCCTGCTCCGCCCAGCACTAACTGACGGCCGCACCCCCCACAAGAACATGTGTCACAGTTAAGGGGCACGCTCCTGGCCAAAACAGGTCAAGACTCCCAATGGCAGCCCTGGGTAGGACATTTCGAAATCACCCAGCCAAACCCTCTGATGAAACACCTGTAAACCAGCTACTTTAGCAACATACTGGGGCTTGCCAGAGGCCAGTACAACTTCCCCAGACCAAAGGGGGACCAGACCTGCTCGCTGAGATTTTAGTCTGTTTCTTTGCATGCTATTCAGCATTTTGGTTTATTAAAATCTAATTTGCTTTGAAAATAATCTAAAAGAAGAAATTTGCTTACATGATAAATCTGGTTACTTCTCATGGCCAGAGGACATTTTTTGAAAACCTCACGAGGTAGCTCGTATAGGGGGGAAAAAGCCCACACACTGGGCCAGCCATGGGCTCAGAAGTCAGCACCCAACCGTAACACCCACCACTCATGTCACTCCCAATGTAACCACTGTGTGACTCTTTTCCTTCTTCCTGAGGTCATTCAAGAAATGAAAAGGCACTAGTCTGGGGGAATTTCTAGAATACAAAGAGACTAAATGAGGCAATTACTCCCTCAAGTTTATTTAAAACCCAAGGATGGTGATAGGCTTCTCAAAGACTATATTTTACTTCCACCCACTCCACCCTTGCTATAAATAAGACCACTTAGTCATGGAATAAAAGGAAGTGACCAAGGTGGCTGTTGCTTAATTATTTCATATTTAAAAAAAAAAAAAGGCATTACATGGCTTCAAGAGAAACACAAATTTACAATTGAAAGTTACTATCACCTGGAAACCCTTAACACTGGAAGACACATTAAGAGGTTCAATCACTAAATCTTGCATCTAAAGATATATATATTTTTTTAAGATTTATTTATTTGTGCATACAGAACTGGGGTACAGGCCAGAGGCTCAGGGGCGGTGAGAGGCTTCACCAGAGACAGAGTGGGGAGCAGATCCACAAAGTACACTGCTGAGGGGAGCAGCGGGTGGGTCAGGAGAGGTCTGCCACACCATGTGGTCTCCTCCGGGGCAGGCGGGAATCGAACTCATGCGGAAGCGGCTTTAGATTCTCAGTGCTGTGCTTTAACCCGCTGCGCCACCAGGGAGGGCCATCTAAAGATATATTTTATGAGATGCTGCACAGAAAGCCAAGTTGGAAGATCCTAAAACTGATCTTACAGTGAGACCTCTTTATGGGAAGAGGGAGGCAGGGGAAAGTCCACTTTATTTATGCACAATGTAACTGAATTGTTTTAGTCAAGGCACAATGTGGAAAAACCGGATCAATTTCAAAATCAAATACATTCCTAACATAACAACAGAATTGCTCATAAGTCCAATTTTTCTTGGTCCTAAAAGTGGAAAAGTGCTCTTCCTCAATAAACCAAATGGAAAAAGAAATTGCCAAATATCCCCCCTCTTTCAGGAAAAAAAAAAAGATACTAGTTCCTGTCGAACTACTTTCCTGTCGGTTTGTCCTTCCACCCAGGCGTTCTCTTGACTCACTTCCTATTCACTTTCAACCTACTGCATTGAAACTTCTACCCTCAAAAATCTGAAACTAAATTACTATGCCTCCGGATTTCGCATTAATAATTAGGAGAAAATATTCTCAGTCTGCCCAATCTCCTTTTCAAATTTTCCTGCATGCCACTGTCAGAACATTTTCAGAAAAAAATTATGCCAACGTGGCTGTGCCTCGTGTGCTGTGTGAGCACAGCAGATGTGTTCACCTCCAACTCTGCTTCCCTTACACTGACACACATCCAAGTCCAGTTATGAAGAATGGCATGGTTGGCTCTGAACCCCTGTATTTTTCCCATCTTTGAGGATTCAGCATCCTACTCTGGCAGGTACTGAGCAATTCTACCCTTGAAAGGAGGGAATAGGAAAACCTCTATTAATAAACATCTAGAGGCATGTGAACTGGTTTTGCTGCTTCCATACCCTGTGACATGACAACCACCCATCTTTTCCAATCACTGTACCTCACACTGACCTAATTTGACCTTTCTGAATCCCATGCACCCAGAGAGTACTAGACCACCCCTCCACTAGTGAAGCTCCACTAATTTCCTACCTTTCTACATTTCTGCTTGTTGACTTTTGCTCAACATATGCTGATAGGTGACATCTTTCGTACTTATATTTGTTTTGAACCCTGGATTAGAGTTACCCACTTTTTTGCCTCCTCAAAATAGTCTGTTTTGACATATTGCCCAAACTGTCCATTTCTCAGATACCTTGACTCTGTTTTCCAGACTTGGTATGGATTTGAGTCCATCAATTCTAGCTCCTGAAATTTTTCACTCTGATCACCTTCAAAACAAACAAATTCAGCCTCTTCATTGTAGACTTTAACAGTATTTATTATACATCTATATATATTTTTCTTAGCTTTCACTGAGGCATAACTGAAAAATAAAAATTGCATATAGTTAAGGTTTAGGTATATATACACACACACACAATTCAAAAATCAAGCACATCATGTAATAATCTTGTCTGGTATGTGTGAGAATAATTACATTCTACTCTTTTAGCAAATCTCAATTATATATACAGTATCATTAACTATAATCATCATGTTGTACATAGATTCTCCAGAAGTTATTATACAAAACTGAACCTTTTTTGCCTTTTCCCCCACCCCTAAGTCCGTGATTACACCATCCTAGTCTGTTTCTATGAGTTCTTCTGATTTTTTTATTTACAGTTCTTCGTTTTTTCAAGAGTGCTTTATCTCCCTTCTGCAAAGTTAAATATATCTTTCAAACTATACACTTCAAGCCCCACTTCAATAAGAATTTTCTACTCTTTCACTTGTATATCATCTCTGAAGTTTTCGGTGGTTACTATTTGTGTCACATAAAATACTTTATCCTACTCTAGTCCCCCAAGTATCTAACATTACTATTGTCAGAAGATTTCAAAATATAATAATGGTATAGACTGATTATAAAATGAATTGCTATATTCATTGCATTATACTATAAATTAGCCCAAACATACAGAAAAAAAAGATAGATGACAAATATTATCACTTACATGCTGTCAAAACTAGAAATTTTTTAGTCTCAACTTTACAGTCATCTTCAAACATAAATACTACTGTTAGAGTTTATCTACAGAATATATGTGAATTAGCCTAGAACATTCTTGGAAGAGTAAAATATAGACAGTGTAACATAAGAAGAGTTTGGGTGAACTGCTGTAGCTTATATTCTTTCTTTTCTTCTTTCTTTCTTTACTGTATTTGTTTTTTACATCATTCTTCATTTTGTACATATTTTCATCTCAGTTGTAATCCCTATGAACTTCCCACCACCACTGCACCCATGTGCCATCACCCTAGTCCCGGGTGCTCTTCCCACCCTAGTTTTTTATATTCTTTCTTAAGACATTATGTTCAGGTATATGGTGTTGTGACTTATCTGTTCTTTTTTAAAAGTATTTAGCATCACATGGTCAAATTTATCAGAGATAAATTTATCAGAGTAATTTTTATCAAATAAGAATAGTTAAAATGTGATATCAATGGATAAACAGAGGAACTACTATCACAATAAGAAATGATGAGATTGGCTCTCTTAAGTCTATGATTATAGTTGCAGAGTTCTATAAAATACTAAATCACCAAATGCTAACATAGTCTCTTTTTACTGAGGGAACTGAATTATAACATCATGTAAGTTTCGGGTGCACCATGAAATAGCAACATGTGTATTTACTACATTAACTTTACAACTAAAAGCTCAATTCTACCCTTCACCATACATGTGAAAGCTTTCGCCTGATATTCTTGAGATAACTCGCTCAGTATCGCATAGACTGCATGCAAAGAAATGGAGATGGATAATGCTTCATGATGTTTTTTAACTTTATTTGTAGACTATAGTCTGTATGATTAGAAGACTAGTTGAGTCTCGCTATGTGACCTTGGACAAAACACGAAACTTCTCTGACCTTGTGCCATCACTTACAACATACGGATAATTGCCCTCTCTTCTTCAAGACAACTTGCACATGTTAATAAGCCTTAAAAATAATACATTTTATATCGTATTATTTTATGAATAAACAAACATCAAAGATGAAATCTTTCAAGATTTCAACTTGAAATAGCTAAATTCAAATAATAAGATCAAATAATTTCTTCCTGCCTTGGTTACCAGAGTGGTCATACTTGTTGGTGTAAATAAATGACACTAGGATGTTGCTAAAAAAAAAAAAAAAACACATGTGGTTTAAGATTAGACGCCTTCCGTTTTGTGGTCTCACATGTCTGACCAAAGCAACTATTTTTATTCATGACCCATGCTTGTTAGTGACATCTAACTGCACACACAGAGTCATCACCCCTACCAAAACGCAGGCTGTGTGATGTGTCAGATTACAATGTTCTCATTTGTATTTTTTTTTCATTTTCTCATTTTAAAATGTGTTTCTACATTGATAATTCTGAAAACATTCAAATCACCTCACCATACTGAGATAGGCACAGACCGCTCAAACCTAGCCAGTGTGATAGGAACATGGGCAGGAAAACTGTTCTTTCCCTTTTCTTAGCTCTGTATCACTTGAATTTATTTAGTTTTTTCCTTCAATCATGATAAAACTATATTATTTGGGCAGTTCTGTTATGCTCAGCTTTCGTGTTTCCCAAACACCACCAAGGAGCCAATTCCTATGCAAATCACAGGAGGGTCTTTATTGCAAGCTCAAGCCTGGGCTCCCAACATGCACTGAGGCAGCGGCCGAAGTTGAGAGCAGGGTTTTTATTACAGAAAAGGGGAGTTTCAGCTCAGCAGAGGGGAGTTTCAGCTCAGCAGTACATTGATTGGTGGACATTGAACAAAGTTATCTTGTCTTAGCCAGCTTGGTCTATGCATGCAAGATGTGACCTTCCCTACTCGGCTGCATACCTTAGGACATCTGGCATTTCCCTGACATGTACTAGTTACTTGCCTACTTGCTAATTGGCTGTTGCTATGGGATGAGCAGATTAGAACATTTACAGTTAAACTTGGCCTCGGTGCCTTGTTGATAACCAAGACTTAGGCCTGGCTGGTTCAGAAGCCTTCTGAAGCCTGTCATGGCGTCAGTTTGGTCTTTCAGCACAATTCCACACTTCCACAATAGGTACATGTTTGCTCATTTTCCACAAAAATGATTGTGCTGTCACCTTAGTCCCTTTCTCTCCCTATTCCGCCCTCCCTTTCCTCTAGTCCCTCAGGAAGTCAGTATATTTTTTTCAATGTCTAAGAATAATGTTTGCTGAGCTTAGTGTACAAAGAACATACACCTACCGGGACTTGTCCTGGTCTGACTACCAATTTGGAGGTTCAAATTCCAATCAAGCTACCTCCTAGTCCTGGGAACTAGGATAACTTAATTATTTGTCTTATCTGTAAAATCACTGTATCACAGATATAAAATGATATCTGTATTTTATTAGCCATGAAAGATTATTTTGAGGAGTCATTTAAAGTAGTATCTGATATATCATCTTCTGATTTATAGTGATTTCTCCTGATTTAATTGTAGTGGCTTAGAGCGACACCTAGTGGCTCATAGGCATATTTTTAAAACCCTGATTTGTTCAATTTCATTAATTTCTTTTTTTTTTTTTTCATATAAACACAGTCATAGTTTCTATTATGGTTTCTGGCATATTTAAAGAAGATAGATACAAAAATTCAAATGCTCAGGAGGCCAATTTGTAATTAAGAAAGGCTACATTTTTAAAATTCTACTTAAGCAGACCTTTAGGTATCACTTAACAATCACATACAGCTAAGAGGAAAGAAAGAAATTAAAATATTCCAAGTGTAGAATGAATGCATGAGTTATTGTCAGTTAACTCCAAAAAAAGCACAGTAATATAAGGTAAAGATGGTTTACATATTATTACAAAAGTCACAGCTTTGTAGTTCTGTGCCACTAATTAGCTGCTGTGATTTTGACCACATTTTGTGTCTTTGAGCCTCAATTATATAAATAATAAACCACTCTAATAACATTTGCTTAATATAACACGTAATCCAATGATGGCCTTAACTTTCCTCAGTTCTATGAAGCCTAAGAGAGGTAAAGGGAGCTGCAGAAGTAAAGCATGAACTAGCTGAGGTTTATGCACGAGATTTAAGGAAAGAAGATGTCTCCATCACATTAAAGAGAAATGCGGGGCCTCCCTGGTGGCGGAGAGCTTAAGTGACAGAGCTACTACCAAGATGGTCTCAATGCAATCCCCAGCCAGGGAGCTGACCCACATGGCTCAGCAGACCTCTCCTCTCTTGTCCGCTGCTCCCCTCAGCAGTGGATTTCAGTAGATCCACCTGTTCTGCTCCCCACTCTGTCTCCGGTGAATCTTCTAACAAACCCCCACCTCTGGCCTGTACCTCAGTTTTTTTATACAAATACAAATAAAAAAAATTTTTTAAGATTTCTTTATGCATACAGAACTGGGGTACAGGTCAGAGGTGTGGGGGCAGCGAGAGGCTTCACCGGAGATAGAGTGGGGAGCAGAACAGACAGATCAACAAAGAACACTGCTGAGGGGAGCAGTGGGCATGTCAGGAGAGGTCTGCTGCGCCATGTGGGTTATCTCCGGGGCCGGGTTCAAACTCATGCTGAAGTGGCTTTAGCTTCT
>NW_004567119.1:31892177-31911182 GCF_000260355.1 Condylura cristata
TATATATACAGTGCAAGGTAAAGCAGCAAGTGCTAATGCAGAAGCTGCATCAAGTTTTCCAGACTACCCAGCTGAAGTACTTGATGAAGGCAGCTACATCGAACAACAGATTTGCAATGTAGACAAAATAGCTTGAGAAGAAAATGTCATCTAGAACATTCATAGCTAGAGAGGAAAATTCAGCGTTTCAAAGGATAAGCTGGTTCTTCTTTTTTTTTTTTCCCCCTGGGCTACTGCAGCTGGTGACATGAAATTGAAGTCAATGCTAATTTAGCATTCCAAAAATTCTTGGGCCCATAAGAATTATGCTAAATATATTCTGCTATGTTCTATAAATGGAACAACAAAACACATCTGTTTACAAACAGTTTACTGAATACTTTCAGCCCACTGTTAAGACCTACTGCTCAAAAAAAAAAATGATTCCTTTCAAAATTTTACTGCTTATTGCAAATGTACCTGGTGGTCTGAGAGTTCTGATGGACATGTACAAGAGGATTAAGTTTCCCTTCATGTCCAATAACATGATATCCACTCAGCAGCCCATGTATGATGGCATGATTTCAACATTCAGCCTTTCCTTACTATTCAAGAAATGTATTTTGCAAGACTATAACTTCCATAGATATTGATTCCTCTGATGGATCTGGGCAACATCAATTGAAAACCATCTGTAAAGTACCTTACATCCTAGACACCATTAAAAACATTTATGACTGATCAGAGGTGGTCAACATTTTAATATTAAGAGAATCTGGAAGAAGTTCATTCCAACCCTCATGGATGACTTGGAGGGCTTCAAGATTTCCAGAGAGAAAGTAACTGCAGATGTGATAGAAATCACAGGAAAACTAGAATTAAAAGTAGAATCTGATGATTGACTGAAATGCTGCAAAAACACATGATAAAACCTCAATAAGTGAGAAATGCTTACTATGGATGGCAAAGAAAGTAGTATCTTGAAGCAGATCTATATACCCCCAGTTATAATGCTGTTAACATGTAGAAGTAACAAAAACAAAAAAAATGGAATGTATTATAAACTTAGTTGACAAAACACTGTTTTTATTCTGAAAGAAGTTCCTTCAAAAGAAGTTAGTTTTACTGTGGCTAAAATGCTATCAAACAGTGTGTCAAACTACAGCGATATCTTTCATGAAAATAAATTCAACTGATGTGGCAAAACTCACTGCTATCTAATTGTAAGAAATTACCAGTCACCCTACACTTCACCAACCACCAGCCTGGTTGACTGCTGACACTAGGAAAGACGCTCCATTACAAAACAATTACACTTGCTCAAAGTTCAGATAGTGATTAATATATTTAACATATAGTATTTTTATTTTTTTTTAGATTTATTTTATTTATGCATACAAGTGCTGGGGTGTAGGCCAGAGGCGGAGGAATGTGTGAGAGGATTCACCAGAGACGGAGTGGGAGCAGAACAGGCAGAGAGATGAAGTCCACTGCTGAGGGGAGCAGCAAGAGACAGGAGAGGTCAGCTGCGCCGTATGGGTCAGCACCCTGGCTGGAAATCGAACAGCTGCTGCAGTGGCTGCGTATAGCTCCACTGAGCTGAGACTTGACCCCTTGCACCACAAGGGAGGCCCAGCATACAGTATTTTTAAATTCAGGTGTCTACATTGTTTCCTTAGACATAATGCTATTGCAAATTTAACAGCCTATAGTGTAATGTAAACCTAACTTTTATCTGCAATGGGAAGTATTCTCCTTATTGCAATATTCACTCTCTTATGTGTTCAGAACTGTTGAAGGTACAGATTTTGTACTCTCTGGAATAATTTGTGTCGTGCATAGATTATCTGACCAATACATCTCGGTAAAACTGACCAGCAAAGTTAACTAGGGCTGGATGTGTGAGTTTGTGAAAGCAAGTGGAGCGGGAGCCGGTGGGCAACTGGCTGCGAGCTGATGCAAGATGCATGGGGAGATCTCAGTTCTTAAACAGCTATAAATTGTTTCAAGTTTTCTACTACTTTTCAGTCCTTTTCGAAGAATTCTGACCATTTATTCCTGCATTCGTATTCTGCTATGATTGTGTTTCATATCTATTTGGTCTGCAAATCTGTCACTATGACCTAATATTGGTACAGGCCATCTCTAAGAGTGTTACAGGTTATCACTCTTCCCCTTCATCACTTTTAACTTTCTGTTAAAAGACATATTTATTGGCCAGTCCTGTCTATGTTCCCTTTCTATGAGATTTGCATTTTTTCATTTTTTTAATTTTTGCTGTCAGCTATACTTTACTTTCCTTTGAAAAGGGTTTGCTCTGCTGCTTTCTCCTTAACTTCTTTTGTGGTGACCTAGCCCATTATTTTGGGGTTTATCTTCTTTGCAAAAAGAGGCATTTAATGTCATAGCATTTCTTTGTGGTAATAACTTTATCTCTACACCAGTTTCTATTTTTTCGTAAAACATAGCACTATATAAATTTCAGCTGTAGATCATTTAAAATCTATGTTTTTCTGCTCTACAGTGAGTTCACTACTAAAAGTCCAACTTTACTCTTGACCATAAATTGTCCTTTTCTCCTCTGATCCCTTACACTCCTGTTATGAGTGAAACCATCCAGTAGTTTTCTTTTTTTCTGGCTTATTTCACTAAGCATGAAGGGGTAAGTGGGGAGAGAAACAAAATGTAATAAAATAAAAATGAAACTATAAACCAGAGACATTTTATGGGAGTGGAAGGGAGAATAGCATCAGAACTGGGGTGGGAGGAGTTCACAGGACTATGGTGCACACAGATGAATTGTTAGGGGGAAGCCCATGGGCATTACAATGGACATGGAAAAAAATGCACAAAATGAAGGATGATGTAAAATAATAATAATAATAATAAATTAAAAAGAAGAAAAAATGTCTCTTTTTTACAAATTTACACACTCCCTTTTCCCCTCACTTTTTGGTAACTACAAATTAACCTGTTTATTTTTGTTTTGTTTGTCCATTTGTTTTTGTTTTTTTCTACATGTGAGTGAAACCACACTGTGATTTCACCTTGTCATTTTTCCTTTTTTTTTTTTAAAGATTTATTTATTTATTCATACAGAACTGGGGTATAGGCCAGAGATGCAGAGGGTGAGAGGATTCACCAGGAACAGACTGGGGAGCAGAACAGGCAGAGAACAAAGTCCACTGCTGAGGGGAGCAGCGGGCGGGCCAGGAGAGGTCTGCCACGCCATGTGGATCTCCTCCAGGGCAGACGGGGATCGAACTCATGCGGAAGTGACTTAAGCTTCTTAGTGCAGTGCTTTAACCCGCTGCACCACCAGGGAGGGCCCTCACCTTGTCATTTTCTCTAACTTATGTCATTAAATATAATACCCTCTAGATCCTTCCATGACATTGAAATGACAGGATTTCATCCTTTTATTAGCCGAGTAGTATTCCATTGTGTATATGTACATCTTCTTAACGTACTCATCTGTTGATGGGCATTATGTTGTTTCCAGCTCTGATTATGGCAAATAATACTGTAGGAAAACATGGGGTAATGTGTCTCTTCAAAACAGTGTTTATGCATTTTTGAGGTAAAGCCCAAAACTGGGATATTAGATCATGTGGAATTTCTATTTTTAATATTTTGAGGAATCTCCACACTATATTTACCTTCCATAAGAGTTGGTTTTCTTCTATTAGTTTGTATTTTCAGGTCTTACAACCAAGACTTTTTCAAATTTTGAGTTGACTTTTGTGGTCTTGTCTTGTTCTTTTTCATGTAGCAGTCCAGTTTTCTCAACACCACTTATTGAAGAATTTCCTTGCTCCATTGTATGCTCATGGCTATTTGGTCACATTTTCCATATATGTATATCAAGTTCTGACTGACAATATTTTTATCTTTTATTAACATTTTCCAATTACCATGTTGCTTCTCTGATTAATTAATTTTGTTCTCACCCCACAGACCTGAGGAATTTTTGGTATCTTTTAAAAACTGAATTCCATTTTTAAAATTTTAGTGTGGTATAAATACTTGGTAACTGAGTTACACTCTTTACAGATTTTTAATTGTGCAATGATGAATTTTTTTTTAAAGATTTATTTATTTGTGCATATAGAACTGGGGTGCAAGCCAGAGGCTCAGGGGCGGTGAGAGGCTTCACCAGAGACAAAGCGGGGAACAGAACAGGCAGATCGACAAAGTACACTGCTGAGGAGAGCAGCGGGCGGGTCAGGAGAGGTCTGCCACGCCATGTGGTCACCTCTGGGGCAGGCAGGAATCGAACTCATGCGGAAGTGGCTTTAGATTCTCTATGCTGTGCTCTAACCCGCTGCGCCACCAGGGAGGGCCGCAATGATGAATTTTTAACCAAAAGCATAATGTCATAAAATGAATCTAGAGCTTATTCACCTAGCATAACTGACCTTGTACCCATTAATATGCAACCCCCATTTCCCTCTCTGCTGGGGCACTGCCTCTTTGGTTCAATGAGCTTAACTATTTTGGACACCCTAAGTGGAACCATGTAGTATATGTCCTCTGTGACTGGTTTATTTCACTTAACATAATGTCTTCAATTCATATTGTGACATATATAGAACTTCCTCCTCTGTTAAGGTTGAATGATATTCCATTGTATGTATGTAACATTTTTTTTTGTTCATCCTTGAATAATACATAGGTGTTTTCCCAGTTTACCATTATGAATAATGTTGCACTGAACTTAGGGTGCAGGTATCTTTTTCAGATAAAATTCTTTCAGAATAATCCCATTTCAAAAATGGGATTGCTGGATTATGTGGGTGTTCTAATTTTAGTATTTTTAGGCATCTCCATATTGTTTCAATATATTCCCACCAACAGTATACAAGTGTTCCAACCACATCTTAACTTCACCTACATGTCTTTTGTTGGTTTTTGTTTTACGGATTATATTTTGACCATAGCTATTCTGCCAATTGTGTGGTGATATCACATTGTGCTTTTGATTTGCAATTCCTTGATGATTAATGATGCTGATATCTTTCCCGTTCCCTTCCTTTCTAACCAGTCAGAGCAGCCATAAATTTAAAAGAATTTTTAACCACATTAGCCAGCAAATCTGCTTGTTTTTTAATGGAAGGGTCTTCAGTTTACTTGGTTCAAACAGCTCCAGGAAATAACACTCATTAATTTACTCTCCAATTTCTTTACAATTGAGTATATACAATTGACAATAGTATTGTACATAATCAGCCAAACATAAATATAAAAAGAATGTTATTTTCTATTACGAGTAAAAATATGAAAAGGATGCTATATTTCTATTATCAGTGAAAATACTATTGTTTAGTAATAACTCTATTCACTAGTCTACTAAAAGTTTATATACATATATACTGATTTGGCATATGGAAAAATAATAATAATGAAATTAAAATATGTACACAAAGTTTATCAAACATTAAATACTTGGAGTGTTAATCATTACTCATCCTTACAATAAATCTTAGTTCCTCTCAGGAAATTAGTGTAGTACATAACTTGCTTGAAAACATTCAGCTAGTCGAAGAGTTGAAATGGGAAAATAGATTCATCTCCTCAGATACCAAAGCTGGCCCTTCCACATTAGACTTCCATAGGTCATTTGTGGAGCATAATTGATAGAGTGCTAAGATTTATTGTTATGATTAGTCAATTCATGTAGTTGAATATATTTTGATAGGGAAGTCCAGGCCCACTCTGAATCTATATAATCTGCACTTCTCTGTACAAAAGGAATATAATTCTTTTCATAATGCCTTCCAGAGAAATTAGGGTTATAAATTCTCCATCATCAATGAATTTTACCATGTAAAAGCCAGCTGGACAATTTGCAGATTCCTTGAGGTGGTCAGCATACTTTGGCTTCATAAATGTGTATACTGGAGCCAGATGGCCTGGTTCTAACCTAATTTGCTAATGTGCCTCAATTATTTTTCATTTTCAAAAAGGGATAATAACAGGACACATCTGAGGATTGTTACAAGGACTAAATGAGTTAATGTTTGTGTGTAGCAGAACAGAGCTTGGTATATCCTGTGCTGGGTGAGGGTTTTCTAATTGTGATTATTAGATGTTAGAGGTTGAATCAAAATGGGTTAATATTATGCTTTATAAGTTATTCCTCAATAAAGGTATTACACATAATGTGATTGAAATAAAAACATATTTCTATACTATTCATATTTTCATCACCAGTAGCATGGATTTAGGGAAACAGGAGACAAATAGTAAAAACAGAGCTTTTGCTTTAACATGGATGATTAACACCTTTAATGTATATTCTGTTTTCTTTCTATTACCAAAAGTAACTCTGGTCATCCATTCCATGTTGGATTATGTGTGTTTCTGTAAAGAAGGTTTTACAATCTTCATCAAAGAAAAAGCTAGTTGATCTCACAAAGGCATTGATTGCCTAATATTTAGACAGCACCCACTATATTTTACGTTAAGATACTGCCATCTGAGAAAGGATTATTGACCGTGACAAATCTTAAATGGGAAATGAAATAAAATTTAACTAGAAAAATGTTTCTGTGCCGGAGTCAGATGCACATTGCAAGAGGGAAAAGCAAACTTCCCTTTAATGTGGTTTTCATTATTCAGCGTCTCTGACGTGATTTCAGTATAATCCAACCCAAATGCTGCCTGATTCTTCTTTGCCAATTCTGATGAGTAGTACAACAATATGCTCCATTGTTTGGGGAAGAATCCTTTCCCTTTCCAGACTTCGTGGGTTCCAAACTCAAAGCACACTTGACTCCCCAAGCAAACTGACTCACCCAACTAGAGTTTAGGTTAATTGGGTTTCCTGTGATCTCTAAAGGACCCTTCAGATCCATTTTTGGAACAGACTCTTAAGGGAGGGATCAGCACAGTTAACCCCCCAGGCTCCTGGGCTGCTGGCCACGTGTATTTGAAGTCTTTACAACTCTCCTAGAAAACAGTAAGCCCCACATTATCAACTCAATATTATCTCATAATTCATTTTGAATTGTTTTCTCTATTCCACTGTTCTCCTACCTACCCATGTACAGCCAGTACTCTTTTCTGCCAAGAAGTTTTCACTTTTGCCAAAAGCAGAATATCCATGGCTTCAATTATCTTCAAATATCTAACACAAGAAATTTAAAATCTGCCCATTTTTCAAGAGTCATACCAATGTCATCCCTTCCATAATATATTTTTAACAACCAGAAATTACTTTTTGTTCCTTTTATATCCTCTCTACATTGTTCTCTTTTGTTATATAGAAATTTCCTTATCTTCTTTAATCTCCATTTATACTGTAAGCTTGTAAAAATATAGAAGCATACTGTGTTCTCCATTCTTCGCCTGCCCCCCATCTCACCCAGTCTCATTCTCAGAATTAAAGTGTTCAACAATGCATATTAAATCAAATAGTAATGATCATGCCACCTTTCCCTAGAATGACTATATCCACATAATCAATTCAAGTGGCAGGAACAACAAATATACCTTACCTGATTTAAATAAGGGTCAAATAACTTGTGTGCCCAAAGAAAAAGGATCCTCTACCAATATCTGTTTGCCAGTATCTCTACCAACCACTCAATCTCTCCCATTTTGTAAATTTCTCACAGCATCTGGAGTGATGTTTTGTTTTGTTTTTAAAGATTTATTTATTTAGGGCCCTCCCTGGTGGCGCAGCGGGTTAAAGCACAGCACTGAGAATCTGAAGCCACTTCCGCATGAGTTCGATTCCCGCCTGCCGCCTGCCCCGGAGGAGACCACATGGCGAGCCAGACCTCTCCTGACCCGCCCGCTGCTCCCCTCAGCAGTGTACTTCGTCAATCTGCCTGTTCTGCTCCCCACTCTGTCTCTGGTGAAGCCTCTCACCGTCCCTGAGCCTCTGGCCTGTACCCCAGTTCTGTATGAATAAATAAATAAATCTTTTTTTTTTTTTAAAGATTTATTTATTTATTCATACAGAACTGGGGTACAGGCCAGAGGCTCAGGGGCGGTGAGAGGCTTCACCAGAGACAGAGTGGGGAACAGAACAGGCAGATCGACGAAGTACACTGCTGAGGGGAGCAGTGGGCGGGTCAGGAGAGGTCTGCCACACCATGTGGTCACCCCTAGGGCAGGCGGGAATCAAACTCATGCGTAAGTGGCTTTAGCTTCTCAGTGCTGTGCTTTAACCTGCTGTGCCACCAGAGAGGGCCTGGAGTGATGTCTTTTTAATCACTCCATGCCTGATACACAAAGCAGTGTGGTAGAGTAGATAAGGCGTGTGCTTTACAGTCACACAGATCCAGTTCCAAACAGTGCAGCTTAGCTGGGTGACTTCAGCATGCTGCTTAACCAATGTGAATGACAGATTTTTCCTCTATAATAAAAAGCCACAATAACAGCCTCATACAGTGATAGTGAGGATTACATGGCAAAGGTGCTTGGGACATGCTAAAGGATTCAAAAATATTAATTTAAAGATACTGGTTCACTTAAACAAATGCTCTTGTGTGCCCACTGCGGGCTGTGTGGTAATTTGTGCTGAAGACACAATATAAGCAAAACCAGCACAGGCCCCGTTCTTGAAGAGCTGAGGATCTAGTGGAGAAGACAAGCAATTGAAACTGCAGAACCTGTGACAGATGCAGTAATGCAGAAGGAAGTTCAGAATGCCTTAGTACACAAGTGAAGAGCAGCTATGGAATCAGGAGAGACTTTCACTCTCCTGGTATCTTCAAATGGGAGTGGAACTCAGTAGCTGCAAAGTGTGGTCACAACTAACAATACAATCTATTTGAAGTGTCGTGTGGAGACACACGCAAGGTGCCAGTACCACATAATCACACTGCAGGTTCAGTATAGCTAACAGAGCAAGCCACAGCCTTGAATCCACAAGCACAGTCTCAAAAAGAAGCAAGACTCAACTCCACACACAAATGCCCACTATTAGATAAATAGAAAAGCCTCAGATAAAAACATAATCAATACACATGTTTTATATTTGCATACTTCCCTATTTTTGCTCATAACTTCAAACTCAATGTGAAGAGTCAGGAACTGATTAGTAATTTCTGCAAAGCATATGCCCTTGTGATGCTTCTACAGACTGCTTTATTTTCTAAAATAGCATGCTAATTTTAAAGACAAAATAATAAAAGACATACAGGGTTGTGAGTGGAAAAGTTTCAAAGCTCATGAGGCCAATTCCTCATTCTAAATGGCCCGTGGGGTGCGATGAGAAACTCGCAGCCCACTTGTCAAACAGGAACCTATGTGGCTGGTTCACACTTCACCGCGCTTACAGCAGCCTCACAGTCGACCAAGGATGTCAGGGGGAAATGAGACAAGTTTAGGTGAACCAAGTCTGGCGGCCTTACTGTTTGACAGGGGCCTTGAGTCCACGCCCTCTCTGACCAGGACTGGTGAAGAGCTACCACAAGACAGACAGACAGTGCCCACAACCCAGCAGAGAGGTCTGGCCACAAAAGGGTGACTGAGGTCTTCACTGTCATCAGCTAAAAACAAAGGATGAGATGAAATCAGATAAGTTAACGCCTGTAACAGAAGGCTGGATTCTGTGAGATAAATTTCCTGGGAATCAGTGCTCTAGTTATTACTGGGTGAAGCATCAACACAGGTGAACACACATGTTCTGACTCGTAGCCTATATTCTAAAAGTCTTGGGCAAGAACAATGCAGAAAACCTTTTATTTCCTTTAGGTATCCAGCTATTTCTATTCAGATCTGCTTACCTTAATTTCAGATATTAACTTTTAATTTTAAGAAAATACTTTGCTGGTCTTCCTGATAGCTGACAAACACACAGAGGTCTACACTATCTTTCCATGAAATAGCACCCTGGAGCTGTTAACTCACTTCCCCTTTCTCTCACCTGGATCCTCAGTGAAAGTGAGCATGCTTTCCAGCGGAGAGGTCTGGCCACAAAAGGGTGACTGAGGTCTTCATTGTCATCAGCTAAAAACAAAGGATGAGATGAAATCAGATAAGTTAACGCCTGTAACAGAAGGCTGAATTCTGTGAGATAAATTTCCTGGGAATCAGTGCTCTAGTTATTACTGGGTGAAGCATCAACACAAAGTGCCACTAAATGCACTGGGGTCTGCTCAGACATGAGCACCCTCTAAAACCTGGAAGGAAGAAGTCGGGAAATATGTCGATTAAGAGTCATGTGACACTGATCCCCAATTTCCTCTTCTCAAAAACTAAGATAATAAAGATCTACCTCTGGGCCCTCCCTGGTGGCGCAGCAGGTTAAAGCACAGCACTAAGAAGCTAAAGCCATTCAGCATGAGTTCGATTCCCAGCCCCAGAGGTGACCCAATGGCGCGGCAGACCTCTCCTGACCCACCCGCTGCTCCCCTCAGCAGTATACTTCGTCAGTCTGCCTGTTCTGCTCCCCACTCTCTCTGGTGAATCCTCTCATCACCTACACCTCTGGCCTATACCCCAGTTCTGTATGCATATATAAATAAATATTTTTTTAAAAAAAAGATCTACCTCAAGATTTTTGAAAGGATTTGCTGCCCTTTGTAAATGGTACTCTATATAAATGGTACTTCTTGATATAAGTAGGACCTCTTAAATAGCACCTATTACTACTACTTCACTTAATACGGACTCCATAATAACCAGGGGAAATCCAGAAACAGAATGCAACAAAATACCCCAAATATTCCGATAAAGAACCTGCCTGCCTAGAAGTGTGATGTAAGGGACAGTTCTGGACCTGAAGCTAAAGGCTCTGTTCAGTGGACAGCACTCGAGACACTCAATAATGAGGTCTGGGCCCCCCATTCCCCTTCTCTCCTTTCAGTTTTGTCATTTGAACAATTATAAAGAGCCAACCTCATCTGTTTGCAATGGGCCTGAGAGCTACCAGACCACCGACTACATCTGTGAGATTGAATGTCCTGGCTCTGACCGTGTCCTAGATAGCCAGGTAACATGCTGAGGCTTAGTCAGGTAGGAGGGCGCCAACTGTACAAGGTCTCTCCCAGGAGAATGGCAAAGTGGAATACTTGCACCCCTAGACTCCTTGAAACCACATCCTTCTAAGCAATACTACCAGACCCCAAATTCATTTACCTCCATTGAAAGAAACAGGCCGCAAGGTCCTGTGATAGCGCTCATCTCTTAGAGATGTGAATCACTTGACAGATGCTGTCACACTAACACTATTCACTGTTGAGGGCAGCTAATAAAAAATAATTTTGCTGATAAGGAATCTGAAAAACTGAAGGTCAAGTCACTTTGAGCAGCAAGTAAATCAAAGATCATGTAACTCTCCAACTTCTGTGTACCCTTCGGGCCTCCCAATTAGCGAGGCTGAAAATGCCCAGCCACTTTGATGATCTCTATTCAGGATCACTCACAGGGGCTTCCTGCTCGTGTCCCTCTGCCACCCCAACCTGGCTCTGCCGCCCCCCCACCAAGCTGCCTCTCCCAATGCTTGAATTTCAGACCTCCCACCTAGGCTATTACCACCAGCTCGGCCTCCTGTGCCTCTCCACTCTCAGCTGCCTGCTGGCCAAATGATCTCCTGACACCCATCCACACACACTGATAGGTGGGTTATTTAAATGTCTGTCCTCTAACCCCACTATTCAAATTAGAATTTTGTACAACCCAACTAGGAAATTTACACAAAATTTGGTATCTATCCATCCACTGACCCCTCACACACACACATATCCCCTCCCTCCATCTTTGCCCACCTTTGTACCTGTCCCATAGACACAGACTGCCTTGGATGGGGCTGGACGTCACTTCCGGTGTAACGCCGGGGGCTTCTCCTCCAGCACACTTAGACTTGGAGTCATCTTTCCCTCATCAGGCACAGCTCTCAAGGCTGCCGCCCCAAGAGGTGACCATTCTAGATGTCACTCTGGTGCCTTCCTCAACCCTGAAACAAGTCCTCTCTCCACAGCAACCTACAGTGAGTTTCAGTCACTGCCTTGGCTCCCCGGGTTTACCTTGGACCCCCTGAACTTTGCCCTTCTCCTGTCTCCATCTGTCAGGCTGTTGTATTACCAAAATACCTGTGCCTTGCATTCCCTGAATGTCTTCTGATCCTCACCTTGCCACTCCCAGGACGGCCTCTGAAATCCTCACTGTGTATTTACTGACTCGTGGGGCAAACCGCAGGAGGGCCAGTGTGCACTGCAGTGTTTGTCCTGCAGCCACACTGCAGTCCAGTTAGACGGGCACAAAGTCCCTAGCGGTCAGTGTCTGTTCTCCAGGATGACAGACAAAATAGCTAATTCCTCATTATCTAGAGCCAATAAAATGTCTGCAGAGTAAGAGCAATCAGCCCCACCATGAGCAGAAGCCACAGCCTGAATCGATAAACTGCAGCCTAAAAATAGAGCCACCCAGTCCCTGCGGAGCACAGCTTGACTTAATACAGGCTTAAATGGAATATTCCTTAATTACCGCTGTTTCCTAAGAATTTTTTTGACTTTTCTCAGACATGTTTCTTTCTCCAGGGTATGTCTAGGCTTGGCACTTCAGCAATTTCAGTGTTTCTAATCTATTGACAGTATCATCATCCTACCAAGCAACCTTCCTTTTGGACCCAGAGTAAAAAGATGTAAAATATATAAGAATAAGTTTTTTATATTATCAGATATAACTCACATTTTGAGCTGCCAGAGTTGCTAAGAAAAGTTCGGCTGTTTTTCATTTGTCATCAAATTCAAATACAAGTTTTGCTTTATGTTATGTTTTCGAAATATTGAGCATCCATTGAAGCTCAGAACTGGAGAGTAGAGCAATTCACTAAAGGAATCCTTATGGAATTCTTTGGTAAAATACACGATTGTGTTCCACATGAATAATTATTCCTTTGTCTATACTTTTTGTCAGGTATTATATTACTACTCACTCATAGGCAGAATATATTATGTTTCTTTCAACAATCATACCCAAACTGCATCTTCTGAGACAGACAAATTAGATTTAGGCACATTACATTCCACTTAGTCAACTCAATAGAAACCCTGTTATAGGACTCAAGGGGAAAGGCCAAGTTCTTAAAATGAAAATTAATTGATTCCAGTGATTAGAATGCAGCAAGAATCAAGCAGTATTTGTGTGGTGGCATCTGTGTCACACACCCTTCTGATGAAAAGAGAAAGGTGGGTAAATATGTAAATACGTGTGTCAAAGGCTGGTATATCAATAAATAAGAAAGGCATCGAGAGGCCTCGTAATAAAGACAACATAAAGCTCTTCAACTTCCTGCATAGACAACCCAGATTTAAATACAGAAGTAAGGTCCTGATCGTTAGTCTTTTTGACATTGCTGTTCCATAAATGTACTAAGAAACTGTCCAATTGATAGAAACATCAGATTTCTATTTACCACATGCCGACACACTTAAGAATCAGTGAGGGAAAAATAGCCACTAACCTGGTGGGGGTGACTAAATGTCATTTTTCCTAAACTACTGCATTTGAATTCTCTCAACCTAGTTAAACAAAGCTCATTTTACATTCAATACTTTTTTCTAAAGTATATGAATAATGAGTTTGTGCAATCTGGATGTTTGTGATCACTTCCCAGAATGTTTTCTTTCTCAGCTGATAGTCAGTCCCCTTGTCCTGTTCCCTTTCTGCCCTCGTGGCTTTCTCTCTGGAAATCACTCAGACCGTGCCACTGAGGCTGCTCACTTACATTCAAGATGGCTGATATTTTCCCTCTTGGGCCCCGGGATAATTCCTTTTATATTAGAAATCAGTGTTCATCTTTCTTTGAATAAAATTTTTCTATGGACTAATTTATTTTTCTCTCTGTAAAAATGTTGTAAGGCTACATTGAGAATATATCTGAGAATACCCTTTGTGTGATGAACTAGTTTGAGAATTGGTGAAGCAATCCCCCAATAGTTAAAGGTGATTTAAAAGACATATTTTCCTCTAGGGAGGAAAGCATGTCAAAATAGGTTTCTACAATTTCTAGGACTACATTTTTTTTTAATTCTTTGTCTTCCTAAAAATCAAATTTGCTTTAACTAATCTTATCTATATACCAAGTCCTTCCAGAGGTTTTAAGATATAGTTTCATTATGTTATTTTCAGATCCTAAGGACAAACACTTGTTTTGGGTCTTCTTTTCCAGTTCCTTATTTGATGAAACAAGGGCTCCATTGTTCAAATTTGCATGATTCATAAAAATTCATATTTGAGTAAATTACACTTACAAACTTAGCATTTGCAGACATGTCCCATTAACTACCACAACTGTGGGTTATAAAAAGGTTACAACACAGACACAGATGATCTCTAAGGAAGGCCTGCAATGAGGGAAAGAGCATACAATCTAATTTTTCTTCCCACATTCCATTCCACAATTTTAATACCAATGAAAATTTGTTAAAAGACCATTAATGTGCCCTCCCTGGTGGCACAATAGGTTAAAGCACAGCACTGTGAAACTATCTTGAGTCACTGTAGCAAAAGTTCGAGCCCCAGCCAGGGAGCTGACCCACATGGCACAGCAGACCTCTCCTGACCCACCCACTGCTCCCCTCAGCAGTGCACTTCATTAATCTGCCTGTTCTGCTTCCTACTCTGTGTCTGGTGAATCATCTCACCACCCTGCACCTGTAGCCTATACCCCTGTTCTGTATGCAGAAATAAATAAATCTTTAAAAAAAAAAACCATCAAGAACACTTCTGTTTCAGCTTTGGATGAACACCCTTAGAAGCAGAATATGTTCATTAAGCATCAGCCAGTTGTGCCGTCAAGGCTTGCATTAGAAAAGCAGTTCCCTTGGCATGGGAGGAAGGCAGCAGCAAGGGCGATTCTGAGGTTCCTACCTTTTACCTATGTCACCTACAGGTGGAAAGGACTAGTGCCTTTGGTCTGACTTACCACCTAGGCCGCCCTCCGCTTCCCTGCGTCCCTAAGCGCCACGCTGTCGGCCAAGGGGTGGGATAGGACTGTTCCTCTCCATTCACCATGCTCTGGGGACAGATTTGTTTTAAGATTATCCACACATTTTTTTTTAATATAGATCCACAGAAGAAACATTTTAATCTCTTTAATTAAGGGGGAAAAATCAGGAAATGTGTCACAGTGTGTTTTGCACTGACATAACAAAAATGCATTGACCTCGCACCAAGTGGCAAGGTTCTATACAGAACAAGGGCAGTGACTGTAGAAAAATGGGCAGTGGTGAGAAAGCAGACACCTCAGTTTTGTGTTCACATACCAACAGAGCCTGTATGTTAACAGCACTGCTCACTTAAAGAAGCCAAGAATAGAGCTTTTCACCCGTGAAAACAAGAAAATGTTCCAGTTCTGGTTTCCTTGATATTTCATTGCACTTTGTTTTATATTAAAATGAATATAACATATTATTTTATATAAAAGAAAACACTGATTATAGTAGTCAGGACATAAATTAAAAAGACTTTATCACTACCAGACAACTAGAAATGCCAGGAAAGAGAATAACCAACGCACCTCATTTGACAGTATAGCTGAGCTTGCAAGAAACTACTCAAAATCAAAAGCCAAGGAAAACAGATGGATTCATAAACCAGAGAGGTAAACTAGACCCTAACATAAAATGGAGCACAGCATTTGCTGATCTCAGTTGTCTAGAGGACTCACTTTTTAGAGTCATGCAAGCCAGAAAAAGGGATATAGGTTCTGCAGAACAGGAAAACAAGGCAAGGAGCTTCAATGAGCTACTGCTTCAGTGAAAGCAGAGTCAGGAAAAAGTTACCTGCTAAGTCTGACAGCAAGAAAATATGTTGGAATCAGCTTAATACCTAGGAATAGGTCTTCTGGGTTTCTAATTTAAATGTACCTTACCTGTGGCCCAGCACAAGTCAAGAAAATAACAAAGCAACCTCGGTTTGAAGTGCATGGGCTGCCAAATGGAGCCAATGCAAATTTTCTTCAAATGAATGTACCCCTAAACCAGTTCCCAGAGGTCTCCATAGATAAACAACCGGAATGCACAAAAAAGCTAATAGAACAACTGAATCTAAATTAAACACCTGTGGGCTCTCCCCCCCAGTTCCAAGAGAGGAACTCAGCACGCACGTCTTGCTATATGAGCTTTGCCTGGAACACTTTGGGGAAATCCTACAATGTTAATTAACTCCCTAGAACCTGCAGGTATGGAAAGAATGAGACTACAATGCCCAGGAGAAACCAAGGAAAGCTGCTATTCATGTCAGTTACAAGCTGCAAATCAGAAAACTGAGACAATGACATTACCTGGGAAGAGTATGAAGTCTAGCAGCCCACAGGAGGAACCCAGAAGTGACGGGGAGCTGGTTGTTGAACTTCACAGACTGACAGAACTGTGATTGTGACAGACATCTGTAAAAGTAAGTCATTTGAATAAAAGCAGGCAAAATTAGTAGCTACTTTTAATTATGATCTGTGTATATTTTGTCCTGGCAGTAGTGTCAGATGCTCAATAAGCTGTTTCAAATTTTTGTTGTCACTGTTTCTGGTTCACACAAGGCAGAACTCAGATCAATTCTAATCAGCCTCAGCCACAGTAAGTAATAAGACTGGACATAAGTCGAATCTCCCTAGCTGAAGACTGCCCCACCACACATGGATGTTGAGTCTATGAGGTCAGAGGGAGGTTGCTCACAAAGTCCCATTCAGGAAGGAGAGGCAGGCTGAAGGGACAGGGTAGAAGGAACCCAAGGGCAGAGGCCATTCTCCTGACATGAAGGGGCAGGTGAGACATGGGGAAAGCCACACACAAAGTAAGTGTCTCAGGCCTGGGAAAGGCAATCAGACGTTCACAAAACACAGGCTCTGAACATCTGCCTGCCCAGAAAGTCTGTCTCTATTTAGTGATTTAATGAAGAGTTTGGTGAGGAAATGAGTAGGTTAGGTGATTTCCAAGATACTGTTTACAAATGATACAGTAATCAACTCTTTAACTGTTTAGAAAAGCTATCTTTGCAAAACATTCCACCTTGAATAAAATATTTTTAAAACCTTTAAGGAATGTAGATAAATTCTTTTATTTATTTTATTTTTTTCTTTTTTGCATACAAGAACTGGGGTGTAGGCAATTGTGGGGGGGTTGAGAGGATTCATCAGAGCCAGAGTGGAGAGTAGAACAGGCAGATGTACTGAAATACACTGCTGAGGGGAGCAGTGGGCGGGACAGAAGAGGTCTGCTGGGCCATGTGGATCACCTCCCTGGCTGGGAATCAAAACTCAGGCTCCAGAAGTGACAGTGCTGAGACTTAACCCCTATGTCACCAGGAAGTTCCCCCAAATAAATGCCATTTTAATGAACTAGTTTAAATTAGTATTCCCTTCATACACATAATTTAATTAAAACTTAAAAAATGTAAAAGCGGGCATCTCCCTGGTGGCACAACAGGTTAAGGTAACACATTGTGAAGCTCTCTGAAGCCACTGCAGCACGAGTTTGATCTCTGGCCAGGAAGCTGACCCACATGGCACGGCAGACCTCTCCTGACCTGCCCACTGTTCTCCGCAGTAGGGTACTTTGCCAACTGCCTGGTCTGCTCCCCACTCTGTCTCTGGTGAATCTTCTCACCCACCACACTTCTGGCCCATATCCCAGTTCTGTAAACATAAACAAATCATTTTTTAAAAAATGTATGTAAAAGCTTTGTTAAAAAGTAAAGAGGTAATATCTAGGCTCACATCATCAATCTTATCTCTGATAGTTTTTCCGAATATATGTCTCCTTTTGATTTGTCTTATGGGGTACTGAGCATTCGGAACTAGCATGGTTAAATATTAAGCCCCACAATAAATGTTTTCATAATTTATCATCTAATCACTTCATTTTCAGTTTAGTTAAAGGAAATGGAAACATTCTAAAATAGTTTATCCTAAGATCAGATGCACATCGCTTGAAATAGTTGCCAAATGTGATTCTAAAGTCTGGTTCAAAGGAGATAAAATTCTACAGGCAGGTCGAAATAAAACCACAGTGTCCTTCTAGCTAAAGAGAAAGTTTGCCACAGCTGCAGACAGAATAACCATTCCCTAGAGTCTCCAAGTGGATGATTTTATTTATGGGCATTTCAGAAACTTCCTTTTTTGGGAATGAAAACATTGGCAACTGCAGCCTACCAGATACAGTCTGCTGAAGAACTCACCAAAGATTTGTTTTGTTGCCACAATATGTTACAAATGCCACTCAATAACAAATGGCATCAACAAATAACAAATGCACTGTAAATAGTAGGCTTATTTCTTAAACCACCACCAAAACTTACCGAATTCTAACATTTCATTAGTCTGTTCATGTAACGATGCCATTTTGAATTTTAACTACACACAAAAAAAATTGAAATATACTTTATTGTACACATTTGTACTTGTGTTATTCTGGACTGAGTTTAGTTGAATTAGAAACAGTAAACGTTCTCAAGAGTGGATCACAGTCAGAAAGAAAAAACCTTTCAAAGGTCAAGGTATACCTAGGTTGCACCCACAAAAGCACAGTGACCCAGTTACCTGCTCTGACAACTCGGAAGGCAACTGACCCACCAATATGTCAAGGATTTCATTGTTCTAACTCCTTGTTTGTTCCTGACTACTTTTTCCAGGAGAATTAAAAATGCTTGGACATCTGCCACAAGCGTCATGCCTTATCTGGACTCCTTGTGGGATCATCTTCTACCTACCATTCTTCTCTTCACCTGTGGTTTTCTGTCTCTCAATTCCCGTTGGTATCTAATTCTCATTCCACAGGAAGATGATCACATCTTATTCTGTTAATCAAGCTTTGAAACCTGGCTGTTACATGACATTGCTTTCAGAATACCCCTGCCCTCTCCTGGCACTCAAACAATGAGAGCGAGGAATTATTCCTGAATCCCCGACACAATGCTTTGTTGACAGACTCCCAAATGTCCAGAAGCAGAGAAAGAATCGGCAGCTAGATGACAATAAAAAATGATTGCTGGGGGCCCTCCCTGGTGGCGCAGCGGGTTAAAGCACAGCACTGAGAATCTGAAGCCACTTCCGCATGAGTTCGATTCCCGCCT
>NW_004567119.1:31911513-31930277 GCF_000260355.1 Condylura cristata
CCCGCTGCTCCCCTC
Organism: Condylura cristata; assembly: GCF_000260355.1. Lineage (NCBI taxonomy): Eukaryota > Metazoa > Chordata > Mammalia > Eulipotyphla > Talpidae > Condylura > Condylura cristata. The sequence continues at coordinate 31,911,529 of NW_004567119.1, forward strand.
AGCAGTGTACTTCGTCGATCTGCCTGTTCTGCTCCCCTCTCTATCTTTGGTGAATCCTCTCACCCTCCACATCTCTGGCCTGTACCCTAGTTCCATATGAATAAATAAATAAATCCTTAAAAAAAAAAATGATTGCTACCTGCAAGCAATCTGGAATCTTCCAATGAATCTAAACCTCACTTCCCACATCTGCCCACTTTCTGACTTTTATAAAGTTTGTCTGCCTTTTCTAGTTTAGTTTTTCACTGTAGGCTGCAGAGAATCAATTTCTCTTACATTGAAACTCAAATTTTTTTTAAAAAAATAATAGTTTATGAAACTCAAATTTCAAAATACATAAGATCATCTTCTATCTCTTTAAGCACCTAACTTGGGTGAGAAATAGCTCATCAACCACATTCTGATCTTACCTGTTGTTTCATTCTAGCATTTGTGATGCACACCCCCACTCTAATTCACACACACACACACAATTGGGTTAGACACAGCACACAAGCACGTCAACAGTCTCACGATACTCTGCATTCATTTGTCCTCACCTGGAACACTGTTTAGTTCAGATTTTAAAATGTAGATAAGCAAACTGGAAAATGATGGAGAGTCCAAAAACTGCCTTATGAGGATCAGTGGCAGGAACTAGAAAGATTTAACTAGAAAAGAGACTGTGGTGGGTCCACCCATTGTTACAAGTCCTTCATCACTTGACTATGCCAAAGAGATTAATTGTAATAGTTTTCAATAATCTGAATACAAGCATTTTCAGGGGAGATCTACTTAGCGGCATTCAATGCTTTGTGTTTTTTGTAAGGGGGGTTTTCTTTGAGTTACACATTTTCTAAAATTAAAAAGAAAATAATTATTTCAGGAAAAAAAATTTGAATATTACAGTCAATACTTCATGGAATTACTACTTCCAATTATCTGATCAGTTCAGATGGACTATCATGTCAGATGAAACCTTTTTATCAGCAAGGCTTCGGATTCATATCACACTACTTTCCATATTCAGCAAAACCTCTCTTTGCATAGATACGTGTGCAAAACAAAACCTTCATACAGAGGCCAGACTGCCATCGAAGGCAGTTACAGGCAGGGTAAATTTCTTTCTGTTTTCTGGCCAGGAAAAATAAAATGCTGGATGTCTTCTGGTACTTAAGAGCCTGATTTCAAAAGAAACATACAAAGAAGAAAAAATTTAGCATGGTGGACTGCTCTACAGGACGTATTTGTAAGTACAAAATTCTGTACAATAGCTGAGCAACACAATCATGTTGACTTGCTATAAATGACTCGTGGGTATTTAAAGTGTTAGCAGGTTTCTTCTAAGGAAAATAAACAAACTAGAGAACACATGTGTTTTCCAGGCCTAGGCTTTCTATGCTTAAAAATAAACAAAAAATTAGTCACCCAAGTATAAATGAAGTTCCTACCTAGGACAGAAAAGGAAATACTACAGTTTTAGAGTAGAGCATGGTTTTCATTTCATGTGATTTGTGTGTGTACCAGTGTGTATGTTTAGATTAATAAGATAAGTTATAAAAGCAGGTATTTCAAATTTACGTTGTTTCAAAAATATATTACTAAGGTAAGGTCTATATAAAAATTTGTTCATCTTAATTTTACCAAATTTCTTTAATGTTATGTGTAAGCACAACTGTACAAAATTACTTGCTTTTCCAAAGGGCAGGAATTTTGTATGTTAGGGCAATCAAAGCCTCCTTAAAATGTACATTGTTCTAGTTTTTTATCTAAATCTCATGTGACAAGCTATAAGGTAATCACATAAACACATCTGAATGCTGACAGTATAAGTGAACTGAAGTAAGTTGCCAACTGTCTATCAAGATAATCCAAATATTAAAACAAGAAAAGACTCAATTTAGACATTTTATTTACTGTCATTTCACTTAGAGAAAAATGTTGCTTATATGCTAGAGGAAACTTGAATCTGTGACTGGTAGGATATGTACCTAACTCAACTCTAACTAATGCATTTACAACCACTCTAAAATCAGGTTCGTTCGTTACAACAACCCGGAGAAAGCATGGGAGGCAAAATCACTATGGAGACCTAAACTGTGTCAAATACTTTACATTCAGATTGTAACTGTGAAAGCACTAGCCTCACCAAGAGAACAGTGAAAAATCAAAAGATAGGCAAATTAATGTGTAATGTTAAAGTGAGAGAAACAAAATATTCAAAGAAAAAGCAATAGAAAATTCAAGCAAAGAGTATGGGGAATTTTACACTATTGATCTTACCAAAATTAGCAAAATTCTAGACAAGGGGTTAACAAAAAGGAATAATCATTTATCTATGGTTATGAAGTAGAAAAACTGCTTACTAAAAATGGAAGGCAGGATTTTTATAGAAGTCCTTGCCAATATGCATTCTCCAGGAAGCACACAATGATCTTTTGTTTTTGTTATTTTATGTTTAGGTCAATGGAATTTTTCCACATAGTATATTACCAGATGGAGAGAAGAATGGGTTATTGTTTATATAAAAGTGGGTGAATTTCTCCTGTTAGAACAAGTCTATATCATATCAGTACAGGCTATTCTTTCCCAGGAAACTCTCTTTTGCCCAAATAAAACTGGAGTTCTATAGATAATTGAGGCTAGTTTTTATTTTTATCAGTAAGTAACTAGGGATGCTGTAATTTGAAGGATATAATCTACTGAAGATATTCTTAAATGGAATTACCTGTAAGTAAAATAAAATCGAATCTATCAGTAGAATATTTTAATTAAATTCTAATCCTAAAGAATACTACCCATTTGGGAGTTACATAAATATCCTTTAAAAATTCTCAATTGTAAATGTGAAAGGATTTCATGCCGCCACTCTTATGAAACAGTAGATGTTGACGAAAGCATTACTTAACGATAACTCATTGAATAGAAGACTGCAGATATTTCTTCTCCCCCCCCCCCTTTTTTAACATCTTTGTTCATATTTTCACACTATTGGAATTCTCCCCTCAGGTGGTCGCTATAGTTTTCCCACCACCAAAGCACCCAGAATCCTCCACCACTGTGCGTTCTGCCCCCGTTTCTACTCTTCCCCGCCCCCTCTCCCTCCACTCCTGAAAGCCTCAGAACTACTGCTTGGTTGTTTTGCTTTCAAGGATCAGTCTTCCATTAGTCTTTGCCTGATCTTTGTTCGGTTTCTCCAGATTCCACAGATAAGTGAAACCATCCAGGTTCACTTGACCTAGAGTCATCTCTTCTAGTTCCATTCAGGTTGCCACAAATGGCATCAGTTCATTTATATTTTTTTGACGACTGAGCAATATTCCATCATGCATATTTATAAACCATACTTTGTACCTATTTGTCTGGTGGTTAGGTTGCTTCCATATCTTGACTCTTGTAAATAGTGCTGCTAGGAAAGTGGGTTTCCTATCAAATTAGTTTTTGTGCTCTTGAGAGGTACACAGGAGCAGCGTTTCTGGGTTAGATGGTATATCCAATTTTCTCTTCTGAGGAGTCTCCACACATTTTTCTTCTTAAACCAGTAAGTATTTTGGGCTGTCAATTACACTGTCTTCATTTTGTTAGATGAAATTTCAAAAGCTACCTTTTCTCTTCTCATTTTTTTTTTCTAAAATTTTCTCTTTATTGTAGACTCTCTTGGTTCTATATTGGCAATCATACTGACTTTTTTTTTTTTTAAAGATTTATTTATTTGTACATACAGAACTGGGGTACAGGCCAGAGGCTCAGGGGCGGTGAGAGGCTTCACCAGAGACAGAGTGGGGAACAGAACAGGCAGATCGACGAAGTACACTGCTGAGGGGAGCAGCGGGCGGGTCAGGAGAGGTCTGCCACGCCATGTGGTCACCTCCGGGGCAGGCAGGAAACGCACTCATGCGGAAGCGGCTTTAGATTCTCAGTGCTGTGCTTTAACCCGCTGCGCCACCAGGGAGGGCCTTCTCTTCTCATTTTAAAGATATGAGAATTATAATTTATAATCCTTCATCTACTTTCCATCTTCCAAAATCAATTTGAAATATTTTGTTTTCTGTCTCCTATGTAGTCTCCTTTTACCTTCACACTTAAGTCTTTTATATTACTCTACTATAACTTTAGCATTGTTGATTGGAAGAAGTTATAAAAGCTGCAGTTAAATCTGTTCTGTTACCAGAACCTAGGTTAAGTATTTGTGAATTTGTCTCTTGGTTCCAATGTAGAAGACATTATGGGGTGGGGGAAGATATTCCAGCAAGTACTGGTGCATGGTGAGAATGAGTTCAGTAGCGATCAAAAGTGGGCTGTGCGGTCATTATAGTGTATGTCTGGTCCCAGGAATCTTAGAAGACAGGCAGTAGGCCCCCAGGACCTGGGGGTGACTAGGACCAGGGGCCACATGCCCAATAATCCCCACCTCTTAGTAGAAGAGTAAAAAACCAGAAAATTTCATGAAACAAAACCCTTTTTTGATCTGCTTACTCTATGCATGTACATAAATCTATCACTAAATATGTTCTGGCATGTAATTATTGATGACTTTTCTAAAGATTTATTTATTTATTTATGCATTCAGAGCTAGGGTACAGGCCAGAGGTGCAGGGGCAGTGTGAGGCTTCACCAGAGACAGAGTAGGGAGCAGAACAGGCCAACTGACGAAGTACACTGTGAAGGGGAGCAGCGGACGGGTCAGGAGAGGTCTGCCGCGCCATGTGGGTCACATCTGGGGCAGAGGATTGAATTCATGCTGACGTGGCTTTAGCTTCTTAGTGCCGTGCTTTAACCCACTGCACCCCCGGGGAGGTCCTATTGATGCTTTTATAGCACTATATTCCATTTGTATTCCACAATTAAATAGATTTTTGAATATTTGACTTTTAACAAAATGACTTTATAAAAAAATAAAATATTTCAAGGTATTTTGCATCTAGCAGAAGTCAGGAATATAAATAACAGTATTTTTATTTATTTACACATATTTTATGTGTTATATAAAATTATATTCCACTGCTTTTCCAATGTCAGTCAACAACTGAGCTGCTTGGGTCCAAAAACCTCCCTCGGAATTGGTCTAGTCTATGCAAAGCCTTTGCTAGAGTTTTAAAAGGGAGTGTGTCTACCACATGGATGAAACCTGGTCAGCAGCCCAGAGCTTGGCTAGGAGAAGGTGGGGGCCTGGTCTCTTGTCTCTGGCAGAACGGGCATGTCTGTAAAGGAGACAACATTGGCACACTTGCAGTTAAAGGGAAGCTGGCTGGGCTCTCCTCTCCTCCTTAGCATCAGCATTCAAGCACCCCAAACTCTGGTCTTCAAAGAAATCTTTGCAGCAGCCCCATCTTTTCAAATAATTCCCAAATGTATCAGAACCCCTGTAGCAGACTCAGCTACAAATACAACATGCGGAAATAAAAATACAGACACACAGAAGCAGATAAAAACCAAGTAAAAGGAAGTGGATTTTCAGGGCATGTGCTGACATGTTGAACAGTGGATAAGGCTAATGGGGACATTTTACAAGATCTAAGTTAAAATTTTAAAAGGGAAGGAAGACTGCAGCCTGACAGAATGCATTTCCTGTACCTACTAAGAATTTAGGAGTACAAGAAGGAAAATTAGATAAATCAGAACAGAAAGATTGTACATACATGCATTTTTCAAATCTTTACACTTTCATTTCAGAAAAACAGAAATTGAGCACCTTAGAGTTTAAGTAATATGCCTCTTAGGTCACATAACTGATAAGAACCTGAACTCAAGTGCACATCTCTTTGGCTTCTGAGGTCAGAATTTTTTTTTTTTTAAGATTTATTTATTTGTGCATACAGAACTGGGGTACAGGCCAGAGACTCAGGGGTGGCGAAAGACTTCACCAGAGACAGAGTGGGGAGCAGAACAGGCAGATCGATGAAGTACACTGCTGAAGGGAGCAGCAGGTGGGTCAGGAGAGGTCTGCCATGCCATGTGGCCACCTCCGGGGCAGGCGGGGATCGAACTCATGTGGAAGTGATTTCAGCTTCTTAGTGCAGTGCTTTAACCAGCTGCGCCACCAGGGAGGGCCAGAATTTTTTTTTTTAAAGATTTATTTATTCATACAGAACTGGGGTACAGGCCAGAGAAGCGGAGGGTGAGAGGCTTCACCAGAGACAGAGTGGGGAGCAGAACAGGCAGATGGATGAAGAACACTGCTGAGGGGAGCAGCGGGCGGGTCATGAGAGATCTGCCGCACCATGTGGTCTTCTCCGGGGCAGGCGGGGATCAAACTCATGCTGAAGTGGCTTTAGTTTCTTAGTGCTGTGCTTTAACCCACTGCACCACCAGGGAAGGCCGAGTCCAGAATTATTTTAATGCACTCACTCACCTCTCAAGAGCTGCAGAAAGCCCCTAAATTCAAGCCCAGCTGAAGATGACTTTCCTTCACTGTGCCTCTGACCTCAGTGGGTGTTGCATACAAAGACTGTTCTGATTTTGTCAAGCAGTTCCACTAAAATGGTTTTTAAAACATAAAACTTTACAAACAGACATGAATTTAGTTACATACATCATTAATGTGCACACACGACTCAGGTAGATCCAGAGAGGAGACTTGAGCTAAGAAAACATGTATGAGAGGTGGAGAGGCCGGCTCAGTGGGAGTCAGGGGTGACTAAACTGAAAGAGAAACTGTATGAAGAAAGGAGTTGTTGGCATCCCCCAACAGAGAAGAAAAGCAGGGAGTCGTGGGGGATCTGCAGCAAGAGGTGGTTATAGAGATGAAGAATCTTGAAACTTCAACTACGTTAATCTAACTCAGTCTAATTGTACACAAGAGCAGTATGAACAGCCAGTCAATGCAACAGTTTTATGAGTCTCAATTATTTTAGGGTTCATCATCTTCAGACAGACTCATTTTCATCACACTATTATCTAAAGACCTCAGTGCACTGCTATTACCAATAGCATAAATCCTCATTCAAAGCCATCCAGCGTCTAACTGCCCACACACATCATAGACTCTCCCTCACATAAACTGGTTGGAATATATTTGTCGTGGAAAAGCTCCAATTTTCCTTTTTTTTTTTTTTTTTTTTTTTTGACAATCTTTACCTACTTTGTCCTCACAGGAGACATCCATAAAGAAACAGAAGCCCATCAGAACACAGACTCCGGAAGTCTACAGCCCAAACCTGTAAGTATGCTCAAAGCTGCACCCTGACTTTCTCAGCCCCTCCCAACTACAAAAGTTACTTCTGTCTCCAGCTCCACTTCTTCAGTGTCTCAACCTTCACATTTTAAATTCCAGATCATCCTAATTTCCTAGGAACCTGAGATTCTGTTCATTTTTCCCTCTTCTATATCTCAACCTGCCCTATGGCTGCCACTGGCCGACCTTGAGGTTTGTCACTCATTTTTGACTTCAGAGCAATCTCCAGAGATGTGTGACCCATGTGGTCACACAGCAGGGTTCTGCTCTCTGTCTCTAGTGCACCATTCTGTCCAAGGCTGTCATGAGAAAGCGAGAGGGTGGGGTGGGACGGGAGAGGAGAGGACAGGAGAAGGGGTGCGGGGGGGACAAGCAAGGGCCTGTACAGCAGCGCAACATTTGTCCCGAATTCTGCTGTCTTTTGTTTTCTCCCCCTTTCTTTCTTCCCTTCTTGCTCCAACGCACTGTATCAGACCCGGGTTGCTGGTGGCCTTCTTGTTGAGAAATCTGACAGATACTGCTCAACCCCTTGGTTTCTGAATCTTTTCCCAACTCCTAACACTCAACTGGCCACTTTTTTCCTTCTCTGAAAACTAAACCCTTGGTTTCTGTGATACGATATTCTTCATACCTTCTTCCTGCAGATTCCTCTTTCTCAGCCTCTCTTCAAGTGTATGTTCTCTCAACACCCATCTTGGGTCATCTGCTTTTCTCAAGTCACACTTTCTCCCTGAACCATCTCATCTTTTCTTTTAGCTTCTCTGACATCGTATGAGGTACTATGAGGTTGAATCTCTCACCAAAATTGTTTTCCTCTCTTTCTCCTCCCCTCCATACCCAACTCATCACCAAGTTCTGGGAGTTCCTTTTGCAAAGTATGTAAAATCAATTCCCTTCCCTCCATTTCTACCACTGTTTTCCCAAACTGTGCTCCCCTCTCCTGGGCTCCTGCTAACTAGTCACCTCCTCAGTGGTCTTCTTAATTCCACCCCGGCTATATTAACATCCACCCAACTCACAAAACCAGTTTCAAATGCTAACATCCATTCCATATTTTATTTTGCTATTTCTCTATTCCCTTTTTTGAAAGCTTCAGTGACTTCCAACTCCTAACTGAAGTTGGCAGTGTGGGAGACCTCCCACGCTCATGTGCTCTCCACCTTACAACACTGTCTCCAGCCTCTCTGTTGCTGCAGTGACTGCTTTTGAACAAGAGTTTGGTCCAATCTTAACTCTCCAGCTTGCTCTCTGAGCGGTCTCTCTGCCACACTCTAGACTCAAGTGGTGACTCCATTCTCGTCATTTCCTCAGCTAGGGCATGACCCATGGCTGCCTGACCTGTGTCCACACTGCCCCTCCCTTCACTCAGCACCTCCTGCACCTCCTGTGGGGACAGGCTCAACTATTACTTTATGGGGACACCTATGGTTGTCACCCCAACTTTTGCTTTGCTTAGGTTCCTGTGTGAACTCACAGGCCCCTCTGCTTCCTGTATCAAAGTCCCCATGAAGTTAAGTGCATTCTTGAGAATGGGGAGAGAAAAAAGAGGGCCTAGTGTGATCACAGGCAGCCAAACTTGAGAGATGACAAGTGTTCAACAGATTTTCAAATGCATCAATTAAGACTGATGCAAAAACTCACTGTTTAAAAAAAACACAACTCACTGTTTATTCTTCATAATTCATGGTATGTAAGGATGTATATCTGCTTAGTGAACTATTTCCACCTCTCGTGATAAAGGATTCAATTGTTCATAAAAATTTTTTTGAAGCTATTTTCTGAACATCCTGAATTTTAAACCCTCAATGACACATTGTTACGGAGAGCCCAGGCTGCGTAAACTCTACTTCAGTTTTGTAGTCAAAGGTATATTGTCCCAATGGGCAATGCCAGGTGAGCAACACCGTTCTCAGAACTTCCCTGAGGCAGCCTCATTGTTTATTTGACTACTCACACTATAACAATGCGGCAGATTTTTATTCGATATATTGAGAGAGCTTCCTATAATGAGGAATTACCCAAAAAGGAAAACTTGGGAGGTGGAGAATCCGCAGCCCTAAATGGAAAGATATTTTTCAGAGAGCTACACTTTCTTAAATGATATTACTTAAGGAATAGGTGTGCTAGAAAGAACTAAAGTCACACTCTGAACACCTATAGTCTCATAAAATATTCAAGAGATGAGTCATTATATTCCCCTCTTACTCCCACTAGTGATTGATGCCATTAACTGTAAGAACCTATCTTCATTTTTATCATGATTTATACATTTTCATGTTCCTTAGAAATCCACTTCAACATGTACTTATCCTAAAAGACTAAATTATACTAATATGCTGTCTGTCTTTAGAAAAAATGAGCAGGAAGAATTGTTGGATTTGTAAGCTATGCAGAAATGCATCTAAGAGGCCCCCTTCTGAGTAAGTAGCATTCAAATTCTATGCCATTATACAGCATATTTACCACATGATACATAGGTATATTTATTCCATTACGATCTTAGTATATTTGTTCAGAAGCAAAATTTGCATTATCAGATGAATAATTTCACTGAAGGAGTAGTCATGTGCTACACTAGGTTCTGTTTCCCCTATTTGTGGTTTATACTTAAGACTTCATTGAGGTGAAATGTCTTTAGAGTCTATGACTACAAATAAATGTTCTTAGCCTTTTAAAAGTTTTATATTGTCTATACTAAAGTGAGACTCTTTTATCCACAATATGCTCATGGCTTCAAACCCTCTATCTACAAAGCGCCACAAACCTTCATCTTAATTGGAAAACAGGACACTGCCGAGGTAACAAATGCTTACCAAGCTCCTAATCACTTCTATATTTGGCCATAACTAAAATGAAGCCATTTGGATGGGAACAGCAACTGTACTGAAATAGAAAATGTAATTCCTGAAAAGGATAACAAACCATATGATTGGATTTATGCAGCTCCAAGAATTCCCTCATCAGAGATCACTGTTTGTAACCGAAGAGCCTCACACTGCCCATAGTGAGCCCTCAGTGTTGGCCATGCTCCGGTCTGAGCTCCTGGTATTCATGGCCCTGCTCTTCTATACCACAATGTCAAAATATATGGGGAGGGGGACCCGGTAGTGGGGGGTTGTCATGATGAATAGAGGAGACAGTAAGAGCCAAAGTTCAGTGTTTTAAAAGACCAGCCATTCATAAGTGCTTTCCATTCATGACCTGATTTCATGTCATGATAACTTTGCAAAGAGACACTATTACCCCCATTTTACAGATAATAAAACTGGGCTCGGGGATTTTAATAGCAGGGGTTATTAAGCACAGCACTAGAGTTAGGATTGTCAGGTCCAAACACTGCCTTACTCTTTTTCCTCCATTGTGATGTCTTAGATGTCCCACTTCCATGTGTATCCACTGTCTACCAGGAATGAAAGGAAGGGACATGGAGGGAGCAACTTCCACTGAGAAAACTATCTGGCGGTTGAGGAGACAAAAGTGTTTAGAATAATCTGATAAGAACCCTGCAACAACTTGAGCCTGTGACCCACTCAGAGAAAGTGACAGCAAAAGTTTTAAAAAAATTATATTTCACAACTTTCCCTATAAATATAATTGTTCCAATCCTGATCTAGCTCCATAAGTCTCATAAATCTTCACGGCAATTGAATTCTCAGTTGCCACTAAAAACAAAATGTAAGCTGTCCCAAGACGACGATGATACTTCACCTGTACTATAGATGTTATTCTCTCCTGTAGGAGCAAAATGGACAGAACAGATGAGATGCCATCCACTAGCCTAGCACTTCCAATTTCACCTGATTGAAAAGGTTTTGTTTTGTTTTGTTTTAATTTATTTATTGGTGTGTATAGAACTGGGTACAAGCCAGAGGTACAGGAGCAGTGAGAGGATTCACCAGAGACAGAGTGGGGAGCAGAACAGGCAGATTGACAAAGTACACTGCTGAGACAGAAGAGGTGTGTTGTGCCAGGTGGTTCATCTCCGGGGCCGGGGATCGAACTTGCACTGAAGCAGCTGCGGCTAGCTTGCAGTGCTGCGTCCTAACCCGTTGTGCCACCAGGAGGGCCTGAGAAAGGTTATTTTAGGTTATGGTTTTTAAAATTCTACTAAGAGGAAAGTACGTGAGTCAGATACCATTTCATGGAAATGTTTTTTGAAAGCCATCTTAACAGCAGTACACTATTAAGCCTCAGTATTGGTGCAAACAGTCCATCTAAAACTGGCAGGACCCATCTAAAATTGTAGAAAACAGAAGATATTTGACCTTTTTAGAGTGCTGGCTCTTTTCTGTGTTCCAGTTTATTTTCTAACCTCTTTAATCTACCTTCATTGTATTAAGTACCTGCTAATACTGATGGCTGTTCTTTCAACACTAATTATTGCACAAACTGGGCTGTGCTTGCTTATATCTATAGCCGTCTCTGATTACACACAGTTATAACAAACAACAAAGTTAAAAATGTACTATAAACTGAGCGGCAATGAACACACTGGGTATTTTTAAAGGAGACAACATAAAATGATGTATATGTTAAATACAGTCACTTGCCAATTCACCTCACAGAGCCACCGAATGAGCAGAAATCAAAATTCTAAGTCAGTATCTTTGGAAGCCTGAGGGCCCTCCCTGGTGGCGCAGCAGTTTAAAGCACGGCACTAAGAAGCTAAACCCACTTCAGCATGAGTTTGATCCCACCCAGGAGGTGACCCACATGGCACAACAGACCTCTCCTGGCCCGCCTGCTGCTCCCCTTAGCAGTGTACTTCGACGGTCTGCCTGTTCTGCTCCCCACTCTGTCTCTGATGAAGCCTCTCGCCACCCCTGAGCCTCTGGCCTGTACCCCAGTTCTGTATGCACAAATAAATAAATCTTTGAAAAAAAATAGGTTGCTTGATATTTTATTCCCAGTAATGAAAATTAAACTCCCCAGCATGTAAAACCACTACAGCAAATAATGAACTGACAAAATAGCTATACAGAATACATAATAGGGCTACTAAGTTTATTATATAAGGGCAAGTAAGTAGGTTTTGGAGGCTGGATTCTAAGATTCTGATAGAACTGTGCAAACACAGAGCAGGGAACCAGCACACCCAGTACTACCCTTCAGGAACAGGGGAACTTCCATGCCAAGGAGCTTAGAAATGTGCAGCTTTTGACTCATTTTGTTTCAGTTTGTGCTAATCCCCTCAAGAACGAGCCACAGCAACCCTTGAACACTGTGGGCTACTTTGGTTTTAATGATGAAAAATGAGAAATAATCAAAATACTCATTAAAAATAATTGTGTACCCTATGAAACAGCAGCTGGTTAGTACACTGTCAATGCTTACACATTGAGAATTACAAATTAAAACACATCTGACACTATAAAAAAAAAGTACATAAATAAAAATTAAAATGTCTCTTCAGTATGTTCCAGCATGACCTGCACCTAACCTTTAGAAGCTATTGTTTGAACATATTTGTGAAACTGTTAATGATGCTAATAAGACCATAACTGTGTTTTTTATCTGCAGCACAAAAAAAATGAGAAATTTAATACATCCCCCCTCCAAAAAAAGCACTATAAGTAGTTATTAAGAGAATTGTGATGGACATCGCAAAAAGCACACACACACACACACACACACAAACACAGAGACCAAAAAGAAATATCCAAAATGTCAACAGTGGTCATTTGGACTATGGCTCTTTATCTTTTCAAACCCCATTTTATTCATAGTATCAAGTTTATACTACTTTTATAACTTTTACAATTTTAATAATTTAGAATATGAAAATAAATTTAAAACAATTACAGGAAGACAAACTCCCCTCCTGAAAAATGGAGTATATTTGGGTGCTCTTTTCATGACAGTCTATTTCTATTTTAATTCAGCAAAACTTTGAGGCTATTTTGGGGCTAAGAGCAACTTTTGTTTCTTTTCAAAGTCTTACATTGGAGGAAGTTTTACAGTGGGCCCAGTCCTTTGAAAAGTTGATGGCTACAAAATGTGAGTATGAAACCATTACTGTCATTCCTTAAAAACTAGCCAATTTCATTTTGGGGAAGGGAAGGAGGGCCTGGATAGTGAGGTGTCCGCCCTTTCCACAGCCTTCTAAACGGCAGCTGCCACACTGAAAAAAGAAAACCTGAAAATAGTTTGTCGTGTCAACCATCATTATTTTCTTTGGTGTTAATTAAAGCAAGATTAGTCACTGTGAATATTTATTCTTCACAAGCAGATATGTGTAAAATCCCTGGGAAAATATGCTTACATAGTAACACGTTCTGAAATAAACTAGCTTACCAAAGGCTTCTAAGTTAACCATTTTTAAAAAGCTGAACCATGTGCTGTTCTTTGTGCCTTCAAAAACAAGAATAAACTGAGTCTTGATGTTCTAAAACTCCCCCTCCGACTTTGCTTCAGACTTGATCAGTGCCTGGGTGAAGTGGAACTACGAGTCAGTCTGTACATCGACGTACTTGAGTGTCATCATTCAGGTGACATACAAGGTAGGAACAGTGGACAGGAGAGAAAGTTGTAGCTCAGTGCAAGAAACAGAGAGGAGAGTATCACTTGTGTGCGCAGTCAATGGTGTTAGGAATAAGAAGGCTGTGGAAATCATCAGTACCAGCAGACAACACAGGGAGAAATACTGGGGTGGGTACTAGAAGGAAATTCTGCTGTTGGCTGACTCTGGTGCATTTGTTAATGGAATTTGATGCATTCGGTGTTAATCTTTGCCCATAGACCTCTGTTTACTTGAGAGTGCCTGTAAACAACTACCTACTTACACACACTACTGTCACAGAGAAGCTAGTTGTGCTGCTTGAGTTTTAATGAGTGGGGTGTGCAGGTGGTTATGCTACACTTGAGTACTCGGTCCTCCTGGAAGTTGCCTACCATACCCCTACCTTCTGTCCCTGATCCTTGGGGGTGCCCGTGCACCTTTACTGAAGCCCCCACCCGTTTCAGGTCCCCTCTTGGTGTGGAGACAGCTGCCTGCCTGTCTTGGAAGGTAGCGGCATGGTGTATATCTCTGGCTACTAAGATACTTTAATCCGTGTTGGGTGGACAACTCTGTGGCCCTCCCCAGATCTCCACACCCAGGCTTTGATCACTACCAGTAGCGGCCGCTTTTGCATCAGCTCTTTGATTCCAGGCCGCAGTTTCATGACTGCCTTCTACTTTCCCTCAGACTTTGTGATCCAGTTTGTGTTTAGAGTTTGTGCATGGCTAGAAAAAAAATTTTTTGGTCAATTTGAGGACATTGGAATGGGAGGAAGAGACAAAAGTACTTTTGTTACATTGACTGATCTGTGAGTGATGTGGGTGGCTGTCCCACCCCTCCAAATACACATTTTGCAACTTTGGGGGTTCATCTCCCTCTTGGTGTTTGCATATTCTTCATCTGTGAACTAGGAATTGCATCACCTTTCAACATGATTGTGCAGGTTAAATATACGACGCCTAGGTCAATACCTGACATGCATTACCACACAGTAACTGGTACCTGTATTACTAAGAGAGCACAGTCCCTGAATGTCACATCGTTTACTCTGCTACCTACCAAAAATTCATAAACACTAACTTGAGATTCAGGGATCCCTTAACCCTAACCCAAAACTCTAAAATTTGTATCCAGCTCTTCCCCTCCACATTACAGGCTCTTCCACCCAGTGACTCCAGTCATCTGTGTCGTGACTCCCCTGCTCCAAGCTTTCTGGCAAAGTCCTCTCCATCTCCTCCCTGTACTAGGTCCATCTTTTAAAGTAAAAGTCATCTTTCCCCTTTACCCAGGATACCCTTTGGAAATTTCTTTTCTTTTCTCTTCTACTTTGTCTGTATTCTGCTTTATAATAGAGCTTCCAGGGTACTGGGCTTTTTTCCAGTAGCTTTCTCACAGAATTGTGAAGTCCCTACAAGCAGAGAGCATTTCCTCTCCATGAGGCTATAATCATGTTTTGTACCTAGCAGGCATGCAACCAGTGTTCAACGAAGAAACACAAGACAAATACTAGTAAGAAAAGATCAAACACCCCTCATTATATAAGAGACTTCTATGACATAAGCCAAAGGAATAAATTAATTACTTTATAATAATGCCAAGTTGGAGCCTCACTAGCAATAACAATTTAGAGATCTCGTCTCATGAAAATGTGTAAAGTTTACAGAAAAGATGACAACAAAAAGATGGTTTACTACTCTTTATAAAAACCAGCAAAAACAGTGTAAGAATCTGATCAGGAATTGAATTACAGGGAATTCATTTAAAAATTAAACACTCTCGGCCCTCCCTGGTGGCACAGCGGGTTAAAGTACAGCACCAAGAAACTAAAGCCACTTCAGCATGTGTTCCATCCCGCCTGTTCCGGAGGAGACCACATGGCGTGGCAGACCTCTCCTGACCCGCCCGCTGCTCCCCTCAGCAGTGTACTTAGTCATTCTGCCTGTTCTGCTCCCCACTCTGTCTATGGTGAATCCTCTCACCCTCTGCATCTCTGGCCTGTACCCCAGTTCTGTATGAATAAATAAATCATAAAAAAAAGTAAACACTTTCAAAATAACAGGGGAATAAAATAAAGCACTCGATGTGCTTTCCAATCAGAAAGTCAAAACCGAAAACGAAAGCTAAACGTGCCGGAGAGTGTGTGCTTGTATGATTAACCAAGGATACTAGGGAAATGCATCTTCTTGTTGAGATGACAGATCCCTTTCTCTTCCTGGATGAAAAGGCCATTTCTGAGAATATGCAGGTCGGAAACCCACATGGAAAGGAACTGTTTCAGACTCAGTGTCAATAAGTAAATGGAATTGGTTTGGGAGACATTTGCTGGGGAGACATTACATCATAGTCATCACAATATATTTAAATTCGACTTTATTGTGGAAAAGGAGATCTAAGAAAATCAGCAGTTGAAAAACATTTCCATGACAAATGTAAGACATCAGTTAGAAATTAAGAACATCTAACCTACATGCGCTCTAGATGGTAGAGTGATACATTGCAAGTGCAAGTAATTATTTTTTAATGGTAGGTGCCTTTGATCAATGCATATTCAATAAAAGTTATGCATTTCTTAAGAGCCAGGCAATATGCTTTCAAAAAATAATCATATGTACTCATCCTGCACATAAAAATAACACAGAGAAAAAGGGAGATTTTTCAAAAGTTGAACATCTAGAAGAGAACAGGGAAGCTTGCCATTGAAGGCACAAGGGGGTAAAGTTCAAAATGGTGACTGAAGCAACTTCCAGTAACACCCAAACAGAATTCCAAAGCTAAGACAAATATATAATTAAAAATAACAATTTTCACAAAAATTTTCACCAACATCTGCCTACGGAGCTGAGTGGAATTACTTTATGTTGTTTTTGCTTCCAGAGTCAACAATGTTTTGGTGACGCCACTTTTCCTTCAAAGGCTAACTATTAGTACATAAAACAAGCAGAAGCAAGCTCTACATGTAGAAACACACACACACACATTCTTGAACATTAAACTACTTGCAGGTCTGTTAGAGTGGCCTGAAGAACAGTGAGAAGACAGCATAAAAGTGCGGCTTGCCATGCAGTACAGATGTCAAGCCTGAAAGTAGAGAGCTGTCAAGACTGCCCAAAGAGCCATGGAGAACAAAAAACTGCTCTCAGATGTACTTACAATTATGAAGTGTGAGCGTTGAAAAGCAATGTGTTCATTGAGTTCTTACTGTACACATTCGGTAAAATCTATCAAGTGGGGAATGAAAGGAAGTGTGTCCGAAAGATGCACAAATGTTTCCAGAGACCTTTGTAATTCAGCAGAGATAAGAGCTATGTGCCGGTGAACTCCAAGGCGGGCAGAGCAGCTAACATGCCCTCTGTCTGTGCCCAGGAATGAGAACAGAGGGGAGGGGGTGGCTGTTTCCTGGCACTGATCCTCACCAGAGGTGAGTTTTGAGCTGGGACTTCCTTACATGAGTTAGATTGTTGTAAAGTAATAAGGAGACCTGTTGGCAGTATTTTAAAGACCAGAAACTGGTCATGAGTAGGGTTCCTCAGGAACTGCTGTGAATCTGATCTCAAAAAATTAATGTATTAAACAGAAAGAATCCTGCAGAATTTCCAACTCTATAGATGATGGAAATTCCTCCAACTTTTCAAATATCCAAGTTTCTTAAGAAAGAATTCAGTTATACCCAAACAGAGACAGATGTAGCAATAAGTTTTAAAGTAGATCAGAGAAATTTTGTCTGAGTTGTTAATCACCCTTCCATAAAAATACCTGAGAATTACTGAAGATTTTCCCTAAGATTGTTCATCTAAAAAATATGACTGCACCTCCAAAGTGTCATCAAAATAGTAATCTTCACTAAGATAAAAAGTTTTTTTTTAAATCTTATATGCCTGATGGTTAAATCTAGCAGAAGGAGAAATGATACAAAAACTTCCATCTGAAATGAAAAGGGGACAACAATCAACTAAGACTAAGGATCTCAATCTGGAAATGTCAATACTGAAAAAGACAAAATCAAGATTTTCATTAACCAAAGTTTTATTATTGATTCTGTTAAGTTTTAGAAAACATTGCCAGAAAAAAAAAATGCAGAAAGGTTCCTACATGTTTATTGATCAAATCTCAAAACAAGATGAGACAATACCTGCTAGTATTTGAGTAAAGTATGTTTAATCGAAATTAAGTGTAATAAGATTGCTTCTGATGACCTCGATAATCCATTCTGTCCTTCCAAGAATCTGGAGACCTCCCAAGTGAACCAACAGGTGAAGCGCATTCAAGGTCACAGCGCTCAGCTCACGTGCTCCCTCTAGAGGGAGGCGATGGACAAACAGGCAAGCAAATTTAATTTCAGAAAGTGGCTATAAAGTAATCGAAACCCATCAATATGACAAAGAAAGGCAGGTATTAGAAGGCTATACCCTCTTGGAGGGTACAGAACAGACTGTCAGAAGTGGTATAATGTGAGCTAGAGCTAAAAGACGAGAAGCAGATGATGGGGTCTGGGCAGAGTGACCCACGACGAGAACAAATATGTTCAAGAGACCCTGAGACATAAGTAAAGTTAGTGTCTTCGAATAACCAAAAGAAATTCAGCAAGATAGGGCTACAGAGCTTTAGGTAGTATAAACTCCCTTAAACTGCACAGTAATCAGAGTCAGCATGTTTTTGAAAGTTTCCTCTACCCTTCTGGTAACCACTAATTTGGCCTCTAGTCTATTGTTGTTTTACTAAATTGATTCATTTATTCTACTTCTCTTTGTATCTATTGTGGGTGTGAGTAACTTGGGTAAAAGGAATCAATTATAAGGTAAAGGACAGAATCAGACTTTTAGTCACAAACTTAATGTAGTACATGTACATGTTTATTTAAAATAATGCATACCTGAACTATATATATATGTCATAATGCAATGCTACATCAATAAAAATTATTTTAATAATTAAACTATCCCCCCACAAAAGTCCCTCTGGCTCTTTTTTGAAGAAAACAAGTAGAGACCAGTCACATGGCATTTACAAAAAAAAAAAAAAAAAAAAGCCAACTGGGACTAGAATTCACTTGAGAAGACAAAGCTTTCTGGCCCTTACATCCCCTGCACCTATGGCCTA
>NW_004567119.1:31930377-31948531 GCF_000260355.1 Condylura cristata
AAAAAAAAAAAAAAAAAAAGCCAACTGGGACTAGAATTCACTTGAGAAGACAAAGCTAAGAGTAATCAGAACACAGACACTAATCAAAGACCTGGGACTATGAGTTTGCTTGGAGGGAGACTTTAGTAGGAGCAAACAGAGATGCTCCTACTACATACATGGAGCTTAGGTGCACAATGATATTTCTGATTACAGAGAAGAGGAGGAACAGAAAGAAAATGGAAAAGCAGCATCAGGCAAGTTCAGGATGACCAAGACAGCGTAGCATCATGAAAGGCAAAAAGACAATTTTTCAGGAAGGGAGCTCCGAACTATTGGGAAGTCTAGACGAGGTGAGAGCAATGTCTGCTGCACAAGGCAACATGGCAGCCAGTGGTGCCTGGACTGGAGAGCTTCGGGGGCACAGCAGAGATAGAACGTCAGGAAGAAGCAAGGCAGACAATGTAAGGAATTATTAACCTCATTTTTGCTGTGAAGATCAACAAAGAGAAGACTTGACATTGGAAGGGGACATGAGGTCATTAATGAGAGCATGGTCAATAATTATGAGTTGAATTCGGGAAGTGTGGCAGTGTATTTAGAGATCATGGGAACTTCTAGAGTGCAAGAAGTTAAGGCCTGTACTCCAGTTCTTGTATGCATAAATAAATAAATCTTTAAAAAATGAAGCTAATGACATTGAAGACAGTGGGGATGGTGTGAGGGGCAACAGAGGAATGCAAAGCAACAGAAAGACCAAAATTAAGGGGAGGGGGGAACCAAAAAAGACTTTCTTGGCCAACCAAGAGAGAGATGGGGTTCCTTCTCTCTCAGAAGGAATCCCCCTCCACCTGATTAAATCTGTTCTCAGCAAAGTTTGAGGCAAGGTCATTAAGGGAGAGCTGAGGGGAGGGTGTTTTTTTTTTCTTTTATTGAATTAGTGTTACATCTTTGTGTTTCAGAGGTCCAGAATCAATCCCCCTTTAGGTGTTGTTACACCACACCCACCATCCACTCCCTCACAGTCCAGCTCTCTCCCTACTTTGTTTTTACCCCTCCCCCTCATGGAGTTTGAGTTCTAGAATCAACTAGAATCTAGAATCTAGAGTTTGTTGTTAGATTGTTGTTAGAATCTAGAGTTTGTTGTTTTCTTGTTTGTTCTGGTTGTTGTTGTTTGTTTTTTTAAAGGAGAAGACATTAAATCCTTTCTGAAGATTTGGAGAGCTATGCTATCAGGGAAGAATTTTAGGGTGACTGGTAATGCTGAGGGTCTGTTTAAAGTGAGAATACCAAGAGAGAAGGCACAGTAGTCTATTTTTCCTATGGCCTGTTCAGGTTGCTTAACAGGGTAGCAGAGACTACAGCCATTCAGTGCTTAAGATGCGCTTCCTACCTAGGCAAGTGTCTTCAGTCAGAATTGCAGTCCTCTTTTAATTTTGGTGATCATATTTGAGCGTTCTGCATCTTTCCTCCCCTTCCTAACTATCACGATCATCTGCACACACCCGGAAAATGCCAATTGCAATGGTGTAGGATTATCGGACGGCTGCAGGTAACGATGGCTGTGCCCCCCTGGGACCAGGACATCCTGTGATGACACAAAGTGACAGCAGAACTTAGGAAGGATTTGCTGTTCTGGGGCATGCACCCAGGCCCCAAGATTCAGTGCTGTTCCCTCCCTCCACTCTCTTGATCTGAGGGACTGTACTGCTCAGCGCAGATTGACACCTTCCCACGCTAAAAATTATTCTACCTTCCTACCCAAGACGGTTGCCATGGTTCCCTTCACCAACCCCCAACCCGCATACACGCTGCCATGCCTCAGCTCTTTACACGTGGCTCTTTGTCTTCATCTCCTCGTGCATTCCCTCACTTTGCAGTGGAAAAAAACAGACAAACCAAAGCTACAAAACCTGGCCTTTTATAAACATGTTTTGTTAGTACATTTTTTTGTAGGTACGTTTAAGTTAGTATATTTTTTTTCCCAAATTCTCAGAAAAATCAAAACGTTTTAACAGACCAGGTAGCATACTCAGTTTCTTCCTGCTTCCTGGATGGTGAATAATTAGGTCCTGTTTCCTCACTATTCAAAACCTCCAGAGTTACTTTAAAGGTAGAATATGAGGGAGCCCAAACCCTCCCTCATATCTGACAAACATTTTACAGCCAGTACCTGCCAGACACTATGCAGTGTATAAGCATGGGGAGAGGAACCCTGATAAACTGTTGTCTGATACTCAGGGGATGCAAGTGAGTGGGAGAGTAACAGAAGCAAGCCAGGAAATATAACAGACTGTGATGCAGAGTGAGATTTAATCGTAAACAAAACCAGTTGTGTACTCTGTGCTGTTGGCTAACTGATAGGAAGTTTTGATCAAACCCTGGATTTTTTTGGGAACCTGAGATTCACAAGCTACGTCACTGATCATAGTAGAAGGTCCTCAACAGGAGGAACCACACGTACAACAGCATGTGGGCGATACACTGGTTGGCCAGGAAGAGCAAAGCTCAGGCACCTGTCCAGGAGAGGCCAGGGGCAAGGCGGGGTTGAAACAAAGTACTAAGCCCATGGGCCTGCGGCTATTGCCCAGAGCTCTTGCTGCCTTTGCCATTAGGGCAATGGGAACAGGTGGAAAGGTTATAAACAAAGAACTATGGTCGGATTTTTATTCTAAAGGTTTGTCTCTACTAAAAGAATGGAAGAGGCCCTCCCTGGTGGCGCAGTGGGTTAAAGCACCGCACTGAGAAGCTAAAGCCGCTTCCGCATGAGTTCGATCCCCGCCTACCCCGGAGGTGACCACATGGCGTGGCAGACCTCTCCTGACCCGCCCGCTGCTCCCCTCAGCAGTGTGCTTCGTAGATCTGCCTGTTCTGCTCCCCACTCTGTCCCTGGTGGATCCTCTCACCCTCCGCATCTCTGGCCTGTACCCCAGTTCTGTATGAATGAATAAATAAATTAAAAAAAAAAAATGGAAGTGACTGAAAGCAAGGTCAGATGGATAAACCAAAGCTTTCCCAAAATCATAAACAAAAATAATATGTAAAAGGAGTACAGAAGTTTATATAATAAATTGCAGACAGTAGTGTCTTAATATATGTGAAAATTCAGGAAAACACTAACAATACAAAAGAAAACTGAGGAAAAAAATGGAGATTCACAAAAGATATTTAAGCATTACTATTTAAAAAATACAAAATGAACAAATACAAATCACAGGTTTCACCCCATTAGACTGAAAAGAAAGGGATAAGTAGATGCTTTAACACTACTGTTGATTGTGAAGAGAGAGTGAAATCTTTCTGAATCAATTAGATATCAACAATCTCCAAAAGTATTATATCATCAAGCTAAGAATTCTGTTCCTTTAATTTAAAGAAAATAATTGAAGTTGCAAAAACTTTGTAATCCAAAATAGTCCTTCTAGAATAATTTATAACATAAAAAGGAAAATGAGCTAAGTACTCAGTGTTAGTACTTAGCTAAAAATATTCCAGCTTAGCCCTGCAATGGACTATTTGCAGACCCTTAAAAGTAAAAAGGAGGCCCTCCCTGGTAGTGCAGCAGGGTAAAGCACAGCACTGAGAAGCGAAAGCCACTTCAGCATGTGTTTGATCCCCGCCCCAGGGGTGACCCACATGGCGCAGCAGACCTCTCCTGACACACCCTTGCTCCCCTCAGCACTGTACTTCGTCAGTTGGCCTGTTTTGCTCCCTGCTCTGTCTCTGGTGAATCCTCTCACTGCTCCTGCACCTCTGGCCTGTTCCCCAGCTCTGTATGCATAAATAATTTTTTTAAAGGAAAAAGGAGACATGATATTAAGTATGAAAGAGTGAAACAAAATGGCTTTCATAGTAAAATGCCAATAAAATGACTTGTATGTGTATTTGTGTTTGTTTATATGAATTAGTTACATCGGTAGATAAACACGCAAAAGACGGAAAGGATAAAAGGAAAAAAATCAAATTTTTAGCAATGATTATTTACTTTCTTAGAAGCTGTCTGTATGTGAAAACATCCCACATACACAGGCTCTTTTATAATAATACAGCAAAACTGAGGAGAAATGCAGATATGACAAGCAGAGAGGCCACGCCAGAGAATTTTAGAAAAACACAAGATTTACTTTTAAACTTCACATGGAGGCTGGTAGAATTACCCCCCTGGTAGTACAGATTGAAAACAATAGATTTAAATTGTTGTGGATACTTTTGGGGTGGAGGCTGCCACATTGCTCACCTGTAGGATTTAATACATTCTAGGAGCCTCTACTGTGCAGAAACCAATGAACCATTATTCTGACTCAGACAAGGGAGACTTCATGGTTCCCTTCTGCATCGATACAGATATATGTCATCTTATGTGTCAAAAAAATAATACTTTCAGTCACTTTTGAAAAAGAACACATTAGAGGGGCTCGCAGGCACCCTAGACATTCTTCCAGGAAGAGGATATACCACGTGGCCTCTCCCTCACTTGCACCCTGCTCACGTAGTGAGCAGTTCTACAGACTGTTCCTACTCACTCTATTAGAGCAGAGTTGTCAACTCTTGAGCGTCATGCTCAGAAATGAGTGTCATTTCAAACTCCAGAATGGGTCACTTTGGGCTACATTTCCTGATTTGGAAAAGGTTTTCCATTCCCTGGTTGTATGAGTCAACAGAAAGTCCACACTGTGTTAATTCAGCCCTGACTTTAACAATTACTAAGATTCCTGGAACACTTACACAGATGGGTGTTCAGCTGCTTACTTAACTAATAGAACACTGAGCTTAATGTAGACAGAAGGTAGAGTGCTGTAAAACATACAATTACAGGAATTTCCTTAGTCTACAAACCCAAATGTCTGAAATAGCAAAGCAGTTTGAATGGGCCAGGGCTGTCTTCACTATGTTGTGATACAGAAACAAGTAACATCAAAAGTCCAGTAACTTATAAGAAAGGGTCCTGTCTTGCTCATATGATATACCTGGGGTCAGCTCCAGCTCTGGTCTAGTTCTTCTCTGGATTTCAGGCTAAAGCAGCAGCTCTTTTTAGAGTGTGTCCTTCTCACTGCAGGGGGACAGGGGGACAATGGCAGAGTCACCTGATGGTTCTTAACTTTCTGCCTAGACCCTTTGCATAGCACTTTGGCTAACGCAAGTCCAGTGAGCAAGGCTGACAGAAACAGGACGTAGGAGTATAATTAGTCTACAGGAAGGGCAGGAAGTAACTGAGAACAATACAGCAACCTTCTGCATCAAGTATGCAGAGCCAGTGCCCAACTTGTAATGGGTCAAATTAGACTGGTTCGACTCATGGACTTGACGATGGACTTGATACATTCAATAGAAACCACAGACCGATACTCTAGGGATGCTGAGAAGAAACTGCAGCTCCCATTCAACATTTTCAAGTTAGAATATTTTCAACTTATGATGGGTTTATCAGGATGTAACCCCATCATAGGCTGAGGAAGATCTGTACATCAAAATACATATCTCCACAAATGATGGCTTCACTAGCAAAGATGGTTTCATATGCTGTGGACTGTTGAGTCATTTGGCTGGGACAAAAAGAAGCAGAGAAACTTCCTCCACTCAGTCAGAGGGGAAGTTAGAGAGGGCAGATACAGACATGGGCAGGTTCTGGAATGAGGATCTATAAACATTTGTATTATATAATTAAGCTAAATATAAACACAGGTTCAGAATACTATAACATGAAATTGAATACAAGTTTCCAAATCACCTCCAGCCATCCACTGAGTCTATCCATGCAGTCTGCCAGCTAACTCTCATTCCAGGATCTGTGGATTTTATCTCCTCTCTAATGTCTTCCATTACATAGCTCCTTTCTTTATTTGGGAGCGGGGGAGGGGGGCTATGCTTATTTTCTGCCCTTAATGAAGTGCCAATACAAAGTTTTGTTTTCCTTTCTTTCTTTTTTTTTTAGAACTCCTCTTCCTATAATACATACACATTGCAAATAATTGGCTTCCAGCTTTACTTTTTAAGCCAGAGAGGTTTTTTTTTTTTTTGTCTGCTTACTCTTTCAGTTATTTCTCCAATAGAAGCAATTGCTAAATTTGTATTCTCTAATCCTGGATTTCTATGCTTATGATAAAGCAAGGCACATCTTACAATCAGTTGGTATAAAAATAAACCTCGTGCTTGAAATCTGAGCTAAAATATATTCCCCACTGGGCAACAATACATAATGCGTAGCATTTCCTACATACATTTATGCAAATGCTTTATATCCTCTCATCTGTCCTCTCAAATCGAGTGATGTTCTTTTTGAACCATCTTCCTTCCAGTGTCATGGAGGTGACACCATGTGCTTCATGATAATAAAATGACACATTCCAATTTTGTCTCTGTCTAAGCACATTTCTGTAGATTGCCAGCTTTCCCCCACCTAACACACATTTGCAAGGGATCTGCCTCTACTTAAATTCTTTATCTTGAATACAAAATACCTCAATTATCTTTCCTTTTGGATAGCCAGGAGAAACCAAGAAGTGATGAAGCCTGACTTTCTAGTGCTACAAGAGTTGATCTATTGATAATATAGTATGTGAAGATGCACAAAAATATTGGTTTCACTCACCACTTCCATGCCATCTGATGAATGTTATTTATTAAAGTAGTTCAAGATACTATTAGTCAAAATCCTATGTAGAAGGTCTGATGATCACATATTCAGAGTCCTAACACACACATCTCTATGACTATCAACTGATAGTAACAGTCATGTTTCATCACTTAGCAATTCACTTAGAAAATTTGCCAAGATAAGATGCTATAGTCACCAAAAGAAATTTAATATTCATCTCAGCATGTTTATTTTAAATCTTGAGGATACATGATCTTCCCAGAGGTCATTCTTGTTAATATGTTAGATCTGTGACGCTCACCTAAACCTATTCTTCAAATTCATATACAAAATAGGGCTTTAATCAGAAAGCTCCTCTCACTCGTCACCCTTATCTACCCACTCAGAAAGGCAGCTTGAGAACAGAGTGGAGGATAACCATCTCTGAAATGAAGTACCATCTGATGTGTATGCCCATATCTAGAATTTGGACAGTTTCCAATACCCATATAAATTTCACTCTTCACCTAGTCCTACATTTCTGGTTTGAACTAATAACTTCGATATGAAGTTGAATTCTGCATCTATCCACAATTCAATATTTAGATTGAATATCCTGTTTATACAATTTGATCAATGTATCACCTTTCTGGCTTGGAGCTTTTCCTCCAAATTTGATCTGCCTATTTAAATTCTAAATCTTGCTTTTACTCTCCATTTGACTTGAGATCTTAGATTTATCTTATCAGTTTTATAACCAGAGCTATGTCCACTGACTTATTTGACTTAAGTCTTTTTTTCCTAAGTCCCGTGACTTCTTCTAGCCTAGACCCACTCACCCTGAATGACTCAGAATAAAGGAAGCCTTCCCCAATGACTAGCACTGAAAAACATAACACGCTTCCCATGTATAGATCTAAGTGTGATATATGTGATATATTTCTGGGTACATCGATTTGTGACATGTATTCACTTGCTAAATAATAAATAATTTGGAAACCATGATCCAGTTTTTACATTTTTTTTTCCATCTCAATTGTAATCTCCGCGGGTTTCCCATCACCAAGTCACCCATGTGCCATCACCATAATCCCGTGCACTTCCCTCCCCTCCCCCACCCCCCGTTTTTGAACCCATTCCCCACTCCACCCCCACAAAATGTCTCTGGTATATGGTTGTTCATTATTCTTGTTATTTTCTCACCTGGTCCATTATACTCCTGCTATGAGTGAAACCATCCAATATTTTTCTTTCTCTTTCTGGCTTATTTCACTAAGCATGATCTTTGCCAGCTCCATCCAAGTTGCTGCAAAAGACATGTGTTTCTCTTTTTTGGTTGCTGAGTAATATTCCATTGTATATATGTACCACATCTTTTAAATTCAGTCATCTACTTTTGGGCATTTGGGCTGCTTCCATGTTTTTCCAATTGTCAATAAGGCAGCAAAAAACAACCATGATCCAGTTTTAGCTTGTATTAAATATTGTTCATTTGGTTAACCCATAAAAATGAACTAACTTTCTCCATTTCTTCTAGATGGTCCAATAGTCTATGCAGCATACTTGAAAATAGAGCACAGTGATGAAAATATTAAATTCTGGATGGCATGTGAAACCTATAAGAAAATTGCCTCACGGTGGAGCAGAATTGCCAGAGCAAAGAAGCTTTATAAGATTTACATCCAGCCACAGTCTCCCAGAGAGGTATAGTGGACAGTGATGAAAATGAGAGCATCCGTAAAGGCATTACTATCTCTCCAGCACAGATTTTTTCAGGCACTTTGAATCCAGTGTCACCAACAATGCTATAAAGCCAGTATTGCTAATCTTACTTTACAGATTAAAAAATCAACCTGATAATATGACAAGGTAACTAACTTCATTGGTAGCACATTGCTAAAGTTAGAATTCAGATTTTAACAGCCTGGCCCCAAAACATTTCTTCACAGAGTATCTTAATTCCCAGGAAAGTTTTTCTAAAAAAGAAGCCCTTACAAGGTGAACTGATCTTGCTAGAAGAAGCATGATCTACTATAACTAGGGTGTGACAGCCCAGCACTGTTGGGCAAAGTCTGTGCCACCAGCAAATATAGCAAACACTACATTGGTATCACTACCCGTCACTTACAACCACAAGAAAATAGCCATGAATGGAACAGACACCACTGAGATACCTCCTGGTGGAGGGAGAATGAGGGGTGACAATTCTTTTAATGGGATACAAACAGAAGACTGTCCATGAAGTTCGCCCACTTAGGAGTTTCCTATGTCATTGACTTGTTCCTTAAAACTCTTGTCTGGAAAATGCTTGGTTTATTGAAATAACCACTTCCCTCCTTCATGTCTCCACTCCACTTTCTTCCCCTTTCAAAGTATATTCAGTTAAATCAACACTGATGACTAGTAAAGGAAGATAAGCTATACACTAGCACCAGCTTCACTCTTCCATAAACAAGACTCACATCTCATAAACTTCCTCATTTGTAGACTTTGCTAACAAGCCATTTATGTTCTCCCTAATAAGCAACTATTTCTCTGGTCTTGTACCTCATGGTTTTTGCTTCCCCCTCCCCCCAATTGGGGATGTGGAAGTGGATGTTTACTTTTTAAAAAGAGTTTAAATAAGTATTTTGAGATACTTATGAAATGCCAAGTAAATTCCACATTTCCATTCTGTGTCTATCTGAAATTATGCCTACTTATGTTCAACACGTAATTTTTCTTTTCAGATTAACATTGACAGCTCAACTCGAGAAAATATCATCAGGAATATTGAAGAACCCACTCCAACATGTTTTGAAGAGGCTCAAAAAATAGTGTATGTGCACATGGAAAGGGATTCCTACCCCAGGTTTCTGAAGTCAGAAATGTACCAGAAACTTTTGAAGACTATTCAGTCCAACAATTCCTGTTCATCACAGCAAAGTTAAATGGAAGATGATATATTGAAAGTACTGCCTTTGTTCGCTTAATCAAAAAAAATCACAAATGGAATAATTAATACAAAGACAAAATCAAACAATAAATTGATTCCTAGTTCCCAAAGAGAAATAGATTCTCAAAAAAGATGGACTCTAGAATATGAAAAACATAGTCTATAGCATTCTTATGTAGTTCAGTCAACATCTGAAGAACAGGAAATTCTCTCTTCATACACCAATATTATAAATTTTTACTACAGTTACAAAAGTTAATTAACAGCTTTTTTTATTAATGATATGTTATTGTGATAATGCACAGATCTTTCTTTAAAAATGGTAGTTAGTTATATGACTTGTGTGTCTAGGGTTCATAATCACCTTAATTAGTAGACAGACTTGGTACAGTACAATCAATTATACCATGAACAATATTAAAAAGACAAGTTCTTGAGAGCTATTTTATATATTAAATTTTCCTACTATTACATTCATAACTGAACCCATATATTGCATATATCTTCTACGTATGAAAATGTCCTGATAATTCCAATCTATTAAAAATGTGTTACTTTCTTCATTTATTTTTATATTTATAATGCTATAGGGTAGAAAATTTTGGGTTTTTTTGTTTTTGTTTTTTTTTTTTTGCCCCTCACAATGTGAATTTACCTGGATTCTGAACATCAATACATCAAATATAAACCAAAGACTTTTGAATATATATTTTCCAAGAAGCACAATAAAGTCATTTTTCTGGTACAAAACAATTAGCTATGGGAAAAGTTTGTCCAAGATTTTTAGTTTGGGGACCTCCTGGTGGCAGAAGGGGTTAAACCACAGTGCTATGAAGATATCCACAGCCACTGCAGCTCTAGTTAGCTCCCTGGCCAGGGATCTGACCCATATGGCGCAGCAGACCTCTCCTGTCTCCCTGCTGCAGTGTATTTCAGTCAGTCTGCCTGTTCTGCTCCCTAATATATCACTCACTTCTTAGATCACTGGCCTATACTCCAGTATTTGTATGCATAAATAAATAAACCTTTAAAAAATATATATATTTTAGTTTTACTATGAAAACTATTTCTGAACTATCTCAAATTTGACTGAAATGGTACCACTTATTCAAAAGCCAGTAAACGGCTGTTTTATAACAGGAAAGTAGACATTTATTAGAATTCTTCTCATTAAGCAAAGGATTATTTTAAAGCAGGATTTGGAGGCTCATTTATGGGAAAAAGAATGAGTTGTGCAAGAATATATTTTCTTTAAAAAGCCCAGGATTAATTAATGCAGTATCTAGTTTGTTGTAGAAATTATTAGCACAGTAGTCCAATTTATCTAATGAAGTTTATTTTCTCTTAAAACTACCATTAAAAATATAGGTTGAAGTCTGACATATGAGATCTTGATGACGATCCCTAGTTAGAAGAAAATAACTTATTTAGCTAGCTAAAATAAGTTAGAAGAAAAATGTTTCCACATGTTTCAAATAATTTGGACATCATACTCCATCAGTGAGAAACTATATTTCTAGCACTCAACTTGCCCATAAGTGCAGTGTTTGAGCAAATTTTAAAAAACTCCAGCCCTTATCACTCAAATTGTATATCAGCCAGATTTCTAGGGTTGGTTTGGGTTTGGTTTCATCCAACTTTGTTTTTCCTATGTACCTCATAAGTGACACCACCCAGTAAGTTTTTCCCCTTCTGACTTACTTTACCTCTCCAATTCCACCCATGTCAACACAAATAGCAAGAGTTTATCATTTTTTATAACTGAGTAGTATTCCAATGTGTGTATATATATCACATTAGTACATCTGATATTTGCTACTTTGAGGTTAATAAGCTAAAAACCATATTGTGAGAGTTTTTTCTATATTTAATACATTTTCAAACTCTGGAGATATGCAAATAGTCTTCATAAAAATAGTCTTAACTCCTCCAAAGGAAGAGAGTGGCAAAGACTATCTTGTATAGTTCACATTCAAGTATCTTGGCAGAGATAAACACTTTCCTATTTATAATTTATCAGCCACACCATCATTTCATCAACCACAAACAGCTTTTACCAATTTTGGAAGAATTCCTACAAGTAAGAGATACATAAAGATTTCTTCAAGTACACAATGGATGTGATTTGAAGAAAATTGTAAGACCCACTGCCCAAAGATATCTTTTCCAGATCTAGGACCTTAAATTCGCATCCTTGGTCACAAAAGAAGAAAACTGACATCTCAATTTAAGTTGAGGAGCTAAACACTGCTGCTGACACTTCCTGTTGCCTAGCAGAAACTCAACTTGGGGAAACAAGATGTAGACATTTGGAGTGGCTAGAAAAAATTAGCTGATAGAATGAGAAGTGTCAGCCGTACTCCTAAAACCTATGCAGTGGTATAAATCGATGTTGCCTCAAAACCATTCTCAGGGATGTGGAGACTTGATTAAAATACATAATAATGGTCAAGCCTGTCCTGTCTGCCGACTGCTGATGAGTCCCAGCATCTGCATCTGCCTCTATCCAGCAGAACGTGGAACGTGGAGAAAGAGGTAATGTTTCCAGTGAGTCTTGAAAAATAATTAGATCTCGTAGAGGAAAGGGAAGGCAATGTAGGTTGGAACTAGGACTAAAGGGAAAGCTGTATCAAATTAGCAAGGTTTAAAAAGAGACTCTGGAATCAAACATATCTGAGTTCAAATCCTGGCTCTTTGTATATCTAAGTGCATAAAATCATTGGTAATTGTGCTCAAAAAATTCAACCATATTAACAGTTGCCATAAAAGTCAAAATGAGAGACAATGCTAGTCTGAGCAGGAGACATGAGCGGGAAAAGGGAGGCACTGCTGAGGGAAAAGCTGTGATCAGATACAAAGAATGAGGGGGAGGTCACAGCTAATCTAAAATTTCGCATCTGAGCACCAGGGCAAGTACTAATGCCATGGCTGATGCCACTAATTGAGAAGAGCAGCTCAGAGAGATGAGCAGCCTTGGCAGACCAGTCAAGCTTGAGGAGACTGTATCCCTTCATGAAACTCCAGAGGGCGCCAGAGAGCACAAATGTAAAGCTGAGAACTGTAAACACGGCCTGGAAGAGATTTTATAAGGAAAACTTCTTAAGAGAGTAGATACAGAAAGGACCCAAGCAAAATTTAGGGATGTCTCAGGGAATAACATTAATTATTGTTAAATTTTCTACGGAAGCTTACCAAAAGATTTATAGTAATGACAATGCTCAATTATGGAATAGATAACGTACTGTGTGCTTGGATATATTATTCTTTTATTCAACAAATAGTTATTGAGCATCTGTTACCGCCAGCACAGTTCTCAGAGACAGAACTGTGTCTACCCCAAGGGGAGCTTAGATTGCTTACACAATAATAAAGTAGTAATCGAAGAAATAAAAACCCGTCAGATTATGATAGAGGGTAGTAGGAACATGTGAGGAGACCCTGGGAAGGGAAGTTGGGGAAACTGTAGAGTTCATGTAATATGTAAAAAGTATGTGTTTACATTTAAAATGCTATTATCGGCCCTCCCTGGTGGCTCAGCGGGTTAAAGCACAGCACTAAGAAGCCGGAGGTGACCACGTGGCGCCGCAGACCTCTCCTGACCTGCCCGCTCCCCTCAGCAATGTACTTCCTCGATCTGCGTGTTCTGCTCCCCACTCTGTCTCTGGTGAAGCCTCTCGCCGCCCCTGAGCCTCTGGCCTGTACCCCAGTTCTGTATGCACACATAAGTAAATCTTTAAAAATAAATAAATAAATAAAATAAAATGCTATTACCTCCACTCACCATTTTAATATCAAAGGTCGTTTTTACTGTTATCTCTGGTTACTATTGCTAATAAATTCATAAAAGATGGTTTCAAGCATCATTCCTGCTTCTGACTTTTCTGGAAAGGACTACCAGGTAATTTATGTACTGATGCCAAATTCTAATGGTACATTGAAGCACCCTCTCTGAAATTAGCAAATATGTTGCAGAAGCCAGGAATTTAAACAGGCATATCAGATACTCCACTCTACCTGCCTGCAAGAGGCTGGAGGTCACAATGCAACCACCATCTTGTCATGGGTGAAAAACAAACAAAAAAGATCCAGGGTCAGGCCCATGGTCACTACATTTTCTTTTATATATATATATATATATATATATATATACATTTTCTACATCATTCTTCATTTTGTACATATTTTCAACTCAGTTGTAATCCCTGTGGACTTCCCACCACCACTGCACCCATGTGCAATCACCATAGTCCCGTGTATTCTTCCCAACCGTTTTGATCCTATTCCCCTCTCCACCCCTGAAGAATGTCTCTGGTTTGTAGTTGTTTGTTGATTTTCATTTTTACTGTATTACAATTGCTTTTTTTTCTCCTGATCCCTTATACTCGTGCTACAAGTGAAACCATACAGTATTTTCCTTTTCTTTCTCGCTTATTTCACTAAGCATGATGCCTTCCAGTGCCATCCATGTTGAACTGGCTACATTTTCAACTTGGGATCCTGGAGGAACAGGCATGGGCAAATAGCAGGAACTGTCATGGGGACAAAGAAAGAAAGTGCTGGAAGAATCTAGAATGAATGGCCAATTGCTTAAAGAAAGTAAGGCTTAGGTATTTATGTACAAAAAAAATATGCTTATTAAAAGAATTAGATCAGTGGCATTTTCTAATTTTAGTAGTTAATGGTAGAATGCCTTAGGCAAAAAAAATTCATTTTTTAAAAATCAGTAAAGCCTTCATAGTTCATGAAAAATATCAACATAGCTGATTTTTTAATATAATTTTTTTAAAGATTTATTTGTTCATACAGAACTTGGGTACAGGCCAGAGGCTCAGGGACGACGAGAGGCTTCACCAGAGACAGAGTGGGGAGCAGAACAGGCAGATCGACGAAGTACACTGCTGAGGGGAGCAGCGGGCGGGTCAGGAGAGGTCTGCCACACCATGTGGTCACCTCCGGGGCAGGCGGGAATTGAACTCATTCGGAAGTGGCTTTAGTTTCTCAGTGCTGTGCTTCAACCCGCTGCGCCACCAGGGAGGGCCCAACATAGCTGATTTTACTTGAGCCTCAAAGCAATCCCACTGGGGTGCATTTTTACCTGATGTATTGAGGGGTAGAGTGGTGAGACCCAAAGAGCAGGGCCTTTTGTGGCTACCTGGGCCTGTGGTTGTGGTAAAATTCAAGCCTGGGCATGAAAACCTGGAGTAGGGTAGAGCCTGGTTGCTGCAGGGATTAAGTGAGTTGATGGATTCAGATGTCCAGGCCATCTCACCTCACAGATCACTATGATCCGAGAATTAAAAAAAAAAAAAAAAAAGTGCATGATTTTTAGGAAATAATGAGTTCTACGATCAAAATGGTTGAAAGCAGTATGAGAAAAACAAAATGAAACACCTAAACAGACACAGGAGATGAAAAAGTATAAGCTGAGGGAAATAATGTCTTCAGATGTCAAACTCAAGGAAAGAAGAAAGAATGAGAAAGCGCTACATAGTAAATAAGCAGCGCTTATGATGATAAACACCTTTCCTTGGAGAGCTTCCACTCTTAATAAGGAAAGGAAACTTTCAATACAAGAAGTCATATGCCAGATCTATAAACATACTGAGTTTGAAACTTATACTTTAAAAGGAATGGTATACAGAAAGAGGTGGGAAAATCGTCGGCATAATTTTACTTCTTGACAGGGGTATAGCTCATCTTGCTGCCTCTAATTCACAATGCATTTAGCTATATTATTAGACACTTATGTGCTTTTCTGGCACCACTTGTAACTGAGTTCTCTCTCACAGGCTTCTGCTGGTGACAAGGATAATAAAAGACATGTAAGGTAAATATAGTTTGTTCTTACGCTGTAATGCTGTCTGATGGCACCCCAGCCCTGGGTGATTCATACGCAAATTACATCCCAGGCAATGAAATCTAAAATTGGAGTGTATGTATGTGCTAGTTCAGTTTTCATGTCTTCATTTGGCAGTTTGTTTCTGGAGTTGCCACAAATAACATTATTATTAACTTAGCAGTTTGGTGAGAAGTGTCATCAATGCTTATTTTTTGAGGCGAGAGGAGGGGGATGAAAGTATTCTGAGGTTCTGTTTTTAAGAAAAAACTTGGAAGCTACTAGGTGTCAGGCACTGGGAATATCATCTTGCATTTCTTATCTCATTTCACTCTTATAATAAATGTGCACAGAAGTTATTGTTAACTACATTTTAGCTTTGAGAAGACTGAGGTTTGGAGAGGTTGAAAACTTGTCCAAGTACACTCAAGCACATGCAAGAAACCCAGTCAGCTCTAAAGCTTAGAATTCTGACTCTGAAATCCATCTTTTTCCCTTATATCAAATGAGATTTTCCTTATTAAAGACTAAAATTGGAACTTTGTTCAATGATATGCTTGCAAATCAGCCTCTGACACTGAGGAGCACAAGCAAGAGCATGAGCAGATAATGACTGGCCTTCTTGATAAATTTCTAGAGCTCTTGTCATCATCTAAATGACATCATAGCAAAGGCTGCAATCACCTCTGGAAGTTACACAAATTGGAAAATGTGTCTATGAAATATGCAACGTTTTTGATGTATGCATTCTGACATGAAAAAGAAATCTACAGCCCTAACTTCAAAAGAGATGACTACTATCAAAATAAAATCATTCAGATAACTAAACTGAGTCATTTTAATATTTTGAACAGACTAGCTGTTCAGATAACAGGAAATCATTCAGAAATTGGCAGGCCCCCCTCTTCCTTGCAGGATGTATCCAAAGTAGCCTCATACTGCTGCAGACTCATCAGCTATATTCCCCAAGTCTAGATGCCTCCACAGCTCCAGGCCTGAACTATGAAATGCTGCCATCTTTGGAACCACCATTTAGGGTGCCCACTTTTGCCAGTTAATGTGTTAAAATAGGTAACCTAATATCATCACTCATGCTCAGTACTTCTGAAAGGTGTGTGATCTGCCTCATTTTTCAGATGAAGAAACTACTACTTATCTAAATGATGGAACTGGACAGCAATTCAAGCCCAGGTCTCTCTGACTTCAAGGTTATTCTTGCTCCTCCCAGTCCTACTGCTTCTCACCGTAACCCCAACTCCCCCTTGGGATCCTAGGGCTCTCTTGATCTTTTTGTGTCTAAAGCTGAGTGCATCATTTCTCCTGATAATTTACTTCTGCTTTCCTACTCTCCTGTGTTCTTCATCAAAATCCAGAGCATCATTTACCAACTGTAACATTATTGCGTGTTCACCTGCAAACTCTTCCATTAAATTCTGAGTTACCTTTAGGACCTGCCTGAGCACCTGAAAAGTAGCTTAAGGCACATTTACTATAGAAATATCTGTTACATGATGCTATCCATCAACTTAGAACCCCTGGTTCAAGACTTTCCTCTCCTTGTATCCCTACGACCAGCTAGTAACCAAGTCCTGTTCATTGAACTTTAAATGTCTCATGAAAATAGCTTTACCTTTTTTTTATCTTAGTGGATCCAGTTTTAGTTCCTGTCACCACCATCTTAATTGGATTACTAGTTTTCTTCTGAAAGAGGGAAACACCCTCCTCTCTAAGGTCTCCCATCCTTACCCTCGCCTACCAGACCAATCCTCTTCAGCACCTCCTCACCACCTCTGCAGGGCAGGAGTGCACACCTGCCCTAGCTGGAAACAGCATTTGTTGGCTCTTAGGCTTCTTATTCCTCTCTCTCTCTCTCTCTCTCTCTCTCTCTCTCTCTCTCTCTCTCTCTCTCTCACACACACACACACACACACACACACACAGCATGTGTTCTATTAGAAACTACTTGCAAGCCCAGGAAACCTTCTCTCTGCTGTTTCCTATTCGTGAAATGCCTTTTCCCACTTCTCTCTGCTGTTTCCTACTCATGAAATGCCCTTTTCCCACTTATCTGCCTCATAAACCCCTATCTATGAAGCCAGTGAAAGGTTAATAATTTGTCATCCCTTTAACATGATATCTTTCAATTCGTGTTCCCTCACATAGAACTTACCACTAAAATGCATACTGAAAGATGTTCAAAATATAATATTTACTGTTTGCATAAAATATTACCAAGTATTTTATCTTACCTGTTATTTCTCATTATAGTTGTTCTGACCCTCATTACTAGGTAAGATTATAGCAGAAAATGTATGGCCTGTTAACCAAGGGGATTTTATGTGCATGTTCCCCACCACCTGTTTTCTCAGCAATAGAAAATAGCTCCCAGGAGCTCTTAGAACAAGCTCAGAAAGCAAATGGTCAATCTCAGCTTTTATGTTACAAAATTAAGTTAAAAGACCCAAAACTTGTAGTAAAGCCAAAGATATTAAAAGCATTTTATTTGCAACTACAGAGTTTCTGCTACTTTCAAATGGTCCTCTTGAAAACATTTATGCCATTAGAAAAATACAATGTCTCTTAAGGAGCTTAGGATCGCTCTTAACTGAAATTGTCTAAACTTTTTATCTTCATTGTGGACCCTCTTAATTCAAGTTCATTTCCTGACAGTTATATCTATTTATATAACTTTCTAGTTCTTGCACTATCTTGTGCTGACAGAACTTTAGAAGAAATCATAGCTTTCTCCTAGACATGGTTTCTATAAAACATACTTGATTATGGTGATGATGTATGGGTTGACTTGGTGGGGGGAATTTTTTTTTTTTTT
>NW_004567119.1:31954470-32078881 GCF_000260355.1 Condylura cristata
CTCGCCAGTTCTCCCTCAGTTATTTTCCTTCTAGTGAGTCCAGGGCGTTCTCATTTGGTTTGAAACTCGTAGCATGAAAGTCTATAGTCCGTTTTTGTATAATCCCATGCGAGTTTGGATGTAGTCGCCGGCTTCTTTATTCTGCCGCTATCTTGCCGGTTCCCGAGCTGGTGGAGCTGCTCAGCGGCTTTGCGCGGAGCCCAGGTGCTCCGGATCGGGTCTGAAGTTTCAGCGTTTTTTCTCTCAACCAGGTATTGAGGATCAGATTTGCAGTCTTTCTGCAGCCTGGGCTCCACTCACTGAGCTGAGCCGTCCAGCTTTACCTCCAGGGTTTAGCGAGGGGCAAAGTGGCTCCTGCAGCCCGCAGAACTTCCAGGGGCCCGGGTTTTCCCGGGAGTTCCCTTCTGGGAGCTCCCCAATCGCTGATTCCCTCGTAGTTATCTACCTTCTAGTGGTGGTGGGGGGAATTTTAAAGGACTATCCCTGAGAGGAGAAAGCAAACATTATACAAAAAAGGAAGAATGATGTAAAACATATACATAATTTTAAAATACTTGCCTTTTCCTAATTCTGCCTTTTCCTGTTAATTTTCACCTTCTTGAAATTTCTACCCACTTCTTCTTGAATTTAAAGAGCTCCTACCCCTCCCTCAATATCCAGCTTAAACCCCACCAGATTTTCCAGCATGCTCCATATTCACCCTCAGCCCAAATGCTCTCTATTTCTCACCTCAGAATGGCCATGGGAACCATTATCAATGCAATGCTCTAGCTATAAATCTTACTTTTTTTTGTAATTTTTTTTCTTCTTGAACATCTTGAACTGCTTTTCAATATTCCTATATCATATTATTTTCACAAATGCTACCTTCTTTTCTGCAATTAGATCACAACATTTTGGAGAGAGCTATGTTTTATGTCTTTCTACCTACCGGAGACCACACCTGTGGTGTGCAAAAGGCAAATGCCAGGAGCACACCAGACACGGTGCATCTTTCTTGATGATGGTAGTAATATCACTTATAGTGCTCTTACCACGTGCCAGTCTCTATGCGTTTATTATCTCCTTAACACTCAAACAGACTCATGAACTCATTATTATCTTTATTATGTAGCTGATAAAACCAAGACATCAGAAGTGTTGAGTAGTATAAGCTAGGCTCAAGCTAGAGTGGAAGAATAAGAACTACGTTTTATGTTCTAGACTGAATTTCCAGTGTATGAACCCACTTCTATATCCTAAGGGAGACAAAATTGTATTATCTGTTTCCTAATGTCATTATTATAGAAAAAGCATTTATTATCAATAACAAATCTCCACTCAAGTAACTTTGCCACCTAAGAACAATGAGAATGCATTTAAAGCAGGGTCCATAAAGATAGAGGGAGATGATGCTAATGCTTTCTTCCTGGCATTCATGAGGTAACAGATTTTCAGGGGAAAAGTAAAACATGCTAATAAGAGATTGAGCCAGAACTCTACATGATGAAGTTATATTGATAAACAGTAGATTTAAAAATTAGATAAAAATTCCCAAATAGGCCCTTCCTGGTGGTGTAGTGGGTTAATGCACAGCACTGAGAAGCTAACGCCACTTCAGCATGAGCTCGATCCCTGCCCGGGGGAGTGATCCACATGGTGTAGTCCACTCTCTTGACCTGCCCGCTGCTCCCCTCAGCAGTGTACTTCTTCAGTTGGCCTGTTCTGCTCCCACTCTGTCTCTGGTGAAGCCTCTCATGGTCCCTGTACCTCCGGCCTGTACCTCAGTTCTGTATGCATAAATAATCTTTTTTTTAATTTTTCCAAATATTACAGAAGGATTCTAAGGATTAGAGCTAGTGATTATTACGAAGGAAAAAAAAAATCTAGGTGGGTTAAAAAGCACAACAGGGATTGAAAGAATTATTGTCACTGTGAGAGAAAAGTGCTTTTTAAAAGTACTTTTAATGGGATCTGGAACTGGTGAAATCATCTACATGTGAGTTATAACTAAAGAAAATAAAGATAGAGGTTATAAAGTACTTAGAGTACAGTACTACTTGTTCTTGGTTTACGGCTCCTGAGAGACAAGTAATTCTTATAAATAAAGGAAGTATGAAATGTTCAAAGAACTGCACAAAGTTAGGGTCTTGTGAAACATTTCTAAATTAGAATGTCCAAAAGTAAATTCTTGATCTTCCTCCAAAATCTGCTCCTTCTCGGTCTTCCTCATCTTAGCTTTGTGGTTTTCCATTAGACTTTTACCTGCCTCTTTTTGTCTCCTTCTTCTTACCCTTAAAAAATGTTTCTTTCCCTCCTTCAATATTCAGTTCAAACCCCATGCTGTTTTCTCAAAAGTCCTCTGTGATCACCCTCGGTTAGAACCATCGCTCCCTTACCTCTTGAATGTCCACAGCAACCAGTTCTGGTGCAATTCATGGGCCAAAAGCTTGGGCCCAATCCTCGAACTCTTCAGAACTGTGCTTTTGTTGTGACGTCACACATAAAATTTACCAGCCAATCTGGTCACTTCCTGCTTTGACATGTCCCTTCACTACTTTGACCGACTCCAAATCTCTTTTACTTTTGCCTAGACTATTGCAATTGACTCTAAATTTCCTTCCAGCTTCTCTCTAGTCCAACACACACACACACACACACACACCAGACTGTTCACTTGAAAATGTGTCAGATGATAACCATCATGGTTCAAAATTATCCAGTAACTGC
This sequence comes from Condylura cristata, assembly GCF_000260355.1. Lineage (NCBI taxonomy): Eukaryota > Metazoa > Chordata > Mammalia > Eulipotyphla > Talpidae > Condylura > Condylura cristata. Next base: position 31,957,180 of record NW_004567119.1, read on the forward strand.
AACTATATTCAAGGAAAAAGCCAAAACGCCTGCTGTGGACAGCTAGGCCCACCAGTGCCCCATGACCACATGTATCAAATCTTAATCTCCTACCATGTCTACTATGTATCACCACAAACAGCAACCCAACAACCCTCTGCCCAAATACCAGGGCCTCCTTCCTCTTCTGTAAATCCATCATTTCTTGTTCTTCTATGCCTAAGCATTTGCACAAGTTAATCATTGTGCCTCGAACACTTCTGGTTCATTTTCTGTTCAAATGCATTCTAGAATTTTACAGAGTTGCTGCTAATGTTACATTATTCTCCATCTTATAATGGATCTAATCATCTGACCACCCTTTAATAAATGTTCACAAGCACACAACTTTTATATTCCTTCAATTCTATTTTCTGTAAAGAGGAAAATATAGCTGCCCATAGAGTGAGCTCATTCCATATTGTAACCTAAGTGGTGTGAAACACAATCACTGTTAGTCTGCAAATTGAAAGTGGGACTAGCACAGGCTTATTAGTTTGCATTATTTAAAAAGCAATCTACTGCTGGGGTTGTGTAGAAAAAGCAAAATAACCTTGTAAAACCCAAGATCATTAAGAGGTTCATCTCATTATGGACTAAGTCTTTTCTCCATTTCTCTACACAATGTCAAGGTGTTTGAAGGACCAATTTTCAATGTAATTTCATTTAATAAATATGCTTATGTGGCCAGTAACCATTACAGCCCTAGTATTTGCAGGACATTGGTTATTTAGAAAAAAAAAAATGAGTTACTCAAGTTACTCTCTTTTGTTAACTAATATTTTTAAAATGTTGAGCATTTCCTGATTATAACTGAAATTAAATACAGTTGGGTTGTACACAGAGACCCAGGTCTTGTCTTATTTCCAGATGAAAGGATAAATAATATATGAAAATATGTTAATTATTTCCACTTTAGCAGCTGTGATTAATTCATTTTGACTGGTACATCTTGCTAATGTGACAGAGTACAGCAAATATTGGCTCCCGTTATTTTTGCCAGGACAAGGAAACCATAATTTCCAATAACTTGTTTCATTTGTAGCTTCCTCTACAACCTGCCAAAGAGTTGGTAAATCCAAGTTAATCTCTTTATTAATGAATTTCATGTTAACAGACTCATAATTAAGGTCAGTGAGTCTACTAAATTTTCAGAGCCTTAGAAAAGCTGACACACCTTTCTTTCTCTCTCTCACTCTATGCCTTAATAGGCAGAATCAAACTTATGGAGGGACTAAGAAATCCCAGCTACCATACATACATTTCTTTCTTTCTCCTTAAGAATGTATCTTTAACTGAGATACAAATTCATTGATAAATAGCATTATATAAGTTTAAGTTGATTTGACACATTTTAATTTTGCAAAATGACCACCAGCAGCACACACCTCCTTCAAGGCACATAATTACTTTTTTTGTTTTTCTTTTGCTGGGGAGAACATTTAAGACCTCTCCTAGCAAAGACCTCTCCTAGCAACGGTTCAAATATATAGTATTATATATTATATATTATATAGTAGTATATATAGTAGTATTAGTAACGATCTCCATGTATGTTAGATACCTAGAAATTATGTCTTCTACACTTGACTGACATCTCACCATCCCCTGCCCTCTACCGTATTTAACTCACCTTCTGGTGACTGTCAGGTCACAATAACCCCTTGGCTGCAGGGTGGCTTCATAATCCTACAGCCAGGTCCTAAAGCATGTGGTCTGCTGGAATCCCCAGATCTCTGTGCCTTGTCTAAGCACTGGCTATCAAGACTCTACACAATTTCTAGCCTTAGTAGCCCTTATTTCATTGATTGAAAATAATTTCCAGGCCCTCTCTGGTAGTGCAGCGGGCTGGAGAGCTACACTGCAAAGCTAAGTGGCCACTGCGGTGCAAGTTCGATCCCCGCCCCAGAGGTGACCCATATAGTGCATTAGACCTCTCCTGACCCGCCCGCTGCTCCCCTCAGCAGTGTACTTCGTCAATCAGCCTGTCCTGCTCCCCACTCTGTCTCTGGTGAATCCTCTCACCGTCCTTGCATGTCTGGCCTATACCCCATTTCTGTATGTATAAATAAATAAAATCTTAAAAAGAAAAGAATTTTTAACATTCAGCATGCTAACCAATAAAGCAACAGATAATAATTGAAAGACAGTGACGTTCTCTGCCTGATGGGGGCTCTGAGTTTTTGCTCAGACTCTTTCATCTACTCCCTGAACAACTCTGACATATAGAGCCTTGACTTAGACACATAAAATGTTAACTGACATTATGGTCAACTAACGCCTTCTGGGCTGATGCATTTAACAGTAAAGCACACATGGTCTAACTTCACCTTTCTCTTACTCTCCACTTACACAGTCATCTGAAGCAGTCTTGCTCAGCCACAGGACTTCTGATATTCTGGACTCCATAATTCTGTTTTTGAGGCAATCTGTGCATGGTCGCCCCAGTTAGTACATCCCTGCCTTCCATGACTCCTGAGGTGCCAGCAGTCACTCCTCCAGTGTTAAGCAAAACATCCATGAAGTTGGCCAGATGTCTCAGGGAGGAAAATCACCCCTTGCTGAGCAGTATGTTCTCAGCCAGGCTTAGGCCTTTCGGCCATCGGCACTCATCAACCCATTCTCCTCCCTTCGCTTTTGCTCACGGAGGCCTCCAGTGTTAAAGGGCTTTACTGTCCTGCTGCAATGTGACCCTTTTTTATTTTTTTTAAAGATTTATTTATTTATGTGTACAGAACTGGGGTATAGGCCAGAGGTGCAGGGACAGTGGGAGGGTTCACCAGAGACAGAGTGGGGAGCAGAACAGGCAGACTGATGAGAGTATACTGCTGAGGGGAGCAGCAGGACAGACAGAAGAGATCTGCTGCACCATGTGGATCACCTCCGGGGCCAAGGATTGAACTCGCACTGAGGCGGCTACTATGAGCTTGCAGTGCTGCGTCCTAACCTGTTGCACCACCAGGGAAGGCTGTGACCCCTCTTTAAATTGAACACTTCAAAAGCCTCATGAAGCTCTAAGAAGCAGTTTGCAATATGTGAATACAGTCTTCAGATCACCACAATCTTCACATTCTGGTTATCTTGGAGTTTCCCACTCTGGCTACTTATCTCATTTACACTACCTGGCTGGCCCTGTAAGAACTTACTTTAGGCATTAGGCATAAATAATCTTTGGATGACATTTTCCCCTCATATTCATATTCCTTCTTTCTCTTGAGAAGTTTTACACAATGGAAAAAAATAACCACACACAATTCTGACACCAAAATTGCTGCAACATTACTGGCTCTTATTAACAGAAGTAAAATATTAGCCATAATATACAAAAGTAACTGACTATTTAAAATAGTCACAGAAATAGCAAGTTGCTAGATAGGCTAAACTCTTGCTCATATGGACTAATATAGAGTACAGACAGGCCAGCAATTCCTAAAACACTAAAATCTATACAATATAGATTTCTCAGTAAAAATTCATATATGAATGTCCGTTTACATAATCTGTAAAGTTGCTTATATTAGACACAGGGAGCATATAGTAACTTTTTGTGAGTACTATCTAAAAATATTTTTTGATTTTTGAGTTTCTGAAAATAGATTATCATCCTACGTCAATAATATCATAAAAGCAAATGTTGACTAAATATAGTTAGGTGACAGTGGCTGTTCTCAGTAAGGCTTAATAAACATAATACACATTACAATGAATTAATGATTAACAAAAACACTATAAAAATAAAATGACATTTCTCTGCTATTATATTTCTATTATAATTGTAAGTTAAATTATTAAAAGCAGTCTAAACCTAAATACAGCATGTAATATATAAGGAAGGTGTTATAGTTTTCCCTAAAATATAAAGAAGGATTTTTAAAAATTGGCAACATTTTATTAAAATAGCTTTACCTTTGTTTTTGTCTCAGGTTTTTAATAGTATAAAAAAATTTCCCAAACTGCAGTGCATTAGGAAAACACATATATGTGCTAAGTCTTTGTTGTTAACTGTCTACTGGAAACATAAGTTATGTCCAACAATTATTTCACTTCTTTACTTTTCCAAATGGAATAATTCTATGTCTACTTTTTCTATTCTTTTATCTAACTCTTCACAATGTTATACCATAGTTTCCTCCAAGATAACCTAATTTTGGAAAAATATATTGGTCCTCACAATCACTACTGGAGGTAGTTATACTGGAGGTAGTTTATCAAGCTTCTTGATAAAAAAAAAATGAAATCTCATAGCATTTAAGAATGTTTAATTTCTTAAGTAGAAAATGCAAAACACAGACATCTCTGACTTCAGGTCACTCTTGCTATTCGTTTCCTCAGCTCCGGAGAGGGGAAAGAATCTGTAATTGTCAGTGTGGTCCAGCCAGCTCATTTTTCTATGTATAATCATCCCAAAGGGTTCTTTTTGTTCTTTTCTAGTATAAGATAACCAAAGCTTTAATTGAAAATGCAAAGACTGAATAATGTCTGGTGTGGAAAACCTACTATGGCCCAGGAAAAAGACAGTACTATGTATTAGAATATATTAAACAAATAAGCAGTAGCCACATGCCTAACATGTATAATTATTCAGTGGCCCAAAATGAGGATCTAAATAAACTTCTATGCTCTTCTCACAGTGCAGCTGGAAAAACACCGCAGCCCATGTGGCTAAGAGATAGTGTTCTTGCTAATCTGGATGTCTCCTTTCCCAGCCTCTTCTCTTTCTGTAATGAATACTTTAACATTTTTGTGCCATTCAAGTCTATTAGGGAGAGTCTACAAAGCATCTAAATCTTTACTTTCAGCCTCCAGTTGTTCACATACGAAAAGGCTATTTTTGCTTCCAATTGTAGTTAAAGAAACCGAGGCTCATGGGTACTATGTGAAAACCAAAGGCATAACAGTTGGGAAATGGTGGACAGAAATTCAGCTGCAAACTGTTTCCAAGCTGCATACTCCAGCACACTATGGTACAGCTGAGGAGGGAATGTTTCTCCAATAATACTCTTTGCAAAATGTCACTGCATGCTTCACATGCTGACCAGGATTTACTCTCTTCCTCTGTGGACAGGGCATTCTGAGCTCTGGGGAGGTAAGCACTCTCTGTGCCAAAAAAAAAGGAAACAATGCTTTATTCAGTTCTCAAAAAAAAAAAAAAAGTAAATGCAGCTTCTATGGAGAAAAATACAACTTCCAGATTAATGATTGACTTGAAAATGGCTCACCCAGCATACCTGAAACATTTCTGTGTTATAAAACAATGTTACTTCAATAAAAAAAAAATCTAAAACAAAGAAAGTCTGATTTCTTAAAAAGGAAGAAGTGGATTATCCTGGGTAAACATCTCCTGCAGTGTGGCAATAAATATTCCCTGTTAAAGTGTCAAGGGTAGGTACACTCAGTTAATTCTATCTAAATGAAGGTTACACTTAAATCATTTTATTAATGGACAGCACCATTTATAATGCTATGCAACTTATATACCTAATTAGATTCTATAATTCTTTCATTACTATCACTTTAATTGAATCATTTAAATATTTTTGGTTATATAAAATAAAATTACGTAGTAATTCATTTCACCTTAAATCTAATTCTTCCACCATTCAATATTAATGAGCCTTAAAAATGCTTCAAGTGAGGGCTTTCCCTGGTGGTGCAACAGGTTAGGACACAGCACTGAAAGCTGGCTGCAGCCGCTTCAGTGTAAGCTGGATCCCTGGCCCAGGAGGTGACCACATGGCCCAGCAGACCTTTCCTGACCTTCCCACTGCTCCCCTCAGCAGTGTACTTTGTTGATCTGCCTGTTCAGCTCCCTGCTCTATCTCTGGTGGAGCCTCTCACCGCCCCTGTACCTCTGGCTTGTACCCTAGTTCATATGCATAAAAACATAAATCTTTTAAAAAATAAGCTTCACGTGAAAAGTTAAACTTCTAATAGGAAATTCACATCAAGAAAGCCCTGTTGTGTACAAAAATTAAAGCTGTGACCTCCTTTCAATATGCTACATTGAATTTCCCAGTAAAGAAAAGGAAGGATTTTGCTAATCCAGCTTCATTTCTTACCTGGTTCCAGTGAAAAACACAAACACTTACAAAAATGTGACTTTGTAACAATATGAAGCTAACTTGCTATTATCTGAGCTAAATTCACACTCAGTTTTCTTGACATAATGCTAACGCCCAGTGAACTCTCTGGCCTACAGAGCAAATGTCATGAATATGAGTAGAGGAATTACTGTGTAGTCATTTTTGAGGCTTTTTGAAAATCTTATTTAAATGTAGTTTTCAAGTTTATACTGAGTAATTTATTCTGCAGTGGAAATTTACCTCCTGGATATTTAGTCAAGTTTTTTTCCCCCTAAATATTTATAAAACAGTATGGTAGAAGTCATAGATCAAAGATCTATCATAATACAACTTTAAATAGACACGTGGGCACATTTTAGCCAAAATCCACGTACTTGGCTGGGGACGAATACAGCTACTATTTACAGTTAAGCCCTTCCTTTACCTGGAGACATTCCTATCCTGGAAGGCATTTCAGAACATGAAGTTCTAATCTTATTTTAAAATTAGGGCAAGTGAGTGACAGTCTTCTAAAGTCTTGCCAATAAGAGAAATGCTAAATATAGACTGGGAAACTCCACCTTACTGGAGAGATTCAGTCACTCCTGGATAAATACCTGAAGTCATTGTACCTTTCCACCACAAACCTGTCAATTGCTATATTTTCACACTTCTATACTTCCTGTGTGTGATTTTATAATCATGGTAGCCTTTTTACCATTCCCCAAATCCTCAAAATATTATTTACATATACTGATAAAGCTCAGTAACAAAAATATTAAACACAAGGTACCAAGAATCATCAGGCAGTAACACACACACACACAGACCAGATAAAAAAGCAAAATATTGGTATATTCCAATGAAAAACAAAATGAGTATTCTCATTTAAGTTTTAAAACATTAACTAAATTTTAGCATCATAAACTCTAATATTCCATGTTCCCCTACATTGTATCATCTTCCTCACACAGAATATATTTCATCTCTCTAGTTATTACTTGCAGGTTATTACTACAATGTTCATTCTATTAACATGTAAACAATTACTCAGAGAGATGAAGGAATGCCTAGGAATTTCAAAAGGTTACGAAGTCCCACTTAAAAATGGGGATAAATCATTACAGAAGGACGAAGATCATCAGTGAAGATACCGTTTAAATTACGCCATAGGAAACACACTTGCCATTGAAGTATAAAGCTGTATACCTGAAACTGAAGCAAGGTCATGAATAAGCACTTCTTGAAAAAAGGAAAGTGGATAATAGGAAGCACACCTATACTGTACGCAGTGATTACTCTGTGGTTCCATAAAAGACTACTTTTACAATCCTTCCTATTTCACAATGGTATAATTGTAAGAGCTTAGCTTATCTGATTATAATTAATTCTAAGAAATAAGGTACACATTCCCGCAGATTTCTGTTTCAGTAGTAAAGCTGATACTCCTCTATGTGGAGGTTACTAGTTGTAGAGTAATAATCATGCCCAGAGGTGAGGTGAAAAGGCAGGTTATGATTTGAGTTTCTGAGAAAAATTGTTTTTTATAGCTGTAATTTTTTGTCTTAAATAATCCAACTCTCCCATTTCCATTTATTGCTTAGCAATAAAATTAAGCAATGTGTAAGTACATCAACACAATGACAACAGATTTTTTTAAAAGATGTGTTTGTTTATGCATAGACTGGGGTACAGGCCAGAGGTATAGTAATGGTGAGAGGCTTCACCAGAGACAGAGCGGGGAGCAGAACAGACAGATCGAGGAAACATACTGCTGAGGGGAGCAGCGGGCAAGATAGAAGAGGTCTGCCATGTCATGTGGGTCACCTCCCTGGCCAGAGATTTAACTCGTGCTAAAGGTGGCTGCAGACAGCTTCACAGTGCTGCGCTTTAACCCACTGTGCCACCAGGGAGAGCCCGAAAATAGATTCTACCAACAGATTTATTTTATAAATTTGACAGAATGGAATCTGAGCCTTATATAGAGATCTCTGGAGCCCATAAGGCCTAAAACTTTGTTTTTTAACAGTACTAACTGAATAGAGTTGCAGAAGAATGCAGTACAACTGATACTTGATTTAGCTGAAAACAACCTGCTAAAACTATCTTTTTTCACACATTATTCAACGGCTTGACTTAATCACTTTAGTACTCTGAAATTATACATTGTCTGTTCCTTTTTAAGCTGCTCTGTACTATTTACCTCCTGCATATTGCCATTTTCAGATGCACCTGGGTGCACACATACATCCCCAGAGAGCATGCATAAATGCCTTACTGATCTGAAATACTTCTAAGCCTCAGGGGTTTTCTCTTTTAACATTCAGAACAACTTCATCTCCAATTAGCCTTCATCACAGTCAGCTTTTAAATCTACATCTCTTCATCTTGTGTTATCCTTAACCCCAGGTCCACTTGTATAGTTTATTTCTGGATATCTGTTTCCAGAAGCAGATTTAATGCCTACAGACTCCTCTCCTTCCTCCCAAATGCAGTACTCCCACTGTACCCCACATTGTGTGAGACCCCTTACTCTTGGGTGCCCAGGTCTAAGGCCTCATCATTTTAAATCATCTGCCTCCACCTCTTCCACTTTTGAAATCTAATCAATTTCTGTACTCATCTTACTAGTTTCATCCAACCCTTGCTTCATTTTCTACGTTGTCCCTTGAACTTATTTTTTCACCATTTTCACTATCACTTTCCTAGTTTCATCCTCACCACATCTGACTTCACTTCACCAAGTTTCCTATTATATATTCATCCCTTCATCAGTTTATACCCTTTCCCCACCCTCATGAAGTTACTGTTATGTCCCCCAGAAGATTCAGGTCATGTCTGCATATCCCCCAGACATGCAGTATTTCCCAAGATATGAAGAATAAGATTGAAATATTTAGCCTGGGTGCTAAAGGGCTACATCGATATTAACCTAACACACTTGTCTCCCAAGCTAGTGTTTTCTCCCTTGGCCTCTGCTGTGAATTCAACATTATTTTGTTTTTTTAAAGTAAGTTGACCAAAATAGATATATTTATTATAGGCGGATTGTGTCTTTCCAGAATTTCTATGTTGAAGTCATACCCATCAGAACCTCAGAATATTACTGACTTTGGAGGTAAGGCCTTTAAAGAAATGACTATGTCAAAATAAAGGGGACTAATCTAGTCTAACTGGTGCACCTGCAGAGGAGATTTGGACACACTCACACCCAGGGGCTTGCTCGAGAGGAAAGGCCTGAAGACCTGGTAGACATCTGCAAGCCAAAGAGAGAAGCCTCACAGAAATCACACCTGCTGACTCCTTAATCTTCTAGCTTTGGAAGGCCTTCAAGGCTCCAGCACCGTGAGAAATAAATTTTTATTGTTTAAGACCCGAGTCTGTGATATTTGTTATGCTATGCATTATAAAAATAATACTCTGATGGGCTAGGTTTATAGAACCAAAGAAGGGAGTTCTGACACTAAGTCAAAACAGGTACTTGATTATGAATTCCTAATCACCCTGCTACTATTCCCTTATTATTTATTTCCTACCTTGGGCTGCAAGTATTTTCTGCCTATTGTGTATGTTTATTGACATTATCTGTCACACAAAGTACATCATTTTCATATATATTAAACAATGTGTGTGTGTGTGTGTGTGTGTGTGTGTTCATGCATGTGCACCTCAGTATACTTTTATTCAGGTGAGATTAGTTTGACATTTCGGGTCACATCGCAGGTAAGTGCATGATTTTAGTAAGCTTATTAAAACACTGGAAGGAGCGTGAAATGAATCCCCCCTTTGTAACTTCCTTAGGTCACTAACTATTCAGCTCTCTATATCCAATATGATGTAATCCTATCACCTGAGTGTATACTTGACACTACGTGGTGTAGCTTTTTACTAATGTAAATGTAAATTTGAGCTTTTTTTTTTGAAGTATATGCCCAATAAATCTCCCTAGTGACTTCATGAGAATGGGAATTTTTCAGTTTTTACTGCTATGACCTTCTAAATATATATGCATGACTTTCTGATTTCTTGCCAAAATCAGAGAAACAAAATCCAAACCCACTGCTTCACAACATATTATTTTATGTTATAGTGTGTGCCATGGAAAGAACAATGAGCAACTTTTATTTATCTACACAAAGAAGCAAAATACAAAATCTTGAGTAATAACTTACTTGTAAATAAAACATAACTTCAAATTCATAGTATTGAATCGCTATGTAGGGCTGATTTGACAAAATGACTCAGTTTATCCACTTAATATCTGTGATAGTTGAAAATAATGTACACCCATTCATATGAAGTTCAAATCAGAGGTTAAATCTTCATTAGAACCCTCTTCTCTCATTGGTAGGATGTCAAAATTCTCAGCTGACTTTGCCTACTCCAATGTCAAAATTCTCAGCTGACTTTGCCTACTCCATTAACTGAATAACTAATAAAGCAAAACCTAGAACTACTATATTGGTCTTTTCTTTAAATTCAGTTTTTGTTAGTAACAGGTGTATAGCAAATGATTTTTGTTACATCATTAGTCCATCTCAGGCACTAAAATCATACAAATAAAATCATGTTGCTGCTTAGAGTAGTTTGATCAAATGACGATGATACCTCTGGTGAAGTAATCAATGTATAGGGAGAACACTTAGGGGACATTTCTCCATTTCTAAATTAAGCTGGTGAGGATCCCTCCAAAGGAGACTACTAGTTGTTCCTTGCACAAAGCAAAGAGGGTGTTGGGAGCTGAAATCCAGTTAAGAGTTTATTTCCAAGCTATGTATGTACAGACCTTCAAGAACCCGGAAAAAGAGCATCAAAAGGCAACTCCAAGGGGTGCTTTGTGCCTGAGCAACCCTGAAGCTGTCACCACTTTCCTCGGTTGAAATTCCACCATCTTGGCCCTCCCTGGTGGCCAGCGGGTTAAAGCGCAGCACTAAGAAGCTGGGGCCACTTCCACAGGAGTTTGATCCCCACCTGCCCCGGAGGTGACCACATGGCATGGCAGACCTCTCCTGACCCGCCCGCTGCTCCCCTCAGCAGTGGACTTCGTCGATCTGCCTGTTCTGCTCCCCACTCTGTCTCTGGTGAAGCCTCTCACCGCCCCTGCACCTCTGGCCTGTACCCCAGTTCTGCATACACAAATAAATAAACCTTAAAAAAGAAAAAGAAATTCCAGTCTTAAAAAACATTCTAACAAATCCTAAATAAAATGTGATTCACAAACTAATTGAATTTAAAAGTGCTTTTGAACATGATTTGAACTTAAGCAAGTGTAGTTTTAAAATTTTGAATAAATATCCTTTTGAAAGAAGCAAATATATTAAATTCTAAAATATTTTCAATGCTTAAACATTTGATTCAGTAAATCAGCAGAACAGAAAGACAATTTGTTAACTGGTAAGACATTTCTGTTCTTTAGCAAAGACGTGAGCATTATATATGTGAATTTATATATGTGAATTTTATCTTTTTTGCTTTTAAAATTCTAACAGGGTTAATAATAGAGTGTGAACTAGAGCTCAGATGTTTAATTAAGAACTCAATAAAATATCTCAGTTACAACATAATAAGAAGAAATTAAATCATCTGGGATACTTTCAGCCAAACAAAACAAAACAAATTCCTACTTAATAAAGCAAAAGTTCTACTGAAGTCATGCTTGTCTCTGGCCTACACCCAGTTCTTCTACCCAGAGAGAAAAAAAAAAAAATCTCATCTATCTATCTATCTACCTACCTATCTAAAGAATCCATGCTTTTATTTATATGATGGTATTCCTTACAAAACGACCCACTGATACTTGGTCGAATTTCTACTTTTGTATTGTGAACCCTACAAACACATTCTGGTAAATATTCACTTTTGTTTCTATTTTGATTTCTTTACTAAAGTTAAAGAGCAGTGTTATCGTCTTGAAAATGGTACAAGTTCATTATAAACAACCAAATAAAAAAGTACCAAATTATACAGAACAAAACAGAAGGGAATGTGATCATAGCATTTTTTAAAGACTGCAAAATCCTAACATGCAGAAATCATTTTCTAAATATTTGCTGAGAGCTTCTGGGTGGGTGAACACATGGAGATGAAGCCTGCCTGCGGCTCTCAGAAGGCCCAGGCCTTTTCCCTGTACCTCGCCCAATGCATGTCTTCCCTCTGGCTGTCGGCTTGTGTCCTTTTAATACCCTTTGCAATAAACTGGGGATCTGAATAGCAGGACCTGACGTTTACCAACAAATGATCCAGCCTGGGCTGAGCTTCAAGGGGGGTAGAGCCAAGAAGAGACAGGGGTGGAGTCGGGGTGCTCCTATCCAGAGGAAAGGGGCCCTCCATCAGAAATTGAAAAGCTTCCATTCCCTGAAGAAAAACCTCTTTATCCTTCATGAATGAACTGTTCTGTAACTAGCCAATTAACTTCAGTCAAGTTCACATTTCTTGGTCACTAACCTTACTTTCAGACAATAAAATTTAATTCCTTTGTTCTCAACCTTGGTCCCCCCAAATGTATATAACTTCATTCCCTTTCTTAACTAGGGAGGCAGATTTGAGTTTACCTGTCTCCTTGCCAAATGACTTGCAATGAATATTTGTGACTACCACTATGAATGTTTTTAAAATATTTATACAGCAGAAAAGATGGAAAAATACACAGATGAAACGGCATAAACTTTTAAAACTGGAAACCTATATACATGACATTTTTTTTTAAAAGATTTATTTATTTGTGCATACAGAGCTGGGGTACAGGGCAGAGGCTCAGGGGCGGTGAGAGGCTTCACCAGAGACAGAGTGGGGAGCAGAACAGGCAGATCAATGAAGTACACTGGAGAGGTCTGCCGCGCCATGTGGTCACCTCTGGGGCAGGCGGGAATTAAACTCATGTGGAAGTGGCTTGAGCTTCTCAGTGCTGCACTTTAACCCGCTGGACCACCAGGGAGGGTCTACATGACATTTTAAATAAAAATTATTATGCAATTATCCTCACATTTAATGAAATAAAAACAAAAGATGTGAAAACTTTTGAGCATTAAAATAAATATTTCTTAAATCTTAACATGATTTCACAAAAGATTTCTCTAAAGCTGACAAAGGTTATGAGAACTCACTTTTAACCTAAAGTGTTAAAACTTAATTCATAAAATGAAACAAATATGCCACTTTCACTTATTCTTACCTCTTCCTCTTATGCCTGTTTGTTAAGCACATTGAGACAAAACATAATTCTATTTGCTGAATTATTTTCATGCTGCCTTCAGGCACCAATCTAGCCTACCACTGGATTTATTATATTAGTGAATAAGTGGACAGATTCTACCTTTTTAAAAGATAAATAACTAATTTTGCCAAATAAGTTTATTTTAAACTTACACAGTGGAAAAAGTGTATGAAAAACTAATTTTAGTTTTAAGACAAATCTTGAAAGACAAATTAAGCTCCTTAAGAAGAGGTTTTTTGTTGTTTTTCCAGAAATCTACACTTTGGGATTCAAAAGGCAAATCCTTGAAGGAGCAGAGTGTGAAGTTTATACCATAAAAAAGACAAAAGTATGATGAAATAAGAGGCAGTATCAGGGTAAATATAGGGGGAAAAAATCTGAACAACTCGCAAAAGAGAATGAAAGGGAATTTGACTTTACCATGAACATTTTTTTTTTTCTTACTTTCTGGAGATAGGTTTCCAAGTCCTTTGCAACCCAATCTTGGAAAAGATCCATCATTTCTGTCATACTGCATTCGTTATACAGGAGTCACAAATGCTAGCCCATTGCAGGGAAAGATGTTGGGGAGGAGGAATGAATTACATAAAAACTTAACTATGAGGAGGTCAGGATAAGGAGCCGTTCAGAAGCTACCCACCACAGATGCACTTGCTAAGTTTGGATTTATTGCCAACAGCGTCTCAGTCAGCACCACCAAGTGGGGGCTAAAGAATTGTGTTCCCTACACCTAAGAGGATCACCAATAACAGCACATCAGATTAAGACCCAGCAACACAGAAAGAGGCAAGAGAATGGTCTCATGACTATGGGTCTCACTCTATAGCATCATTAGCTACAGAAGTCCCAACCGAAGGTGGGAGAGGTCTACAGGACAGCTGAAGGCCATCTCAGAGGCAACACTTAAGGAACATGGAAAACCATACCCTGGTGACACTGCACACACTGAATTAAAGTCTATGTTGTGTCTCAAAAGGAAGAACACATAGGCTCAGGCCTATGGCTGTGAGTGCTTGGCCACCATTACCCTCTGTGATCTTCAACAAAGCTCATTATCTCACTAAAACTGTTTCTTCTTTGCTGTGGAAACGTACATTTCCTTGCTTTTTAGCTCAAGTGATGAGTGTAGCTTAGACTAGGCAAGACACTCTTAAGCTTAATGAGCAATTACTCTTCCACCTCCTCCAGTTTCAACAGGAAGCCAGAGTCCAGGAAACACAACACTTGTCCTTTATAGGAACAACACCCCACCACCACCACCACCAATATTCTCCAATGTGAAGCTGAAACCTCTCTAAAGGCAATCCTACTTTCCTTATAAAAAGAAAAAAAACGTGGGCCCTCCCAGTGGCACAGTGGGTTAAAGCACAGCACTAAGAAGCTAAAGCCACTTCCGCATGAGTTTGATCCTCAGCCTGGAGCTGACCCACATGGCACAGCAGACCTCTTCTGACCCTCCCACTGCTCCCCTCAGCAGTGTACTTTGTCAGTCAGCCTGTTCTGCTCCCCACTCTGTCTCTGGTGAAGCCTCTCACCACCCCTGCACATCTGGTTTATACCCCAGTTCTGTATGCATAGATAAAAAATCTTTAAAAAAAACAAATGCTGCCTTTTGAACTGTGACTTTTGTTGACTTTAGGCAACAGCTTAGAGAAAATACAACATATAAACTCCGCAAAGTTAAAGCAAGTACAGTCCACGTGCCCTATGCTGACATTTCACTGACCAATGGTGGTACCTGTATGAGCCAGGTGTGCACAGACTGAATCACCTGGGATTGTGAGTACACTCTATGAACCTCACACAGTGACAAAATCACCTACAAGCACAGTTCTCAGATTATATCCCCATCAAGCATCACATGGTCATATATACTCATTCTTAGCATCACCACAGTCCCAATCCCATAACATGTGGCCAATAACTATACTTCACAGCTTCTGACTTGGATTTATCTCCTAATTTTAATTTCCCTTTGACTTTGCTGATTTGAGAGAGAAAAATAAAGATTGAACTTCCTTTATTCCATTAACTCCAGAATTTTATTCCAGTTTTAAAAATTAAAAAAAAAATATGACTTTCATTTGATGAGGCCAATAAAATTACATGTTTTAAACCGTAATTTATTATTTTTTCAAATGACAAAAAATGAATTTTCCACATAAAAGAATTTTCAAGCAAAATATTTTAGAATTTGATTTATAATTTTGGAGACAGGCCCTTTTAAGAGAGGGCACTATTCCTTCTTTGTAAAGGTCACTTGGGCTTTTTCAGTGACTTGGGTCATTGTTATTTTATTTGTCTATAACACAGAGTAATGTGCTACACAGTGATGTCATTGGACTCCTGGTTGGACAGGTATACAATGAAAATAAAGAACAAAGTACAAAGAAAATAAAATAAATTTTATTTTCTTCCTAGGCAAAAGAAAAAAAACTACATTTTCACATTTCCCTTTGCAAATTATTGCGATTGCCTAACTAAACTCTAGTCAATAAATATAAAACCACTTCTAGGCCTGATCCTTAAAAACTTCTATGTGGTCATTTGTGCTCTCTCTTCCTTTGTTATTTGCCTGAAACCAGGGCCAGTGGAGGACTCCAAGCTCCAAAGGTGCAATCACAAATACCTTTTATTATTATTATCATTATTATTTTGTCTTTTCTTTCCCACCTAGCTCACAAGTATGTAATTTATAACTAATGGCATTTTGCCTGCCCTTCACCTATTTTTCCCTCTACTTTGATTTCCTATTGCTGATCTTCCAAAACATGGATACTAAAGAAAAGCACAGTTCCAAGTATAAAATGGAAGGAAAGGGCCTGTAATTGGCAGCCTCAATGCCCACCTATAAGAAAAAAATACATATAGATTTTGGGCGACTTTTTTTGTCCACCCCAAAATCATATGTTCTGATACATGTCTGCTTATAATGGGTATCGAGTTATTCTGGTATGTGGAGATAACATCAGTACAACTTTTATAAGAAGTTATTACCCACTTGAACATAGAGAATGTATAAAATATTTACTGTGGTCATTAGCCTTGTCAATAAGACTATCAACCTGTCTTCGTAAAAAATAAAATTGACACTTTACAAATGTTTATTCATAGATATTCTATATCACCTATTCTTTGCAGAACATCATTTTGCTGCTACCAGCTTCACAATCAAGGGACTCTGAGACAGAGAAAATCAACAGTCAAGAAAATGTATCTACTTTAATGCATTAAATGACCTGAATAGAATAATCAGCCGAGTGTCTTTTAAAGCCTAACAACAGCACCTTATAGAAAAGTGCATATAACACCATAATGAATCAGATTTACGTTTTTCTAAGAAATTAGAGAAATAATGTGACCAAGAGTACATACGATCCTGAAACCACATCAGAGTTCAACTGTCTTCTTAACCCAACATAAAATCTGATCACTGAAAAATAACAAGAATGCTTTGATTAATGAATGGAAGGTATTTCTTATTATTTCTAAACAGATATTTAGATGATTAATATTTTACTCTAATAAAGCTAACTTCTCAAGTTTGTCTATTATTACACACTGGAGCTCATAATCAAGATGGAAACTAGTTATAATTTCAGCTTCCTGGGATTTATTAATATTTTAATTCACTGAACATAATATATTAGGGCTCATTAGTAAGAAAAGTAGCACAATAATAAATATGTTGACCTACATATCATCACTAATTCCAAATTAATAAAGTAATTCTAAATGGCCCATAGAGTTAATTGTGATTAACAACTGGATGTGTCACCAGTTGTTTCTTGTCCCAGTTTTTACTACAACTGTAGGTGAATAGAAGCTAGATATATGCCTTCTCAGCTCATCAATGTGAAGAAAACTCGGTTATAAACGAAGGCCATCTGTCCCATCTTGGCTGCCTACTCTCAAATGCCTAGTTTCATTTTCTGCCATAAGAAGATCAAGCCCGATTATAATGTCTTTACTTATCTAAATGTTCTATTGAATTTTTGCTGCCATATACATGACTCAAGAACATGTTTAATTAAGGTCAAATCTTTTCTTATTTCTCAGAACGTACCATGTCAGTGAATGGAAAACCCTAACAGTGGGTGAATTTGGCAAAACCAGTGAAAATGGACTATATCGGCACAATGGGGACAAAAACAGATTTATCATCACTTATGTCAGGTGAAAAATAAAGTTAGCGGTGAAATTTACAAAAATGTCTCAAAATAGGACATATTTCTTCAGGAAAAAAAAGACAACAGAGAACTAGCTGAAAATGGTTCCCAGGTTCCAGTCAGGGAGTATTAGAAACACCCACACAGAGCAAGACACTGCAAGGACAAGGAACAGAGAAAACATGTCATATAGGACATCTGAAACCTCCTTTCTTTCTGCTTGGGAAATAGACAGAGAAACTTGGAACTCACCAGTAGGTATCCAAAAGTGCCCAATCAGCGCCCCACAGCATTCATTTTATCGTAAACATTGACAGGAGTTTAATTCCTGTCAGCAACTTTCTTAACCAGCCTTGATCAAATGCTGAAAAACTAATCTTTGCTTTAAGCTTCACAACTGCTCTGAGAATCAAGACCCACAGGATCTATTTACAACAATCCTTGATCTGTGCCAATGCTGTTGTTATCCTCCCTGTAAAAGGCTGCCACAGACTATAATCTGCTATAACCCTTTTGAGGTACACACACGCTGTAACACCTTTGGGGTACACACTGACAAAGTGGTTTATTCCTCTGAGTCTGACAACAAGTAGTCCACAGTATACTCAAGCTGGTGTGAAATCCTATCATTGCTCTCTCTCTCAACTGGAACAGAGCTGTGGCCAGAACTTCTTGCTGAAAAGAGTCATAAGCATTTTTCTTTAAGAATGATTAATTCTCCGAAGAAAATATACATATGCCCACAGAAAATGTCTAAGCCTTGAAACTGTTTTAGAATCCATAACCAGCCTGTGGTCTGTGCCTGAATTCCTCCTTTCCATACTCCCCGTAAGTGGGGTTGATGGGGGTGGGGGGAAGGGCCAGGTCTCAGACAGGCTGCCGTGAAGCCAACTCCAAATGGCCGCGCGCACAGTTCTGGACTCAGGCTGCCTGGGGCAAAGCCTGGCTTACTCAGCTACCAGCAACTTGACTATAGAGAAGTAACAGTGGCCCATCTTTGTTCTTCAAAGTGCATGGATAAATAAGGATAATAATGGATAGTTACTGAGATGGCTCACGTGAAGTCGTTGTTAAAATGACTGAAAGAGTAGAATGTTTGTCTTTCCAGTTTAGCTGTCTACTCACAACTTGCTTAAGAAATGAACTGTAGGACCCTCCCGGTGGCGCAGCGGGTTAAAGCACGGCACTGAGAAGCTAAAGCCACTTCAGCATTAGTTCGACTCCCACCTTGGAGGTGACCCACATGGCGTGGCAGACCTCTCCTGGCCCACCCGCTGCTCCCCTCAGCAATGTACTTGTCAGTCAGCCTGTTCTGCTCCCCACTCTGTCTCTGGTGAATCCTCTCACTGCCCCGCACCTCTGGCCTATACCCCAGTTCTGTGTGCATAAATAAATAAATCTTTAAAACTGTAGAAAGACCCGGTTCTTTTTCCACCGTTGCTCAACTAATGAAGCTTAGGCCAGTGACACGCTCGCCAACAGCACACACTTACCTCCTGCAATTCCCGTTCACTTCCGGATCCTTCTGCCTGAAAGCACGACCCTACCATCACCTCGCTCCCTCACTTCCTTCCTGCGTTCTGCTCACACGTTGCCATCGTGAGGGGCTCCTGCCCCTTCATCGATGGTGCCTCCTGGTGTCATAGCTTTGGGCCCTCCATACAGGCCTACCCCGTTTTCCTAACGTTCATGTTACACCGCTTCACTCATATAAAAGAGCCGCCTGATTGCGTGAACCCAAGGAAACGCAGTTTTTCGCTTTTACGACAAAAGTCAAAAAGCAAAGCCGCAGTCCAGCATTTGCTTTACGGCTACATGGCGCAAAGACAGCGGCTCCAGAGCAACCACGGGGCTTCCGGCTCTTTAGCAGATGCTACTTTAAACACATTGGATTTATCAAGTCACTCCTGCTTTTACATGTTATTCTTACTGTAGATTTAATGTGTTACTTAGCATGACCTGGTAGCTTACATTTGGATCTCGGTACTGTCAAAAATTGTTTCCACATAAATGAATGGCCATCACTTTGTTCCATTTTAGCTTAGAAAGGGTTTCACAGGAACGTTCTATTTGTGTGTTTGGAGCGGGGGTTGGGGGGGCAGTTTGAGAAGTACCTGTATTTCCTTATACATTATTTCTTTAACCTCTGTCTTACCCATATGAAAGAAGGGACTTTTGTTCACTGCTTTTCTCCGACACCTCTATCTATAACTGGCACACTATCAGTATTCAAAAATACATGTATATTAAATAAGTGAATGTTTTTATTGAATGACTCATAACCAAACATTTTAAATAGTGCCACTTGCTGTATATGAAACAGCATTCTAGCAAGGAATGCAACAGTGGGCGACAGATAAAACTCTTTTCTTCACAGACTTCATGCTCTCCATGCGAATTTTTCACAGAATTTAAGTATTATTTCTGCTATGCTTTAACAGTTTATTTTTACTTGTTTATTTACAGTCCACAAATAATGTGACACTATCCAGTATCTTTGATTTTCTGTTTTATTTCACTTAGTGTACTCACCTCGAGATTCATCCATTTTATCCTAAAAGGCATTATATTTCATCTTTTTTTTTTTTAAAGATTTATTTATTCATACAGAACTGGGGTACAGGCCAGAAATGTGGAGGGTGAGAGGATTCACCAGGGACAGAGTGGGGAGCAGAACAGGCTGACTGACAAGTACACTGCTGAGGGGAGCAGCGGGCGGGTCAGGGCGGGTCAGGAGAGGTCTGCTGCGCCATGTGGATCACCTCCGGGGCAGGCGGGTATCGAACTCATGCAGAAGTGGCTGAAGCTTCTTTGTGCCGTGCTTTAACTTGCTGCGCCACCAGGGAGGGCCTATATTTCACCTTTTTAAATAGCTGGGTAGTGGTCCATCAAGTATATAAATGCCATGATTTCTCACCCAGTCAGTGAGCAATTTGGGTTGATGGCATGACTTTGCCAGTATCAGTAACGCTGCTGTGAACACAAAGGTGCGTAAATATTTCTGTATTAGTGTTTTCACAGTTTGGAGGTAAATACCTATCAATGCTACTTCCAGATCATATGATATTTCCACTTTTCATTTTTTTCTTTTCTGTATTTAGGTAGCATTGGCTTACAACCCTGTATATAACTTAGGGGAATTGATCCACATCTCCTCAGACCTATATTTCTAATTTTGGTGTTGTTTTGTCAGTTCCTTTCACTTTTTTTTTGTTGGGGGGGGGAGTGCAATATTACAAATAAAAGTGAAATCAGCCAGTATTTTCTTTCTGTTCTGAACTTATTTTACTAAGAATAATCTCCTATAGTTCTATCCATATTGTCACTTATGGCAAGAGCTATTTTTTTATAGCTAAATATATTTCATTGTGTAAACACACTACAGTTACTTAATCCAGTGCTCTATAATCGGCATTTAGGTTGTTTTCATAACTTGGCTGTTGTAAAGATTGTGATGCAGTGTACATCAGAGTGCATGGATCCCTTCATATTGGTGACCTGCATTCTTCAGACAGATACTTAGGAGAAGAGTTGCTGGATCATTGGTAAATCTATTCATATTTTGATAAATCTCCATATTATTTTTCATACAGGCTGTACCAACTTGCATTTCCACCAACAATGGATCAGCTCCTTTTGCTCCATGTTGTCACCAACATTTGTTTTTTATAGTCTTTGATACAGACCATACTCACATGTGTGAGGTAATCTCTCTTTGTGGTTTTGATTTACATTTCCCTTATATTGAGTGATGTTGAATATTTTTTCATGTGCCTTAATGATCTGAATGTCTTCTATGAAGAACTGTCTATTCAGATCTTTTGCCAGTTCCTGATTAGGTTGTTTCATATTGTTGTTGAGTCATATGAGTTCTTCATATATTGTGGAAATTAACCCTTTATATGTGATGTGCAAATATCTTCTCCCAGTACACAGGTTGCCTTTATGTGTTGGTGGTTTCTTTTGAGGTAGAAATATAGTTAAGGTTGATATAGTCCTATTTGTATATTTTGGCTTCTGTTTTCCTCACCACCAGAGTAGTGTCTTCTCTTACATCTCCATGACTGATATCCAGGAGTGCATCACCTGTGCTTTCTCTTATATGTTTTATGGTTTCAGGTCTTACACCCAAGCCTGATCCACTTTGTAACTTTTCTGTATGGAATTAAGTAATTATTTAAGTTGATTTTTTTACACGTGGTTGTTCAAGTTCCCAAAATTATTTGTCAAAGAGATTTCCCTTTCTCCATTGCATGGTTTTGGCTCCTTTTGCAAGGCAGCATCTTACATAGCTACAAAAATAGCCACACAAATGCCAACCAACATTTATTTCCATTTCCATAAACATCTACAAATATATTTTTAAAAAAAATCAGAGCTGAGGTCAGTACAACACAGACTTTTGAAATACTCCAGATCAAGCTCATTTTATTTTTCCCTATTTCTAAATTTTCCATTTGCAAGTAAGTGCCTGAAATGTACTAAAATAACAATGTACATTTTCATATGCAACTAGATTTGTTCTGCTTTTATAGATTCTTAGAAAAGAAAATAATAGACAAAATCCATGAATACAGAATAAACTGAAGCCAAAGGCTTATCCCCTGTACAAATACCTCAGTTGTGTGTACAACCTCATCAGTTCACGGACAAGTAAAGCAGAAAACCACACATTCTTTTTAATCCTGGAGTTTAAAGCTGGGTCCAAACTCCTTTTAATTTGTCCAAAGGGACTATACAGGGCTCATGAATGGAATGGTTAAAGCGGGAGGGTTGCCCTGGCAACAGCATTGCAGGTTCTGCTCTGCTCAGTAGATGTGTAAGAAATCGATGACGAGGACACACAATCATTGCCCTCTTCCCAAATGCACAATTAGGGCAATGACTGTGTGTATTTGTTTGAGAGAGAGAGTGTGTGTGTTTGAGTGTGAGAGCGAGAGGAAGACTGTGTGTGTGTGTGCATGAGCATACGTGTGAATAAATGTGTATCACAAAATCTTCTCGCACTATAAGGAAGCACCTACTATATTGTCCTTACTATGACAAAATTGAGGCCCTGCAGAAGACAGAGCTGGCGTTTAATGATCAGGCCTGCTCAACGTGAGTCTGTGCTTTTAAGTACCACACCCTACTGGCTAGAGCAGATATTCAACCAAGAATGATACCAGCTGGAGGGCCAGGTTAAATCTTCTCCCCTGAGGAGACACCACAGAAACTGTTACTCTTTCTGAAAACAAAGGTGATGCTGCTGTCTCATATTTTTTCAGATGAGCCGGGATAGTAGGGTTTTTCAGACATACAGTGTCTACAGCTCACACTGGCAGAGCTCCTTGGTCACTTTAAGAAGTGCAAAGACTGAATTTGTCACTAATCAGACAACAATACAAGTTTGGCTTCCTGTTCCCTGAGAAGCACTCACTCAGCACCAGCATACAAGGGTCAGGGGAGAATGGCCGCTGTATGTAGACACTGGTATGGACAGAATCATGTCACCCCGAAGTTCACATGATGCAGCTCCAACCCCCAACATGATGACATTTGTAGATGGTGCCTTTGGAAGGTCATCAAGTTTAGGTGAGAAAGTGCTCCGACAGTGGGATTAGTGTCCTTATCAGAAGGCAATCTCTCTCTCTCACTCGCTCCCTTTTCTCTTTCATCCTCCCATATGAGATGCATCGCAGAATATCTGCAGTCCAAAGAGAAAGTTGTCACTGGAAACCAAACGTTAGTGCCTCATAGTTCTTAAAATTGTAATCTCTAGAAGTGAGAAAATGAACTTGATTTTTGAAGGCAACTGGTCCGTGGTATTTTGTTATAAGAGCCCACCAGGATGAAGACAGACACACAGGGTTTAGAAACTAACTGGTAGTACTATCAATGCATCTGGGCGCTCCCTGGTGGCACAATGGGTTGAGACACAGCACTGTAAACTAGCCCCAGCTGCGTCAGTGCAAGTTCAATCCCCAGCCAGGGAGGTGATCCACATGGCGCAGCAGACCTCTCCTGACCTGCCTGCTGCTCCCCTCAGCAATGTGTTTCAGTGGATCTGCCTGTTGTGCTCCCCACTCTGTCTGTAGTGAATCCCCTCACTACCCCTGCACTTCTGGCCTGCACCCCAGTTCTGTATAAATAAGTATTAAAAAGAAAAGAACTATAGATGCATTTTAATAGAGCACGTAAACAGAGAAGGATGGGTGTTTGCTACTGAGGCAGATTATTATTGTCTTTATTATTATTGCTACTATTTACTGAATGCTAAGCATAATGCTTTCCATTTAATCCTCAAAAAATCCTTGGATTTGGAGAGGTCAAGTATTAATAGTGCACACAGCAGTAACTGACCATGCCTTTAAGTCCAAAAACTCAGACCTGGTCCTCTATCATGCAGGAAATGGCAGAACCAATCTGGATTTTTCTGGTAAGGTTTCCAAAGCAGTTGAAGCATAGGAGGGTAGGAACCTGTCAAACAATGCCTACATTCAAGACTTAAGAAAGAACAATAAGGTACTTCTTTTTATCTCCTGCCAAGACAAACGAAAAATCACTTCTTATTTGTAAAATGATTCTCCCTTTTAAATTAATTCAGAGGGATAAAAAGATAGCATCATCTAAATCTTCACATGGAGACTGCTATCAATCTCAAAAGACTTTGAAAGGGACTTTGATCAAGTGTAATCATGTGCTGATGTTATTCAATCTTAGATAACATTGCCTTTTGGAAAAGTCTAAGAATTGGGTATTCAGTACTTTCAATTTAGTAATAGTATATTATCTCAAGGTTTTGGACTTGAAATCCATAGTACTCTGTTCTCCCCTCACTGACAAAACCTGTGTTCTAAAGTGAATTTTTTCAGTACTAAAATATATGGTACCACCTATCAAGTCTTACGGTATGGCTATATTTTTGTCTGAAGCCTTCTGCTCATTTGAGCATTCTGTCCTCAGGAATGGCCCAGTACTTAAGAAACATTGTCCCACAAATCAGCAAAGGCATTCTTTGTCAGCCATCTGGCAGGCTGTTAAAAGGATGGATTTTTTTCTTTTTTCCAAGCCAAATGATTTCAACCCAATTTACTACCAGATGTCTTCTGTTTCTGAACAAATAATGATAGGAAGCAATTTCTATCCATCCACAAAGGTATAAATAGTGAATCATTTTGGCTCCATTTCATATGGAAAGCATTGAAGGATGGTGGCCTGAACTCCAAGACATAGTATTCAATTTTCTCTCAGATTTTTTCAATTTACCAAGATGATTCTAAAGAATAAAGAATATAATAGATTCAGCAATCAAAAGATGATAAATGTTGGCTCCATTGGCTTTGTTATAAGAATAAAGTTTACCTCAGGAATTATAAATTATTCATACACATGTGCAGACTTCAATGCTATAATCAAATATGCCTTAAGAAAACATTGAGCTGATTAGAATTTAAAGATATATAATTGTTGTTACTCTGCATGCTAATTAAGCAAAGCTCAATTCATTTTAATAAGTAATTTTCACACAAATTATTTTATGTCAAATGATTTACATCCCTCCCCTTTCCAAAAGAATGTAAAAGATTATAACACACGATATAACTAGGAAAAATAGATATTTCCTAGTCAGAAGACTAAAAGAAGGTACAAACTTTGGATACTACAAAATGGTATTGCTGTAAATCAATGTAACTGCAATAAAGCTTTTAATTTAAAAATGTCATTTGGTGATGGGAAACCCGCGGGGATTACAATTGAGATGGAAAAAAAAATGTGCAAAATGATGTAAAAATAAACTTTGTAATAAAAAATAAAAATAAATAAATAAATAAGAAAAAAAATGTCATTTCTGCCACTGAAATTCAAATTTGTTTCTGCATACATAATAAAGTGCAATATATGCTTGATTGACTGATGATAGACATTCATACACACCATAGTAAGTTGTGTAGCATCCTTACACCATGATCACATAGAAAGAAACATGACAACTCTTTAAAGAGGAGGGATTTTTCCTGGCACTTAACTCAAACCAAGAGTCTATAGCTGAAGGGAAGATAATTGATGAATTACCAAGAATAGCACCTATTCTTCCTGCCCCTCTGACTAGTCTTCAAAACATAAATCAGAAAATTTCTGTGGAGATGGATCATGATAACATTTTAAGCATTCCAGGGCCCTCCCTAATGGCACAACAGGTTAAAGCACAGCGCTATGAGTTAATCCACAGCCACTGAAGAAAGTTCAATCCCCAGCCAGGGAGGTGACCCACATGGCGCAGCAGGCCTCTCCTGGCCAGCCTTGCTCCCCTCAGTAGTTTATTTCAGTGCATCTGCCTGTTCTGCTCCCTACTCCATCTCTGGTGAATCCTCTCAATCCCCATACCTCTAGCCTGTACCCTGGTTCTTGTATGCATAAATTTTTTTTAAAAAAATTAAATATTCCAGGAGCTTTAGGAAGATGTAGCAAAGACACCACAGGTACTATTTTGTCAGATCTAGAGCAGATGGTCCAGAACGTGAATGATTACGGAATCAAAGCAGTCCGCAGAGGCAGGTGGAAGCAAAGGCTGTACAGTGGGACCTGTGGCAAGATTAGGAGCAGAACCAGGACAGTGGATGTGCCCAGAAGCAGAGGAAACGCAGCTGCAACAACAGATTCCCTACATGGAAATTCAATCCATGGGCCCTGCATTTGCAAAATACTATGTATCACACACATCAGCAGCAGAGAACACTGTGTCAGACTCCAAGAACCAGTAGGCAAGGCAGCTCTTACAGACAAAAAAAAATCTTACCACTAAATATCATGTCTGTAAAGATACTGAAGGGCTGTGGTATGACTGAGCAGTGAGACCTAGGGATGCCAAGGTCACCTGAAGGGCAGATTTTTCTCCAGGTAATTTAATAATCAGTGGCTAGAAAATGGAAGGCAAAGAGCTGACTTCAAGCTGGCTAAAGACTGAAACTGACTCCAACTGCCAGAACAGAGGAGAGAGACCACCACGTTCTCAAGAAGTGTGAGTTCACACCTAACACCTGTTCTGGGAAATACTCAGGTGAAATGTTACTTGGAATTTTTTTTTTTAATTTTTTTTTAAAGATTTATTTATTTGTACAGAACTGGGGTACAGGCCAGAGATGCGGAGGGTGAGAGGATTCACCAAAGACAGAGTGGGGAGCAGAACAGGCAGATCAACGAAGTACACTGCTGAGGGGAACAGCGGGCGGGTCAGGAGAGGTCTGCCACGCCTTGTGGATCTCCTCCTGGGCAAGCGGGTATCGAACTCATGCGGAAGTGGCTTAAGCTTCTTAGTGCAGTGCTTTAACCCGCTGCGCCACCAGGGAGGGCCCGTTACTTGGAATTTTAACTCTGAAAATATTGTCTTCATAGTAAACACCCAAATTTAGGAATATAACCTAAATCACATCATTGTTCTTTTAAGCCAGTAAAGGTTTTCTCTTTGTGGATTTACTTAAATTCTTTGTTTATTCATTTGTATTGTTAACCTGTGCTAGAAGCATGAAATAAAGGGGGCTTCATAAACTTACTCTCCACTATGTAAGGGAAGGAAGGAGTAATAAGGAGTAGTGACTAGAATATATACAAATTGTCAGCTTTTCTTGTACTTCTCTGTGATTTGATCAGCAAAAATGTATCTGTATTTTATGGCTCTATTTATTAACTAAGCCCATTTACAATAGATTTCTAATATAGTCCCTTCTAGTTTTTATTCTCTGAGCTGCAAGACACTAAAATATTTACTCTGTTTCTCATTATGTCTTTTTCATGCATTCTTCTGAAACTTAATTTTAAGTATAGAGTTAATAAATGAATATTCTCCGTGTTGGAATGTTTTTGAATTTAGATGTCATGGCATCATCCGTTCCTACCATCTGCCTCAAAAATGATCAGTCTGATGTGAATCTTTTCAGGTCATTTTAAAATATATTTATAATCATATATGCACATAAGAGATAGTTTAAGTTTTTATATTAAATAATTATACAAATTTATATATTACAATTGGTTTAGTGGAGTAAAAATATTCCCAAAACCTTCATATGAATGAAGGCACCACACATATGTCACTGATGTCATTTGGTAACAAGAATTCCTAAGTAGAAAGTGATCTGTATCCAGTAAGAAACAGCATCTACCCTGCAGAATCCTGTTCATAGATGAAAGCTAATTCATTTCATTATTCTTTCATTAAAAAAACAAGTTTCCAGTTGTCTTTGTCACTGTTGCTCTTCTTGTTATGTATTTTCCCAAAATTTCCTGTCCGAACACATCTCGTTTTTTATTTTCAGAGACTTCCTGTACCTGGAGGATCTCCCCCACAACAGCACATTCCACACCTAGACTTAAGGAGTAACACAAGGACCCTCTTCTCCCAATTCAGTTGCTTCCTTTATTTTTGATTACATTACTTTCACTGAGCAAATAGTGGTTCCACTTGCTTGCTTTATTCTTCCACTTAATAGCTGGACTCTCTTGGAACTTAAATCTGTTTCCTTAGAGCATTAGTGAATCTCTCTTCGCCTCTCCAGTCCTTATGTTCAGTGATTCCAAAAAGTCTCCCTCTTGTTAAATTCCCAGCGCACTTCACACAGTCCTTTTGGGGACTAGTGAAAGTATCCTTTGCGTGATGGACACTGTGGCTCTTGACCTAGATTTCAAAGGTGGTTTGGGGGGGCTTGATCAGAATTCACTGTTGAGCACCTCACTAGAAAGCTTCACCATAATAAAGGTCATTTTCAGGCCTTGCCTGGCGGCGCAAAGGGTTGGGACACAATACTGTAAGCTGGGCACAGCCACCCCAGTATGAGTTCAATCCCCGCCCAGGAGGTGACCCACATGGCCCAGCAGACATCTCCTGGCCCACCTGTTCTGCTCCCCACTCTGTCTCTGGTGAAGCCTCTTACTGCCCTGCACCTCTGGCTTGTACCCCAGGTCTGTATGAATAAATAAATCTTTAAAAAATAATAATAAAATAAAAAATAAAGGTCCTTTTCTTCTTAATAGATTTTCCCCACCACTATCTCTTATACTCCTTTGATCATTTTTCCTTCTCTCCTCCTAACCTCAGAAACCCAAGTTTATTAGTGTCCACTAGTTTTCATATGTTCTTTGCCCTGTAGAATCGTCCACGATGTAAATGTTCAGTATATGTATTTGACATTCTGACTTGCTTCACTATCACTACCATAATCCTCTCTAACTCCTTCTATTTTCTGACTAGATAATATTACATTGTATAGAGAGACCACATTTTCTTGATCCAGTCCTCAATCACTGGGCATTTAGGAAGTTTCTAGGCAGATCCTACTTATCATAAATGGTGCAGTAAACATTGTAGAACATGTAATTTGGGGTAAGGTTTCAAGTTATTTAGTAAGATTACGATGGGGCCCAAGGGTAGATTGGTGGGCCTTACAGATTTTCATTTTTTTGTCCTATTTCTTAAAATATTTATTTATTTATGCATACAGAACTGGAAAACAGGCCATAGGTGTGGGTGGTAAGAGGATCCACCAGAGACAGAGTGGGGAGCAGAACAGTCTGACTGACGAAGTACACTGCTGAGGTGAGCAGAGGGCAGGTCAGGAGAGGTCTGCCGTGCCATGTGGGTCACCTCTGGGCAGGGATCAAATTAATGCTGAAGTGTCTTTAGCTTCTTAGTGCTGTGCTTTAACCCACTTGGCCACCAGGGAGGGCCCCATTTTTTGGCTTTTAAGGGAAATAACTGCACCATTTTTGCTCACCCACCACTATAATAGGGCCCCTTTTTTCTCTACATCCTGTCCAGCACTAGTTGTTGTGAGTTTTTTTACTAAGTGCCATTCTCGCCAGGGTGAGATGCTACCTTGTGGTTTTGACCTGCTTCTCCCTTATAAAAAGTGATGGATCACCTGTCAGATCTTCCTCCCATGTAGTACCTGTGTGATTTTTTTTTTATTTTACATTGCATACATTTTTATATATCTTGAACCTTAAACCCTTGTCAGTTGTATAGTGTATATTTTCTCGTTCAGAAGCCTATGTTTTTAAACTACTTATGTTTTCTTTCACTGTGTAAACATTTTTTTTTAAATTTGAAGTGATGCCAATAGTTTATTTTTGTTTCCATTTCCCTTGGTACAGAGGTGGAGATTCCACAGGATTTTTATCATTGATGTCGTGAAACACATCACAATGTTTTCTCTTGTATATTGATTGCCTCAGACTTATCGAAGTCTTTAAGCCATCTTGAATTTATTTTTGTACATAAGCTAGAGAGTGGCCCATCTTCATTCTTTCAGTATGGCCATTAGTTTTCCAGAACCATCTGCTAGACTCTCTCTTTCCCCCATGGTGTGTGATTCCTTATCATGAATTCAGGATTGATATCTGCATGGATTTATTTCTGCACTTTCATCAATCTATGTAGCTCCAATACAATATTGTCTTGATTACTGTTGCCTTATAGCATAACTTAAAATCAGGTAGCAGATGCCTCCATTTTTCTGCTTTTTTCTTAGAGTTGCTCTTGCTATTCAAGGTCTTTACTGATTCCATATAAAATTGAATCTTTTTTTGTTCAACTTCTTTAAAATATAGTGTTGCCCTCCCTGGTGGCGCAGCGGATGGATTAAAGCACAGCACTGAGAAGCTAAAGCCACTTCCGCATGAGTTCAATTCCCGCCTGCCCCAGAGGTGACCACATGGCGTGGCAGACCTCTCCTGACCCGCCCGCTGCTCCCCTCAGCAGTGTACTTCGTTGATCTGCCTGTTCTGCTCCCCACTCTGTCTCTGGTGAAGCCTCTCACTGCCCCTAGCCTCTGGCCTGTACCCCAGTTCTGTATGCACAAATAAATAAATCTTTAAAAAATATATAAAAATAAAAAAATATAGTGTTGATATATTGATGGGGATTGCATTAAATGTATATATTGCTTTACGCAGAGACCTAAATAGTCATGTTGACTACTTGATTCTCCCCAGTCATGAACATGGAATATCTTTTCATTTTCTTAAATCATTCATTATCTTAATCCTTTAAAAATATCTTACAATTTTCATTCCATAAGTTCTTCACCTTTTTGGTTAGGTTAATCCTTAGATAATTGATTCTTGTTGAAACAATTTGAATGGGATTATTTTTTTTTTATTTTCAGTCATGTAAAAACGTAACAGTTTTCTGCATGTCGACTTTATAACTGCCCATGGTTTGAATAAGGAGCCCCATGTGATAATGATGTAATTCATGAGCCAACAGAAGGCCAAGCAACACGGTACAGAACAGATCGTGCAGATTTCACTGGAAGGTGGAAGTAAAACTCCCAGCAAATCTCTGTGATTCATGAACTATGACTGCTCATAATTGCTGATGTTTGAAGAGAGAGGGAGTTTTGAGAGCTGAACCATCTTGAAAGGATTCAGGAATTTCTTAGTTTGTGATAGAGCAATTCTAAACATTCTGAGAACATTTTCTTCTGCTGAAGTTTACTTCCTAGTTTATGTGTTTATCTTAAAATTCTGAGAATAATCACACAGCCACATTGCATTGCTTCCACGGTGAGTTCTTGTGCTTCGTGTGGTACCTCCCAGACTGAACAGTCTTCATCAAAACTTTGTTGGTTGAGGAGTGACAGAATCAAATGTAGTCCAATAGTGACAGAAACATGAACTTGTGAAACAGGGCTGCTGCTTTCAAAACAGACAGCATTTGTTTCATTTGCTTATTTGATCATCATGAGGCAGTACTGCAGGGATCGTACTGTGGGACAGAGGGATGATGGGAAGGAAAGAGGCAGAAAACACAGTGGCTATACCTGCCACAGCCAGATCGTGTGGAATTCAAAGTTGGCATCAATATTTACATATAACCTTGACCGATTACTTTAATCTCTATATTTAGTGGGTAACATGGAGATACCACCAACACTTTCTTCACAGGATCACATTGAGGATTAAATAAATTAACATAAGTAAATTGCAAAAAATAGTGATCTGGTAAGTTGTGAGCATTGTAAGCCCTTGTTATTATAGTTTCTATGTGTTTTTATATCAACTGGCACAGAAGAGTCACAAATTGGAAAGGAATAGGTGAAATTAAAGAAAAATTGCATTATAGTTTGTCTGAGACAGAAACCCAAATAACATTGGATTTTTTTAAATAAAAATTACATTAAAAGAACTCGAGGGAAGTGTGTCCTGCTGGAATACCAGAACAGGAAGGTGTTTGGGTAAAGGAGAAGCCTCAATAAACAGTGGAACCCAGGACAACGCCAGTACTCTCAGGCTCCCCATCATCCTCCAAGTCAGCTCCCCTTGCTCTTTCTCTTTGCAAAGTGGTTTCCTTCTCTTTAAATTACTGCTTACTGACACACCAAAAGCCTGACATCCTACATTCTGGGAGTGCAGAGAAAGGTTTACATTTCTCAGTTCCAGTTTTTAAAAATGCTCTCAGGGAGAAGGGCCTTACTGGACTGTATAGGAGGACTCTGGATGGCTTAGTGATGGGTGTGATGTAACATACATCTGCAGAGATCTGAACCTACACCTAGAAATCATATACAGTACTTCAATAAGAAGTAAAGTCACATTTAAAAAAAAATCCTAGGGAAAGCCTCTGTTTGCCCCATGAAGAAGCCCCAGAAAGACCGACAGATATGGATGAGGAGTAGGACAGCAACAAGTAAATGAGGCAACAGGTCAACCTTGCAAGTACTCTGTAACATCTTTAAGGTGATTTTACCAGAAAACAAGATGATTCAAGGACAAAACTTAAGTTTATTCCTCTGAATCAGAGCCTGCTGTTTTTCTGCCAGTTTTCCTCAACTATTTTTCTCAAGCTCAGAAAGTCTTCAGGAGCAAACACACACACACACACACCTCCCAATTTCCTGATTCCTCCCCACATGCAAGACAGGACTGTTTGTATGATGCTGGTTTCTGAATGAGTCTTGCTTATTGTTTGTTTGGGTCACATTCCAAGTCTGGATGCCTAAATTAGAAGAATCTCATTCTTGGTCCTAACCACAGGTTTCGTTTTTAAATTGCAACTTAGAAAGTCATGTTATTTGATTCTAGGAGTCGAAATGTTGTAGCTATATCTCATAAACTCTGGAACCAAGGTCCAGTAAACAAAAACTACTTTTTATTTTGTTTAAAAGTTTGCTGAAATCTGCTAAACATGTGGTGATGTGTGTGCATGTGTTTTTTAATGACATTCTCAGAACTTTTATTTTCCTTAGAAAAATAAAGTTTCCTTCAAAATATACCATAGGGATGTTACAGGGCAGGGAGAGAGACACCCCTGAACCCCCAAACCTGCCTAAATAACTTCTACTATATGCCACAACAAGACAAAACATCTAAGACCCTTAATGGAAAGGAACCGTAACACAATCAGTGTACGATACAGCAAACATAAAGAATATAGTTTCTAAATCCAGCACCCAAAGTTACCCTAACCCTTTGGGGTAAAAGTCCACCCAAAAGCTATTGACCTGTAGAAAAGGGTCATACATGGCCAGACAAGTCTGGGAGGAAAAGAAAAAAATCAAAATGAAGATAAGCACTGCCATAGTCAACCTTCCCACTGGTCTCTCACCCACATCTGTTTCACCCAGCCCAGGACCAAGAAGAAGCATGCACACTCTCTTCACATGTTTCTCTGCTCCACATACTCCCTCAGCCCAACATGTCCAGGTTTATATCCGAAGCCCAATATGGCTGCTCAACTCTGCCCTCGGGTCCCAGCAGTCTTCCCTTTGGTGTTGCTGGGATTTGTATTTTCAGTGTCTGGATGGGGGTAGAATACACAAAATTTATGTATCTGTAGAGTTTATTCAGGACATCCTTACCTCCTACCAGGGAGGGAAACCTCAACCTGTGTGTCAGTCTTTAAGTGCCATATCTGGCACACCAAAGTGGCTCAAAAGATTATCCTTCTAAAAATGAATGAGTGGAGCCCTCTGTGGTGGTGCAAAGGGTGAAAGCACAGCCCTTATGAAGCTACCCACAGCTACTGCAGCATAAGTTCAATACCCAGCCAGGGAGAAGACCCACATGGCACAGTAGACCTCTGCTGTCTTGCCCGCTGTTGCCCTCAGCAGTGTACTTCATCGATCTGCTTGTTCTGCTCCCCACTCTGGTGAATCCTCTCACTGCCCCTGCTCCTCTGGCCTGTACCCCAGTTCTGTGCACATAAATCGTTTAAAATAAATGAATGAGTTAATTAACGAATTATTGACAGGATAAGTGAGAAAAGATGCAAAATATCTCCAATGCCATCAATTACAATTCAAAAGGTTCCATGCAGGAACTAAGAGGAAAGATAAGAGTAGCTTGGCAGGAAGAGCAGTGGTCTAAATGAAAGGCAACTTCAGAACTGAATGCAATGAATTGGATTTTGTTCTTTTTGGGAAAGGAGTTTGGCAACTATTACAGTATTGTATAATAGGTAAAGTTTTATATGTACTGGGTTTTCAGTAATATTGTTATAGTATCCATGGAGCTAGAACTTGCTTGCTTAAACTTCCTGTTACTGATGGCCCAGAACAATCAGCCCCATCAGTCACTCACCAGGGGAAGCAGACACAGCCCCCCACCCCCTAGCTTGGGGAAGGGTCCTGAATGAAGACCAGGGTTTTACAAACTGCCAAAGCCTGATGACAGAACCACTACACAAGAGAGAACTGACCTAGAAATGACCTACTGCCTCATTACCTGCTAAAACTCAGGCCCCTGGGGCCCTCCCTGGTGGCGCAGCAGATTAAAGCACTGCACTAAGAAGCTTAAGCCACTTAGGCATGAGTTCAATTCCCGCCTGCCCTGTAGGAGAGCCACATGGCATGGCAGACCTCTCCTGACCTGCCCGCTGCTCCCTTCAGCAGTGTTACTTCGTCGATCTGCCTGTTCTGCTCCCAACTCTGCCCCTGGTGAATCCTCTCACTCTCTGCATCTCTGGCCACTGCGCCACCAGGGAGGGCCTGGTATTTATTTTTAAATAATAGAGAGGATGAAAACATAGCAGAAAGTTATGGTAAGTGTAAATAAGGGGAAAAAAAAAACTACTGGAGGAAAATGGTGCATAAATTGTTCTAACATTATGGTCTTAGAGGCTTATATTAGCAGTGAAAAATGGTCTCTTATAAATTAAAATCTTACATCTACCTTGTTACAGCTATAAGTGGTTCTGTTTGAGAATTACTTTTCCTTCTTTGGAAATTTATTCTACTGGCATTTCTATTCTATTTAATTTACCTTGACTAAAACTAAAATTGCCCCCCCCCATAGAATACAGTCTGGCATCTTACAGCTTAAGACTGATCCTTCTAAGTCTTCCTGCGCCTGCAAAATTTTTTGATAAACCAAAGATTGTTGCAGAGAAGGGGCTTGACAGCTCTATGGTTTCTTGTTTTTAGGGATTTTTTTTCCTAACTTCCAGCAACACTTCTGGCTTTGGGATTAGTACAGTGACATTCTAAATCCACTTGCATTCAGAGTTGTACCGCCAGGTTCTGCACGGTTGAAGAATGCATATTTGCATTAAGAAAAGCATCCAGGCCTTCCCTGGTGGCTCAAATGGTTAGGACGCACATATGTCATTCTCTAGTCACCCCCAGAATCTGTACAGTTAACACTCTGAATTTATGTTTCATTTCTGTGAGTCTTGCACTGCCTGACTTTTCTTAGAAATTCATAGCAGCTTTCCCAAGTCCTGGGAAGCTCTGATCTTGGTATCACCAACTAGTAAGACGCAGTTCATTCCCACCACTGTTTTCCATAACTTTGTCTGGAAAACTGGATATTACCCTAGCACCATAACCTCAAATATGTCATTTAAATGCTGCTTTGAAACACAATCCTTCCAAACATAAGTACTATCATCATCATTCCATGACCACTTTGCTGTTCCTTTGGAAAGTTGGGTTTTAGGGCCCTCCCTGGTGGCACAGTGTGTTAAAATACAGCGCTAAGAAGCAAAAGCCTCTTCAGCATGAGTTTGATCCCCTACAAGGAGCTGAGCCACTGTTCTGCTCCCCACTCTGTCTTTGGTGAGTCCTCTTGCCACCCCTGCACCTCTGGCCTGTACCCCAATTCTGTATGCATAATAAATAAATCTTAAAAAATAAAGTTGGGTTTTATCCAGAATTTAATGCATAGACTTCTCAGATACATAAATCCCACAATTCATCCTAATTCACTCTCGTGTCAAGATACCACAAAATTATTCATGTCATCTAACTTAACAAGTTTACTTTTAAAAACAGTTGTTTTTGAGAAAGACAAGTTTAGGCAATAAAGCACATGAAATCAGCTTTTGGAAGAGGCAATAATTAGTTTACATCAAGAAATTGGGAAGAAACCACTGTCTTAAGGTGATTGCTGAATTCCAGATCTCCTAGAATAGACTCTACAGGGAAGTTTAGAAACTCCCTGTGGTGAGTGATCTGTTTCAGGTAACTATTTTCCTAATGTACACATAGCAACAGTTGTCATCTGTGGATTCCCCAAAATTACACTGTCACCTTCTCCTTTCTTCTACTGAGGCCTAAGGCATGTAGCAATCAGATAAATTATCTCTTTACATACCAAAAGATTTTTATTTCCAACAAGGAAATTTATGAGGAAGCTAGAAAAAGAAATACAAATTATTACACAGTGGGGAAGTTTTGTGAAGCTTCTTGGCCTGGGAGGATCCAGCACAAAACCAAAGTAGACAATCTTCTGGAAAAAATCAACTCTAGTCATTCCTTACTATAGATAGACCCAAATCAAATGAATAAAGCCTTTTACTCTAAACTCTGACTTCTCATTTTGTGACATGCCACCCAAAAGGCAGTACAGAAGGTAAGAATGCCATAACGTCTGGAGTTAGCCAACATTAGATTACTTCCATTTATTTTTTACCATGTAGCATATATTTCATCCTTGTAAAAATAAAACTGATTTTTTTAAATCAAAGGCATTTTTAAAAGAGAGTAAATACTCCTAGAGGTTTTCCCAGCCATTAAAAAAATCTAAATAACAAAAAACCTCAGTTACGACATTCATAAAATTATCACGACAGTCATCCCTCCAGTCAATGACTGGCACTTGCTTAGAATATCTAACTCATCATATTCTCTAACCATTTCCTCCAGGCCATACCTGTTTAAAATACTGTTAAAACAGAAAACAAGAAAAAATCCAATTACTTTCCAGAAGTAATTGCATTTCAATAGCAGAATGAAGTTGAAAGTCCTTCTATATTCAAAAATAAATTAATCTCATATCATGGGATATTTTGACCAAATAATAAACGAAATATCTTTTCTGAGAAGAGAGAATTTCTGAGCCCCATAATGTAAGTGACCTTTCAATTTATCTGCACAGTGACTGGTCCAGCACAGGACCTACTAGTAAAGGTTTTGTTTGGGCCTATTTTTCTCTTTGTTTTTTCCCCAAGGAAGAAGAGCTTGCGAGATTTGATTATTTCTGAAATCTAATATAAACCAAAGGAGAGAATGGGAAAAGAGAAGCAAAGGGACACGTTAGATGAGATACCGTTATGAACTGTAAAAGCAGAATAAACTACTAAAGAGGAATTAATAATATTGAACAGAAAAAACTTCCACTAGTTCCCTAGTAAGTCATGACAGTCATGTGAGTCATGGTGCCACCAGCACAGTACCCCACCACAAGCTCAGTTTTTCTCAAGAGATATTGTGGCTATTTTTCACTGATTTAAACATAGAGAAAAAAAAGTGGGAATATCTTATAAATATACTTTATAGCCAATGCTGCCATAATAAATTTATTCTATGAAGTAATCAGTCTTTTTCTACTATGTATTCCTTCATTGCAATTCTTTCACAAACTCAGTTTAACACTTTCTCATGGATTTACCTCAACTGAAAGAAATGAAGAAATTCAGAAGCCTGGCACTGATCTGGGATTTTGTTCATATAAACTCACTGGTGGAGAAATAAGTGTAGCAAAAATTAAGTACATGAAAATACCAGATGAGGTCTCAAATCAATCTTCCCTGCCAGCTTTACTTAGTAAGCCACATGGCTTTGATCACCTTTAAAATGACTAGAATTGGCCCTTCCCTGGTGGTACAATGGGTTGAAGCACAGCACTATGAAGCTGTCTGCAGCCACTGCTGTGCAAGTTTGATTCCCATTCAGGGAGGTGACCTACATGGCATGGCAGACCTCTGTCCTGCCCGCTGCTCTTCTCAGCAGTGTATTTCAGTCTGCCTTTTCTGATGTCCACTCTCTTTGGTGAAGCCTCTCACCCCTCACATCTTTGGCCTGTTCCCAGTTCTTGTATGCATAAATAAATAAATCTTTTTTTTTTTAAGATTTATTTATTTATACAGGACTGGGGTACAGGCCAGAGATGCGGAGGGTGAGAGGATTCACCAGGGACAGAGTGGGGAGCAGAACAGGCAGATCGACGAAGTTACACTGCTGAGGGGAGCAGCGGGCAGGTCAGGAGAGGTCTGCCGCACCATGTGGATCTTCTCCGGGGCAGGCGGGAATCGAACTCATGTGGAAATGACTTAAGCTTCTTAATGCAGTGCTTTAACCCGCTGCGCCACCAGGGAGGGCCTAAATAAATCTTTAAGTAAATCAATGAATAAATTACTTAGATACTCTCTGACTTTATGGTACAGACCTTAAGGTCTCTTGCAGAGCTTCTGGCATCTTGTAAAAGAATTCAACAAGAAGGTTGGCAACCAGACAAGACTATTACACTTAAGCTCAAACTCAAGGAAGTAAGCATTGAAAAGGCAAAACGTGTACTCGCATGTTTAATGCAGTGCTATTTAGTATGGCTAAACTATGGAAAGCCCCTAAGTGTCCCAAAACAGATGAGTGAAGCAAGAAGATGTGGTACATACATGTGATGGAATACTACTCAGCAATTAAAAAGATAAGTTCATGCTTGTCTCCAATTAACATCTGAAATCTCCTCCCAGGACTGTGCATTTTAGCTTGCTCTTGACACACTGAGTCAGGATTCGCTCCATCATGCCTGCCTCCAAGAAATGGTATGATTATTCGTTGTTAAAGCAACAGTAACAGGTAACTTTATGAAGGTAACTTTTGTGAAAATATGGCAGCAGGATGGTCAGGTTGGGGTACTATATGTCAGGATGTGGCCATTAGTTTGGTGAGAGACATGAAATGGGCAGTATCAGGATGTTAATCAATCCCTGTCAGTTACAAATTCAGTTCACTTAGGCTCTCACCTACACACAGTATATCTGAGGATAACTGTCTATACCCATGACTGCTTCAAACCCCTGGAAGACAGCTTTTTACTTGGTAAAGTTGGTTTTTAGGTCTTTTTTTTTTTTAATCTTTAAGTTTCTCACTTGCTTCCTATATAAAATAAGAAACAAATCCAGGTTCTTTTTACTTTTTTCTTTAATCATATATGGTAACGTCATACACTCCAAAACTAAACAGTAACAATTTGCCTATATGTCACAAATAGTCACACATTTTGTTTAATTATGCTGGAGTGAAATTTCAAAGACATGGGGCATGCAAATTTCAACTGTGGTAAATATGTTTAGCAAAAAACTGTTATAATTATTGAAAACAATAGTACAGGAAATGATGAATTTAATTCACATGTCACCTAAGGTCAAAGAGTCAAACATGGCTTATTATCTGAAAAGTTTTCTCCTAAGTTGAATTAAGAAATAGCAGTTGGTGGGAATGCAAACTTGTACAACCACTATGGAAAACTGGAGGTTCCTCAAACTGCTAAACATGGAGCTTCCCTACAACCCAGCAATCCCACTCCTAGGTATCTACCCAAAAGACA
The DNA here is from genome assembly GCF_000260355.1 of Condylura cristata. NCBI lineage: Eukaryota > Metazoa > Chordata > Mammalia > Eulipotyphla > Talpidae > Condylura > Condylura cristata. The sequence goes on from NW_004567119.1 coordinate 31,996,446, forward strand.
CAAAAACACTTATTCAAAAAGAATCAGTGTTTATAGCTGCTTTATTTACAATTGAAAAGACATGGAAACAGTCCAAATGCCCAAAAGTAGATGACTGGATTAAAAAGATGTGGTACATATACACAATGGAATATTATTCAGCACCAAAAAAAAATAAAAATATGCCTTTTGCAGCAACATGGATGGAGCTGGAAAAGATCATGCTTAGTGAAATAAGCAGAAAAAAAAAGGAAAAATAATGAATGGTTTCACACATAGCGGGAATATAACGGACCAGGTTAGAAAGTAATAGTAACAATGAACAGCTATATATCAGAAACATTTTTGGGGGGGGTGGAGTGGGGAGTGGGATCAAAAACAATGGGGGGAGGGAAATGCACTGGACTATGGTGATGGCACATGGGTGATTTGGTGATCCAAGGGGATTAAATCTGAGATAGAAAAATGCACAAAATTATGTAAAAAATAAACTATTATATTATTCAAAAAACAAAGAAAAGAAATAGTCAGCAGTGCTTAATCTTCCAATCCATGACAAAGGGCAATTATTTCCATTCCTGTGTCTTCTGCCATTTCTTCGAGAAATATTTTACAGCTTTCAGTGTAAAGGTCTTCTACCTCTTAAGTTTATTCCCATTCATTTTATCCTTCTTAATAGGATTGTAAATGGGATTGTTTTCTTATTTTCTATTTCACTGAATTCATGAAATGCAACCGATTTTTGTATCCTCATTTACTTCATTCACTTTTTTCCTGGTAATTTTTGGTGGAGTCTTTAATGTTTCCTATGCATATTATCACATTATCTACAAACAATAGTCTCACTTTTTTCCCAAATTGGATTCTGTTTTTATATTGATCTTGCCTAATTGCTCTGGCTAGGACTTTCAATGTTATGCTGAACAGTAATAGTGAGAGATTCTTGTCTTCTTCCTGATCTTTGAGGGAAAGCTTTCAGTTTTTTACCACTGTGAAAAGCTGTAGGTTTGTCATAAATGATCTTTATAATATTGAGGAATGTTCTTTTTATTCCCATTTTATTGCAAGGAATAACCTATCATAAATAGGTGTTGACTTCTCTTCAAATTATTTTTCAGCTTCTATTGCTATGATCTAGTTATTTTTTATCTCTTTCTATTGATGTGTTATATGACATTAGTATATTTGCATATATTAAACCATTCTTGCATCCCTGAAATTCATCCCACTTGATAATGATTCTCTTAATGTATTTTTTTATTTGATTTATCAAGATTTTGTTAAGAATATTCCATCTTTGCTCATCAGGGAGATTGGTCTAAAATTTCCAATTTTTTATTTCTTTGTCTACTTTTGGTATCATGGTTATGTTGACATCATAAAATGTGTTTGGGTGCATTCTCCATCTTCAGTTTTTTTTTAAAGAGTTTGAGAATTATATGTATTATATCCTCTTTGAAAGTTTTGTAGAATTTACTAGTGAAGTACTCATGTAATCAGTAACTGGCAAAGTAATCAGGGTTTTGTTTTGTTTTGTTTTTTGCATTAATACTCGATTTTTGCACTATGATTGATTTGTTCAAGCTATGCATTTCTTCCTGAGTCAATCTCAAACCAACATTTGAAATATCAGAACTTCGTCAATTTCTTCTAGGTTGTCCAATTTGCAGATAGATATTCATAGGAGTAACTCATGCACTTTGTCTTTCTTCAATGTCAGTTGTAATTTACCTCCTTCATTCCTGATTGTACTTATTAAGGTTTCCTTTTGTTTTGTTTTTTTTTTAAGATTCATTTATTTATGCAAACAGAAGTGGGGTACAGGCCAGAGGCACAGGTGTGGTGAGCGGATTTCACCAGAGACAGAGAGGGGAGCAGAACAGGCCGAGTGGCGAAGTACACTGCTGAGGGGAGCAGCGGGTGGGTCAGGAGAGGTATGTCTGCCATGTGAACTACCTCCAGGGCAGGGGATCGAACTCATGCTGAAGTGGCTTTAACTTCTTAGTGCTGTGCTTTAACCCACTGTGCCACCAGTGAGGGCCCAATTTTCTCTTTTTTTCCATAGTAGGCCTAGCTAATACAAATTTTGTTTATCCTTTCAGAGAAATGGATCTTTGTCTCATTGATCTTTTTGGTTTCAATTCCATCTTTTTCCACATTTGAACAAGAACACATCGGATTTCATTTAATTTATTAATAAAGAATATTTGCTTTATCATAAGCTTTTTCTAAGATTTTTATAAGCAAGGAAGGATTTCCTCTTGTGTCCCCAGTGAAGAAGGCTGTAGTCATTTCAGCAGAAAGACTAACCATCAAGATTTCTTTTGTGGCAGTACAAATAAAGAAGGTGTAGGATAAGAACCAGAAATGAATTTCCAAGTTCTCCTACTCCCAATAAATATATGTGAGGTCCAATAAATATGTGTGTTCTTAGAGATAATGATTTTTCTCACTACCATGGGCTTATAAATTTACTTCATATCCACTCGTATTCTAGGCTTTTTACTTCTAAAATTACTGACAGTGGTGCATATAGCATAGAGTTAATCCAACCAGAATCTCTGACATTTAGTAGCGCTGATTGTCCATATATGAATTAATGGTACATCCACTACTAATATACTATTACCTGGAAAACGTATTCAAAATAATTTGCTATGAGTAGCTTTACATCTCTTTATATTTTAAGACTAGAGCTGAAACTGGGAAATTAAATACATTTGTATGCATAAATAATCTTGCCATGGTAAATTTTAGAGACTCTCCTTCTACTCCCACCTTTTTGGGTCTCCTAAGTAGCTTTATATAGTCATTCAGTTTTGAAATGCATTTTGGCAAAAATCTATCCCCACCCACCCAATTTATAACCAAGCCGCAAGGTGAATCAGTTTGGAAATCAAACCTAAGAGGGAAGATTAACTGCCAAGATAATGCTAGGTGCTACTGTTTACACATTCTTGTTGCTAGTTACCCAGGAAGACAAGAAGCTACACACTGGCTTCTGGGTAATAAGATAAGACTAATCATGTATGAAGAGAGGCTGATGTAGCATTACAGACCATTTTAGCAATACGCGAGATACATTCATCTTTACCTCGGATAACTACAACACTTTTGCTCTGACAGCAGTGATGGATAGTGAGAGGTTTCAAAAGGATGATGTAAGCATGTTATAAAGATTTTCCTTAGAAATGGACATTAAAAATACCTATTCACATAGACATTATCCCCACTTTCAATATCACTATCAGAGAAACACCGGTTTTAGGTCCATGCATTTATTTATTCTTTTCTTTTCTTGAACTATTAGAGAAAAAAACTAAGACATTTATTTACTTTTATGCAAAAGGACAATGAACTTGCATATAAGCATCTCTCACATTAATCCCTGTGAGCTCATCACCTTTCAAGCTGTCCCCACACAGACCCCTTCTCTTGTCCCCAAACGAAAGTGATGAGATCATGACTGGAGAGTCCGAAAAAACAGTTAGGATACTAAAGATCCTTGTGTGCTTCTTGCCTTTGTGGTGATTCCTATTTTTTCTCCATGGAAGCAGTTCCTTTTTTCAAGAAACACTCATTTACCTATGACAATGTAAGTTTTTGCTTTTTTTGGTGCATAGTTATTGAGATTGCACCAAACAGGGCATTATGTTGGGAAACCTTGGGTAGGAGTGAGAGTGACAGAGAAGTTGAAAAATATAATTTGCAATATTTCAGAAGAGTTCATAATCTGGAAGGGGGATTAAAATAGACTAAAGGTTAATTCTTAATATGAGATAATTTCATTAGTAGATTAGAATATGCATTTCAGTCCATCTTTCACCATTTTAGCTGGTGGCCTTCATTTAAATTCTTCAAGCTATGTGCTCATCTGCAAAATAAGAATAGTACCTTCCCCATCAAATTTGAAAGTCAAATTAGAACAATATTCTTAGTCCAATGCTTGACACCTAGTACGCACTAAGGAAATGTTTATTGTTCTTAGATGTCACATGAGTAACACAGACAATATTACAAGAACTTGGACATGATATAAAGGTACTAAGAAACACAGCAAAGAGAATGTCAAGCAGAGAGAGGACCTCAATGGGACCTTGACAGACGGTTAAGATATGAATGGGCCGAGATGACCAGGGTAGTAAATGCCAGCCTACTGAAATGAACAAAGGAAGAATAGATGGATTATGTTCGCTAGACCAGTCTAACTTGAATAGAATGTGTGGGTTGAAGTTTACTAACATGTAATATTAGCGAAGAAAGTAGAGGCCAAATTTTAAGGGACACTGAATAAAGGGGGATACACAGTAGATTTATTTTAAATATTTTAAGGACCTTCCATCCTATTCTCCAGAGTGACAGTACCAATTTCATACCAGTTTCCATAGTTCCTGTACTTTTTGTACCAGCAACGTGAGTTTTCCTTTTTCTCCACACTAACATTTCTTGTTTCTTGTCTTTTGAATAGGCCACCAGCAACTCCACTTTAAGGATCTATCTGAAGAATATGAAAACACTAATATGAAAAGATATATGGACGCCTATGTTAATTGCAGCAGTATTCACAATAGCCAAGACATGGAAATTACCTAACAGACAGCTGAATGTATAAAGATAATGAAGTACAATAGAATATAAAAGTAAAAAAGATGAAATCTTGCCATTTGTTACAACACAAGTGGACCTTGAAGAGATTATGTTAAGGGAAATGAGTCAAAAAGAGAAAGATAAATACTGTATGTGAAATATAAAGAAATGAAGCAAAATAACAAGCAAAACAAATGCCTGTAACCTCTGGTTAGTTACCAGAGGGGAGGGCTGGGTGGAAAAGGAGAAAGAGCCACCTGGATGGTGGTGGATGGTAACTAGATCCTCACTGGAGGGCGAGGTGTAGCAGGGATCTTGGTTAAGGTGTGAAGTGCACCGCTGAAACATACTGTGTTGTAACCCAGTGTCGCTTCAATTAAAAAGCAATTAAAAAGTAAGTTTTTACAAAGCTAAAAAATATGCACTTATCTTTAACAGAGTAATTGAAGGTTGGGAACTTTGCATAGTTATCTAAAATATTCACACAAGTTTATAGATTTTAGCTTTGACTAAAAACACTCAAGAAAAAACATCCAAGATGGTAATTTTGGATATTCCATTAAGTAATGAATAAATAATTCATGAAATAAAGTATTACATAATGGCCCATTTAGAAGCATGTTTAGCTTTTAAACCATACATTATAGTTAGATCCCTACCACATTCCACTTTCAGACAGCTATACAGGACTCTCTGACTTTCAGTGCAAAATCTAATGGCCTATCTATTTTTACCTAAGATACTAAGCATGTTTGGTCTACTGAGGTCTCTGAGTAGAGGTGGAGAACACAATGGTAAACAAATTACTTAATGAGTCAACGATGCAACTAGTCTTGAAAATAAAATGTCTTTGGTATAACATCACCTGATTATAAACTAGCTCTTCCTCAGATTTCATTCATTAGATAAGCATACCAAATTAAGTTTCATAATACTTAACTCAACATGGTGTTAGCACATACCAAAGATTCCTATATATGTCATGTCTTCTTAAATATTAAAAATAAAAATAAATTAGTAGGCACCTTTAGTTTCAAAATTCCAGAATTCATTTGTTTTCAAATCTGAAATCTAATGCATGCTTCCACATATTTCATTTCAGATTTAATAATGTTCTTTTTTGTCTGTGATAAACTAAAAAGCACAAAGTGCAGTATATATGTACTTTTACAACATTATATGTAGATAAAAGAGTTAAGTGTGATCTTGGTAGGGATCCTATCATTTTAACCCTAGAACAAGTTCTCTAGTAGAGGTAGAGAATTCTCACAGATCCTGCCTGTCCTACAGTCACTATTTTTATGCATCACTTATACAGTTCAGGACGTATCAGAAAGTCAGTATGAGACATAGCTAAATATAACTATGGAAAACCACTTATCCTCTTTACCAATGAAACAGCTTTCAATTTTAGTGCCCAGTTCTCTGCAGCTGTATTCACAACATTCAAAGTTAGAACTGACCAAACAGAGGAAAGAGTTTTGGATTGGAGGAGTTTTGTTTTTTTAATTGCATTACTTTATTGAAGTAACAGTGATCTAAAGTACTGTATGACTTAGAGATACAGGTTCACACTAACACCAAAAATCCCATAATCCTCCACCATACGTCATAGGGCCTCTTCTCCTTAGCTCCCCAACCCTACTCCTATCCACCAGAGCCTCAATTCTGGGGTCCAATTTCTAGGGTTTGTTTTGGTTTAGTTTTGTCAGTTTCTTTTTTTTTTTTTCATTGTAATCTACTTATGAGTGAAATCATCCAGCGTTTGTCTTTCTCCTTTGACATATTTCACTTAGCATTATCCCCTCAAGCTCCATCTGTGTTGTCAAAATGGCAAGATTTCATCTATCTTTATACTGAGTACTATTCCATCGTATATATATACTACGTCTTCTTAATACACTCATTTGTCATTCAGCATTTTGGGTTTTCCATAATTTGGCTGTTGTAATAGTGCTAGCGTGAACACAGGAGTGCCTATGTACCTTCAAATTAGTGTTTCTGTCTTCTTCGGGTGGATGCCTTGGACTGGGATTGCAGGATCATGTGATGGATCCATTTTTTATCTATTAAAAAACCCCAATACTGTTTCCACAGGGACTGGATCAGGGTACATTCCCAACAAGAGTGTACAGGGTTATTTTGTCTACACCCTTGCCAACACTTATCTCTGGCTGGACTTTTCCAATTAGGGTATTCTCAGGGGAGGGAGGGGGGCATATCTTACTGTGGTTTTTATTTGCATTCATTTAGGTATTTTTTCTAATACCTCTAATACTACTCAAGAGTCAGTCTCCTGATCTGTGATGCAGAGAATTTTGTACTCAGAGAACATGATTTTGCCTTTTTTTAAATCAGTTTTTCATTCTTCAAGTTTCTATAAATTAACTTATATCAATCTGATGAATAAATAATACCTTCAAGAATCGCATATATAATGTTAATGTAAATTATAGCATGAGGGCCTTGGGAACTGAAGGATTCTTATTCAAACAGGCATGTTTTCAGGCAAACTGCTTGGACCATTAGAAAAGAGTTTAATTACAGAATAAAAATTAACAGTACTTGGGGAGAGATGCCTAGAGGAATGCCCTCTCAAATCAAGTAGTACAAGACCCAGCCTTTTTACCCTTAATGTTAATTTAACCCTGCCTGAGGATAAAGGCTCCCTATCTTTATCTCCCAGTCAAGCACAATATAGAGAATAATTACCAATTCCTTAACTCCAGGCACCTGGTATTCTGTATAGACAGGGCTTCTGGTCCTATGAAGTCCAATTCCACAAATGGTTACTCAGCACAAAGAACAGTAACTAAAGCACCTTGTGAGCTTATGTGGGAGACAACAGTTGTCATCCTAGCTGTCTAATGATACTAGGACCTGCTGTGATCATTCTCAAGAAAAGGGTGGGGTTGTGACTATTACGAAAGGAATAGCTCCAAAATGGAAACTGACTTTCAGTCGTCTTCATCTTGGTAGCCAAAATCTCAGCAAATCCCTCAATCTGTCTTATGTGAGATAAATGGTGGTGTAGGTGGCAACGCTCAAAAACCACTGATTAGCCAAGAAAGACACACATTGTACATAGTCTCCTGGGTGTACAGCAACTTTTGCTTCAGAAAGTCTTTCAGCTGGCCCAAGAGCAAAGTCTAGAAGTTCCACAGCACAGGAATTTTTTTTAAATAATATAATAGTTTATTTTTACATCATTTTGTGCTTTTTTCCATCTAAGTGGTAATCCCCTTGGGCTTCCCATCACCAAATCAACTGTGAGCCATCACCATAGTCTAGCAGCACGGAATTTTTGAAGAGGCATCACAGAGTAGCTATAAGCTATAGCCATAAAAGATATAAGGGGTCATCTGAGGAAATTAAATCTTAAAATACTTGAAACCATTGTAAATAATCACTAATTTAAAAATCTTATGATTGCAATGGCTGTGTTTTATAATCCATTGTAATATTCAGCATTACCCCTGATCTCTAATGTTTGTTAAAACTGAAGAGACTGTGAGAGTAGGCTACCTAGATTATAAATTTCAAGCTGGCTTATCATAAGGACCATTTATGCAACTGAAATCTAAGAGAGCTCCATGGGCTTAACAGAGAAAGGGGAATTGATTGAAATTTGGAGAAAACAAGAGCCAGAGACTTGAGCCCTTCCCTTCCCACCCCCAACTCTGAGAGCTGCCCAAAAGTACACCTGAAGCACTGAACTTTTCTCAGGGCACAGATTAAATATAACCATACCAGTTTTAAAATTTTATGACTGCAATGGTGAAATTTACCTGGCTTTTCATTGCAATCCAAGTGCATGCCATGTATTCTGGCACATGTAAGTACTCATCAAATAACATATAGAATGAATAAATACATAAAGCTGTAACTGTTTAAATAAACTTTACAAAGAAATGGTAAAGTTTTAAAGGCTCAGTAGTGAACAATATTCATTATGGGATTCACATAAAACTGCCTTTAAGAATTAAAAAGTCTAAACAAAAAAATTCAAAATATATTTGGAGAAATTTTATTTTACTGTAGCAAGTATAATACTGAATTGTGAGTCCAGATACAGAAAATAAATGAACAAACTCTTTAGAAGCCGCTCCTTCAGTGCATTTGAATGAAAGTTTGGATTCACCTGCAAATTCATTCATGCTTGTCCTCACTTTGAAACTGAGATGGGCGTTATCTATTATTCTTTTAGAGAATGATCTTCCACCAGTCAATAGCTACAGTACTTAAAGGTAGCTTGAGCTCCTGATCTATCTTTCTTCCTATTTCATTTTGCCCTACTCAAAATTCACCTTCAAATTACAGGTTGCAAGGTTGTTTTTGTTTTGTTTTAAGCAAACCAGAACAACATGCTCATGTTTCACTTAACAAACTTTGGTGTGCTGTTCGAAGGCTGCTTAAATGTACAACCTTCCTGGAAGCTCACCAGTTGCATTTCTTAATTAGAACAATATACACTGAAATCTGCTGAAGACAAGGAATGGAATAATGTCTGCTGACTTAAATTGTATTGAATTTATAAAGAAAATACACCAGGGCCCTCCCTGGTGGTGCAGCGGGCTAAAGCACAGCACTAAGAAGCTAAAGCCACTTCAGCATGAGTTAGAGCCCTGCCCCAGGAGGTGACTACATGGCGTGGCAGACCTCTCCTGGCCCGCACGCTGCTCCCCTCAGCAGTGTACTTCGTCAATCTGCCTGTTCTCCCTATTCTGATTCTGGTGAAGCCTCTCACAGCCCCCGCACTTTTGGCCTATACCCCAGTTCTGTATGCATAAATAAATATATCTTTTAAAAAAAGAAAATACATCAAGGGAAACTCAGTTCTTCAGGGCAGATATATGTTTTCTACAGCAAACAACACAATCAAAAACCCTTTGACAACAGAGACTTTGGGGTATTTTTCACTGATTAGAAATAGTGCAAAAGTAGTACCAAAAATTTTATTAAAAGTATGCATACAAACATGCATAGTTGTAAGATGAATACTGTTTGTAGTTTATACCCATCAAGGTCAATGAAATTATTAACAAACTACAGTGTTTTTTGCGATCTTGTGGCAGTTGGGGAGATACAAATTCTACTAGTGGCTATTTCATTTGTAACTCAAGATTTATAACAGTCTTATTGCTATTAGCTCTCACTTTCATTTTAGCAATGACATTAAATGAGATTTTAGCACATCCATGAAAGAAAACAGATGAGCTCTATGATTACATCTATAGTTTGGTCAGAAAAACATGAGGCTGTTCTAAGAGTGACGATATCATTTCAGAAATTAAAAATTCTAGGAATCCAAAGTTTCTATACTTCCCTCCGCTCTTGAGGGATGGATACTTGTTAAATCAGACAATTTCTAAGGCAGCTCAAAAAATACATTTGCAAAATCTTGAAGATAATTGATACTCAAGCTCTGTGGCTCATCTCTAAATGTGATTTTATTTCCACTGGAAAGCTCTGAAATTACCCAAAATCTACTGTTGCACTAGAATCATCACATTCAAACCCTGGAAGGAAATTCTGTTTTCTACTAGTAGCTGATCAATTTACACATCTAGTTTAGCCCGAATACCTGTTTCCTTGAATAAATTAGTACTATTTATTTTTCTCTGTTGTTTAAAGTTCAATATGCTCCTACCTCTTGCAGCAATAAGAATGAACCAAGAGGATTTCATGTTAAGTGAAATAAGTGCCATGGAGAAAGGCAAATACTGCATGATTTCAGTAGCATATGGAATTTGAAAAAATAATAAAAACAAAAACAAACTTAGATACAGACAAGAAACTAGTGGTTACCAGAGGGGAAGTGGGTAAGACAGGTAAGAGGGTGTTAATTGTGTGACAGATAACAATGAGACTTTTGATCTTGATTATGTTACAACAAGCCATATGTTCAATGATAATGTATAGCTGCAGCCTGTAATGTTGAAAACCATATTACCTAAATAAAAAATCTGAGTTATAACTGAACTGTTTGCCACATTAGCAAGTTACAGAGGACTACTAAGTAACAAGCCAAAAAAAAAAAAAAGAAAGAAAGAAAGAAAAGAAAATGTCAAACATTACCAAGGCATAAACCAAACATTTAGGATACTTAAAAAAAATAAATTCTAACTAAAAATAAATAAAAAACTTGAACTGAAAAAATCAGGTCAATAGATATTTTCAGTAATTTCCCACCCCCTGCCAATCTAGCTTCAACTTCATCCAAATATGTCATAAATCATAAACTACTTAAAAACCAAGGGCAGGAGAACAAAAGTCAGCTTCAAGTGATCAATTTCTCCATCAACCCTGCTTGCCAAGTTATTGCACAAATTCTGTTGATATGTAAAGCAACAGAAACTGTGCACAAAAATAATTGTCACTAGGCTTAAATCATTAATTTTTTTTCTCTTTCATTGCAGATGCCATGTTTGTGGCAAACTAATTCAGCTGTTAAGGGCTTTGAACGAGATAGAAATTTTCTGTGGATTTTGGTGACAATTACGATGTCAAAGTGTCACATTTGTAAAATGCTGTAAGATGACAGAAAGAAGATTTGAATTTTTGCTGTTTACCAGGTGTACCTAGATTTTGTTCAAATTCTAGAGCAGTTAGCTTTTTGCAAAACTCATCTTCTTGTCAGTTTTCACTATAGAAAATAATGGTAGCAGGGCTGCCCTCATGGCATGGTTCTGTAAATGGCGCATCCTGGCGAGGAGCTGCTTTCTGTACAAGAGAAACAGGTGCTAACACCCGGAGCCACTGAACTTACGAAACAAAGCGTAAGTGCATTTTTGATTCTTTTCAACTGTCTCCGCACAGGTATCATTTCCTGCTGGCTTCCTTTCTCTAGTAGAGGAAAGCCCGAGTTCTTCCCACTCTGACACCTGTTCAGCAAGTGTGGCCAGCGCCAGCAACACCCTTGAGACTTGAGTCGGCTCAGCTACAGACAGCTCTGAACAGTGAACACCGGGCAGAGCACCAGGACTTTCCTGTCAGCCTTCCAGAAAGTAGGCACTGACTTCCCGGGCCTACTTTGAGTCATAATACAGACCTGAAATAGGCACACCCCCAAACCAAAGGCTCTGTCCTCAACGTTCTCTGGGTGCTTTTTCTTGTATTTTCATTCCTTTGTCTAAAAGTGAAAGAGAATCAGAGCTAAGTTGGAAGGCTACCCTGGTGACAAAGCTTCTCCTCTTTACTTTGAAACTGGGAAGTGCAGTGAATGCAATTTTGTGTTGAATGTTGAAGATGACACATTACACTTTACTACTGAGATCTGCAGTCACATTCTGGTGACTAATATTAATGACATCTTTTTAAGACAAGTCTTATCTTCCTTTGTAAAACTGAAATCAAAATTTACATATAATTTACAAAATTACACATAATTATGCAGTGACTTCTATACAGAGAACAAACTTTTTTGTTTAACAAATCCATTTTTAAGATATAGTCCCTTTAAGGCCTTTCCTTTGGGCAAGGCATCTTCAGATTGCAAAAGTCTTTATGGAGCAGCCACCATATTGAAAGCTTTGGCAACATTTTCCTAACTGCCAATTATAAACTGACCACTTATGGTAAACAGATACCACTGCTGTTTTTAACAAATTAGAATGAACTACAGCTAAAACTAAAGTCAAGGAACCAAAAATCTTTTGGCATCACTAGATTAATCTCATCAAGAGGATACTTTTAAGATCAACTAAGGCAACCATTTTCTACCATACAACATTATAAAATTATTTGTTTAGATCACATTATCTTTCCTTCATTATTAACTCCTTGGATAGAATGTGGTATGAGTTATGTAAGAATTTAAAAGTCAGTATTAGCTAATAGCCACTGAATCCTAACTATGCTAGCAACTCACTTCATACTCAGACAGAGGCTACAGACATGCGTGTGTGCATTGTCATTAGCCCTGTCTACAGATGAGGAAACTGAGGCACAGGGGTTAAGTGACTTGCCCGATGCCACAGTCAGTCATTCTCACTGAAGAAATAAGACTGCAGAGTGCATGTTTAACTCCATGATATACATACAAGTGAATCATCACCAAATAGTTTCTTGACAGATAAAGCAAATGGCAAATTTGAAAGGAACAAAACATCCACATTCAGCTTCCATTTTTCATCAGCGTTTTGCATCATTTTCTGGATAACTCCTCTATGCGAAGCTCTGTTTAGGCACCTGCACAAACAGAGGACATGACATACAAGTGCCCTGTCCTCAAAGATCTTATTTCTACAAGGAGCAGGAAGAGAGAAAATAAAGCAGTAAACAAAATAAATTCAGAATCTGCTAGAGGCAATGACAGAATAGTGGTTGATAAGATGGCAAGAACCTGGTGCCCTCCATGGTGGTGCAAAGGGTTAAGCACAGCACTGTAAGGCTTGCCACAGCTGCTTTAGCACGAGTTTGATCCCCACCAGGGAGGTGACCCACATGGCGTGACAGAACTCTCCTGGCCCACCCGCCGCTCCCCTCAGCAGTGGACTTCGTCAGTTGGCCTGTTCTGCTTCCCACTCTGTCTCTGGTGAATCCTCTCATCACCCCTCGCCTCTGGCATATACCCCAGTCCATATGAATAAATAAATAAATCTTTAAAAAAAAAAAAAAGATTGCAAGAACCTCTCAAGAAAATGCTCTGGAAGGCCAGGAAAGATAGTATTAGGGGATGTTTTTCTTTTTTTCTGTCTTCAGAATATGAAAAGAAAAACACATATACAAAAACTGAGAGATTAGAATTGAGGCAGAGAAAATAAGTCATTACAAAGATTTAGAAACAGGAAACATGCACTTGTCTAAAGCCGAAGGAAAGGCGACCCAGATGACAGGCATTGGGTGAGCCCGGCTGTGAGCGGGACAGCCAGGAAAGCAAGCCCAGACTCGACCATCAGGCAAAGTACGGGCTTTATTTTAAGCACAAAGGAAACTGCTCGAGGGCTTTGAGCAGTGTGACATGCACGCCACTGGCTTTCCAGTGGAGTGGAGCAGACGTGAGCTGACGTGGGAGGCCAGTTACACGGCTGTTGTGGTCATCGAAATGAGGCACGAGAGTGTTTTGAGTTCTGCTAACAATTAGACGGAAAGAAATGTACAGTTTCGTGAACTGTTCTGGATGGGTGCTGACAAGCCTTCTGACTCAAAGCAAGAATGTGGATGATGATGAGACACACTGAGACCCAAAAGGGAGCAGGATGGGAGTAGGGTAGCGAGTGGGGGAGAGAATGGGCTCAAGGGTTCTGTTTTCATGGCACAAAGTCCTGCCTGCAAGGTTGACCCTTGTCTGGCAGTCAGAAACCTGGCTATCCGGAGGGCGCCCCATCCCAGAACTAGTAAGGGGGCACACCTCCACTGTGAGTGCCTACACTGTGGTTTGTGCTGAACGCCTGCTCTCCTGTGTGAGTCTGGAATGTTGAAGACAGCAGCTGCCTACATCACCTGCTCCAGCAAAACTCTGGGCACTGAGTCTGATCAATTTTGCTGGTGGACAATACTTCATACAAGTACTTTGTTGCTGGTGGAATCCAGTCCACTCATGGCTCCAGTGGGAAATTTCTGCGGGAAGCTTGTGGCCGGTTGCCTCTGCACTGTGCCGCACAGGCCTCTGCCTTTGTGGATGGGCCTTAGCGCCTTTGCACTGTCACTCCACAGGCCACTCAGCTCTGATAAATGCTGTCGCCGATGCAGCCATGTTGAGCTGCCATGTCACCAGACCTGAGGGTTGGGCCATACAACACAGGGTGTGTGCACACTATTATTTTCTTATGAAGAAATAGAACTGACCTGAGTTGTCTTTTTTTATTATTATTATTCAAAAAAAAAAAGAATTCTGGTATGGATGTGTAGAGTTTGAAATATCTCATTCATAGCCACATAGAGATTGCGTCCATCAATCTTTAATTTTTTCTTAAGCCTTTGACTCCGCTGGAAGGCTAGAGCCCCGTGCCAGCTACGGTGCATGAGCACCACATAACATCTGTTGCTACAGTACAGAAAAAAGCCTGTGCTCGAAACTGAGGAGAGCTGAAATGGACAGAAATTTAGTCTCAGTAGAAAACAACTTTTTTTTTTTTTTAAGACTTAATGTCTTCATTGTTTGAGCCTTTTAGATGGAATCTTTCTATCAAATGAAAGAACAAATCTCTTGGGTCTTCCGGAGGTCTGGAGGGGGCCTGCAAAGGTGCTCACCCACGACTCTGGCTCCCCCTCTCCTGGGCCCTTAAGCGACTATTTCATAACTGTTCCTCTCTCTCCAAGCTTCCAAAAGCCCCTTCCCAAGACGACCCTTAGCTGATGGCATCACTTCTTGATTCAAAACAATCTTCCCATGTCTGTGCCCACACTCCTTCCTTCTCTCTGGCAGTTGTCTAGACAATGTACCCTGCTTGCCCCCGGCTGCCCAAGCACTTATCTCAGACAAACCCTCCCTTCCATACTGGACCTCTGCCTCTGGATTGTTCACCTTCACACACCAAGGCTTGATTTCCACTGTCTAAAAACATATGTCGATCCCCACTTTTTCTGCCTGCGACAGTCCTATTTGCTCTTTGCAGCAAACTCCTAAAAATGTTGTTTCTTCCATCTTCAATTTCTCTCCTTCAATTTCACCTCTCATTCCGTTTTAAATTCACTACAAAAGGGCCCTCCCTGGTGTTGCAGCGGGTTAAAGCGCAGCACTGCAAAGGTATGTCCATCCACAATACTGGCTGCTTCAGTGTGAGTTCGATTCCCGCCTGCCCCGGAGATGACCCACACGGCATGGCAGACCTCTCCTGACCTGCCCGCTGCTCCTCAGCAGTGTACTTCGTCGATCTGCCTGTTCTGCTCCCCACTCTGTCTCTGGTAAATCCTCTCACCATGCTTGTGCCTCTGGCCTATACCCCAGTTCTGGATAAATAAATAAATATATCTTTTTTAAAAAAGAAATTTAAACTCACTATAAGAGTATCCTCATCACTCCCCCAAACTGCTCTCCTCAAAATTCAAAATTTGAATCCACTTTTCATTTCCCAGTCCTCAACCTGCTTTACTTCACTGTACATCACAGATTATTCCTTCCTTGAAGTTTATTTTCTTTGGTTTCTAAGACACTATCTCTCTTGATGAAGTACGAAGTTATTCATGGCCACACTTTCTCAGACACCTCTATGAACTCTTCTTCTCTCCAACTTCTTAGCCTATGCATTGCTACACTGATGGCTCCATTCTTCCAGTGGCTCCAACCACCAATCTGGGCTCAGTTTGATGCCTGATTTTCTCTTTTCCGCACCCAACCCACTGATACCTTCATGTGACAGCTGAAGACCTGAGCCTGAGGAAGTGAAGCGATGTGCCCAGGTCTCCCCAGCAGCAAGGGACTACTGAGATTCAGTCTCTTCAGCACTAAATTTTCGTCAGCACTAAATCCCGTGCCACATAACAGGTAACTCACCTTCAACCTGGATACTAGTCTGCAGAACAGGCATGTAGCCAACCACCAGAACAGGAATATGCATAATGTATTCAAGTAGTCCAAAGATTCTTTAAGGCGACTGCGTTGAAACTCTACACTAATATATTATCTGTGATACACAGGACTTTCACATCTGGAAGTGTGTTCTACAGTTTTGTGAGAATGCTGATGTTCTGGAGGGACTTCTTTTCCTTTCCGACTTTAGATAAAATCACGAAGCACAAATAAACCTTCCTTACCACACTGTAGAACTCAGATGAACAGCTTTTCCAATGTTGTTACCAGAAATGACAGTGAGAGGTGACCTCTGATCTTCCTTCCTTGGATTTCCTCTTCATGTGACCGAGTTTGCAACTGTCAACAGACTTATGAAGCTGCAGGAAGACGCCAGTGACCCCATTCCATTCTTCCATCCCTTTGGTAATTCTCGAGCACAAGTATTATCAGACTGCCTCAAAGATGTTATCTGTCAAAATTGTTTTGGTTCTTTGCCCCAGTGTTTTTGTTATGCATACGCTGCATGATGTCAGGACCTATCGTCTTCAGCAAAGGGTTTGGAGAAGCCACTTAGTTCACTGAGCATAAACATTGTTTACAAGCATTATAATGGCTCAGTTCCTTTAAAGGAGACTATCTCCAGAGAATCTAGTGCCCTCCCTAAAGTTTTTGCAGCATTTTGGTTTTAAATTCCAGTATTTAGCTTTGTGATGCTTTAGGATTCAGGGAGAAAATGACCCATGTCCTTTAGCAAGGTGATGGGATATTAGGGAAATATATTTAAACAAAGGTCATTTTCATGACTCAGAATTCTTCCTACTTGGTGTGTGGCAATTTCTTGTTATGATTATTAAATGATTTAACAATTCCTCCAGTCACCCACTTAAAGAAATTGTCATCTCTACTCCTTCCCACACTGAAATTTACTCATTCATTCCTGGGGACATTGCTGCTCTGTTAGAAAAACAGCAGACTAGCTATTATTTCCAACTTTCTTATGTGTGAAAGAATCAACCTAACAATCCCTTAAAATTACTCCTACAAGAAAATCAGCTGTAAGAATCCTCTAAATTTTTTACATCATTAGTTGCACTGAATACCTCTTGTCATTGTCACTCATTCCCAGTTATTGACAATATTTAAAATACAAGATGAACTTCAAAAAAACTTGGATTAAGAAGGTGAAACCAAATATTTTGAGCCAGATGGCCCAAGTATTTTATGATATTGAGACATTTAGCAATTATTAAGTGCACAGGTGATCAGAACCTCACCTGTGACTGTCCAACCATGGTACCTGGACAATTGTCTTTATCCCTCCACAGGACCACACGAAGGCTTAATTACTTCATGTGTCAAATCTCATTGCTACCCACTGTCCTCACTTCCACCTTCAGTCACCACGGTTTCTCCTGGAAACACATCCATCATTCCTTCTGCTCCCCAGACCTGCTTTCACGTGTTGCTCACACTGAAGCTCAGAACCACACAGAGAATGTCCACTCCGGCATCACTGTCATCACTATGCAAAAGCCTGTGCCATGAGGCACAATCTGCCTCTCCTCTTCCTTGTTCCATGTTTTTGAAGACTTGACAATGCCCATTTTAAAGAGTAGGCTATCCCATCTTCACTCCCCATTAATGCCATACCCTTTCTATTTTTCCTAAGATCCTATATCTGAGACAATCCTTGAGAACTTTTAATAGTTTATGTACTTCAGTACATTATTCTAAGATATTTTTGTTTATCATGTTTTAAATGGGACATTTTAAGTATAATTGCATATGGTCATAATGAAAAGAAGTTTGGGCTCATCTGTAGTCTTACCATGGGAGTCCACTTTTACAAAATAGAGCAAAAGAAAGAGTTTCTAAAGAAAAATAATTTAGAACATAGTAAATATGGCTTTTATGATAGTATAACACCATTGTTGTTGGAAGGGCAAGGGTTTAAGGCCACAGGTCCACACTCTCCTTCTCTCATACAAAGTTGTTGCTGGGCAGTGATAGCCTTATTTCCAAGTACCTTTCTTCTAAATAGAGCTGGGAAGTAGTTTGGGTCCAGACCACTTGAATGAAAGTGACATGTGTGATGTCCAATCCAAAGAATTTAAGCAATCATATTTTTTCCACTTTCTTTTCTTTCCATGACGACCACAGAGGTTACAAGGAGACCGTAATATCCCAAAATAAATGTAATTTAAATCCCTGAGGCTTAGATGATAGCAGCTCAGAAAACTTCTAAAAAAGACTATCTATAGAGTCTTTGTATAAGCGAGAAAGAGATGTTAATTTTGTGTCTGTTTAGGGTGAGTTAGTTAGCACCATCAGTTCTTCCTATCTAATACAGATGATTCCCTATGGGAAATATATTATAAGGTATTTTTATCTTCTTTGCCATTTCCCTCTGTATTTGTATTTTCAACATGAGTACACACCATATTTTCAGTTAGGAAAATGGTTGCTATGTCGGGAACAAAGCACACATTATTTAACCGTTGCATCTCAATCATCTTTTTCTTATTTCTAATGACATGTATAAGGCAGATCTTGTTAATTACAGTCAATGGGATGAAGAAAAGTGTTAACAAATCTCCAGCTGGCATCTGAAATAACTGGGCTAAGTCTATGAATGCAAACATGAAAGTTAATTACCAAGATGTCTCACTTAGCTGAACAAGTCAGTATGTTCGGAATCTGAGTCATTCAGTTCTGTACTGCCTCAGCACAGCTGAAGTGGCTGTGGTGGGAGCACGCATGTAGGTCTCCCAGGACAACAGAAAACATGTATAGGCCGGTTGTCCTAAAATTGTGATTCCCGTATAAAATGGCACTAACACCCAGTGGAAACTTGTGGCACGCAGATTCAGATGCCCATAAGGTTGTTTTCTAATTCAGCCCCTTTTCACAACTTAAAATTCTTTTTTTTTTAAAGATTTATTTATTTATGCATACAGAACCGGGGTGCAAGCCAGAGGTGCAGGGACAATGAGAGGATTCACCAGAGACAGAGTGGGGAAGCAGAACAGGCCGACTGACGAAGTCCACTGCTGAGGGGAACAGAGGGCGGGTCAGAGGGGTCTGCCACACCATGTGGGTCACTTAGGGGAGTTGGGGAGGGGGCAAGGATTGAACTTGAACTGAAGCCTGAAGCGGCTGCAGCTAACTTGCAGTGCTGTGTCCTAACTTTCTGCGCCACCAGGGAAGGCCCTCACAACATAAACTTCTAATGATTCTAGCTGCGTGTTGTTTTTAACACAAAAGTGTGTGTGTGCTCATTTAGTTGCATTAGAAAAGAGACTATGTGGCCCTCCCTGGTGGTGCAGCGGGTTAAAGCACAGCATTGAGAAGCTAAAGCCACTTTCGCATGAGTTCGATCCTCACCTGCCGCCTGCCCCGGAGGTGACCACATGGCGTGGCAGACCTCTTCTGATCTGCCCACTGCTCCCCTCAGCAGTGTACTTCGTAGAGCTGCCTGTTCTGCTCCCCACTCTGTCTCTGGTGAAGCCTCTCACCGCCCCTAAGCCTCTGGCCTGTACCCCAGTTCTGTATGCACAAATAAATCTTTAAAAAAAAAAAAAAAAGAAAGAAAGAAAGAAAAGAAAAGAGACTATGGGGGAGGAGGTACAGTGACAGGAAGTGGAGACTGAGAAGGTGAGAGACCATGCATACGCCCTCTTCACTCACCTCTGGGGTTGAGTGTGCCCTGGGAGTCTTGGGGCCCAGTGACGTGTGGGGAGAAGGCCAGGTGCAGGTTGTAGGAGCACAGGGATTTGATTCCATCCAAACACCTTCCCCATTTGGCACTCCTGAAATAACAAAAAACACATTTCTGTCAGATTTCTTAAAAGGTAGACTCTTGCAAGAAAAAATACAAACAAAATATTCAGAGAAAGGTCTCAGTGTTCCAGACAGAAACTGAACAAATGTTTTGTGAACAGTCATACTTTTTTTTAATCACAGAACAACTTGTTCCAAGTTTCTCACTTGAATATCACATTCCAGGTAACACACTGTCTCACAATACTGAATTGTACAGGAGGGATTGGTCTGGAAGCACTCACTGACAGCTTCATCAAGTAGTAATGCAAACGTAAAATTTAATATTAGTGCCTAAATATAATCTTCTGGATCCACCTGACATCTTCACAAAAGAATATATTGTTTCATTTGAAATAACTTAATACTGGTCTCTAGTATGCTGCATAGCAGCAATATTAGTAAGAACTATTTAACCAACTGCATTTGATTCATTGATATAATCTGACACTTGGCTTTTAGTCTTATTGATTCAACTTTAAAAAATCTCAAATTATACTTCTCATCACTCTCTACCACTGCCCTGTCGCCCCAAACCTTTCACTTGAAGGCTCAAATCACCTACCTGTCAGGCTATGGCTTTCCAATAGAAACCCCACCAAGTCATAGTGCATTAAAATCTATTATTGCTCCTGCATGACCTTAAAGATAATTTGAACTTCTTAACATAGCAAAAGACCTTTCACAAGCTTTATCCTCAATTCACACAACTCCCCCACTGTGTGTACATTCCCTGCTTTCACTGAACATATTTGATTTCACAATTAGCATAAGCAGTTTCCTGTGACTTCACATGTACGTCACCTACTGTACTCAGAATGCCTGCCCTAATGCCTTTTAAGAAATGAAAATAAATTCTCCAACTGGCCTTTCAAGATCCAGCTCAGATTATAGTTTCTCTTCAAAGTGTTTTGGTTATTTGTTGCTATGTGATAAATTATTCTAAAACAGCCACTTTAAAATCAGTGGTCACATGGCTCATAGCAATTTACTACATAATGCTTCTACAGAAGGCAACTATGGAAAGGATCCGACTGGAAAACAGTCAAATCAGAAGGGACAAAAACTTCCAAAATCATGTATAAGGAAAATAGCTTTCACCAAAGTACATGAAGAAAGATCTGAGGAAAAAAATACTATGTTCATTTAAAAAAAATGTCTATAAATCAGTGCTGTTTCAATCAATATTCCAAAAAGATTTTAGGTGGATCTTTACAAGATCAAAACTACAGGTAGACTGGGGTGGGGTGGAAAAAGGTAGAAGGAGACATATGAGAGGGAAGAACAGGTAAGAATAGCTATGCCAGTCAAAACTGAGCCAAGCATTGACAATCAGCTTCTGAGGGCAAAATCAGCCTCAATTCCTTAAAGTGGTATTTCTAATTTCAGAATGTAAACCATCAGAGATGTGATTTTAAGTTCTTATCCTTCACTGGTGTCACCCTAAAACTGCATCCTAGATCCAGGTAATGTTCATGCCACCAGACCATTCCATAGATGTTCTGTTGACAGTAGTTATATCAAGGGAGAGAGGAAAAGAAAAATGACTGCAAAGGAATGAGGCCTTCCATCCCAGAACACCACTGCTAACCAAGTTAATACTAAGGGTCCTTGGCGATGCAGTGAAGGTGGGTGACGCTTTACTACTGAGTTTCTCATGCAGTTAGCTAGTTTTCATGCAGTGAACATGCAGCAGGAAAGGAAAGAAAGTGGGAATCAAGTGCAAAAAAGAAGCCTGAAGAAGCTTGACTGTAGTGGCCATTCCCCCTAATGAAGATTCATTTGATAATATCAGATTTTCTTTAAAACCCACTCTGGCTAATAGATTCTAATACAAAGTTACGGGAAAGACTAAAAACAACTAAAGAATTTGAAAAGACAGGGTTCTGAACTCACTGACCCTAAAAACAAAGCAACCTATTTTGACCTTTTACAACTGAAAAAGCCCACTAATTTATCCGATTATATTTTACAAGTAAAAGGACATAGTATATATTAAGTATACAAGAAGGCAACAGTTAATACTTATGGCACACCCATTATATGACAAATACCACTTGTGGTAGGGATTATTTTACAGATGACACAGTGGGGACCCAGACTAACTAAATTATTGCCCATGCTAGCTAAACGAGGCTGCTAGACTAAGATTGCTGTGTCTATGACAGCTACAGGGGAAAAAAAATCTAACCCAGTAAATGTCCGAGGTTATGAAATCAAAATGCTAATGATGACCAACCAATTGCAAATAGCCAATGAGACTGCATGCAACCGCCAGTCAGATAATTTCCCATTTTGCTTCAACATTGGTCAGATCTGAGTCTCTGCTTAGTGCTGTTCAAATCTCCTCCATACTCAATAAACTCCACAATGTCATGCCTCAGTTTATCTTACAACACCGCAGACTTCAAAGTTAGTAAATAATAGAATCCGGATGCAAATTTGCTTTTCCTCACTCTACAGTACCATCCCCTAAACCTGGTTTATTCTTTCTTTTTTCCCTAAAAACCTCAGTGAATGACTACTTTAAATTCTATGGCATGTACCTGAATTGCTGACATAGCAAGCATTATTTTATCGAAAATATTTTAAAATACCATGAACACCTTTAAAGGTAAGCATTTTCAATATTTTCCAATTGGTCAAGTTAAATTTTGATAAATAGAAGATTTTAATGATTAGAAAAATATAATGTACCAAAGTGATGAGGCAAAGATTGAACACTAGTTTTCTGGCCAGAAATTCATTTTATGAAGTCATCTGTGAGGGTGATTTGACGACATCTAGTTAAGTATCAAATGTATGACTAACATCCAGCAAATATTTTGATAAAAAACCACTACCTATATGAAGTTAGTATACCTGAACATATTTAGCCCTATTCTCTGGAGTGGAATGTTTTGTGTTTTTCTTGATGAAAAACACCTCACCATACAATAAGGCACATACTAATGGAGGCTCCAGAGATAAGGGTAACACACTCCAAAGGGAACTAACCAAACACCCCAGGACTGAGGGCAACAGGACCTTTCTGAGCAAGGCATAACGAAAAAGGACTCTAAGAGCTGGGACAAAGAGACTCAGTTCTGGGTGCAGAGAATTTAAGGCAGTGAGCGAAATCACCGAGAACCAACCAACCAATCCCAGAGACTGGTGGCGCTTTAGAATAATTAGGAGAAGAAGGTGGATATTCCCTGAGATGCACTCCACTGACTCCACCTGGCTCCCACGCCCCTCCCTGCCCTGGTTCCTCCAGCCTGGGAGTCCCACTTTATTTCCAGTCCTTTTCTCCACAATAAACTTTTTCTTTCTCTAAGCCAATGTGCGTCCTCACCTGCTTGCCTGAGCGTCTGCAAAGTTCCTGCTGTGGCTTTGTGAGACCCCAGCCCATGGAGGTCCAGTGGCCTGGCCTCAGCACTGCCCCTGCAGCCTGGGACCTGCTCCTGGCTGGGACTAGGCCTGAAGACCTGACATCTCGGTACCCCAAGGACATGCCAGGGAAATGGCCTACTCTCCATGCCTGGCTGTGGGTTCGCTCTTGGAAAGTCACAGTCATTTTCTGTTTTAATGTCATATGTAGCATGTTGACAGCTTTCTGTAAGCTCTTAAACTAGATACAGTTCTTCAGTGGCATCTGCAAGTCCCTTTGATTCTTAATTTCCTCAAATGACCAGTAAGGAAAATCAGAAATATTTGCTGTGCTGCAGGTCATGGTGTGATAAGCCAGCAGGGCAAGGACATGTCTAAAAAAAGTTTTGAATTATTCAGAGCTCACTAAAAAAGATTCATAAGCTTAGTGTTTCCGTGAATAAATTTGGCTTAAATATGAAGTGGCTAATAGGATGACATTACCCCAAACATCAGGACGTCTCCACTTCCAGTGACTGCCCAACACAGCCACATGTTACTTATAGAAATTAGTGGTCAGCAACCTTTCTACAGAAACCACTCTTTTCTACACTTTTAAATGTAAAGTATAATAAAAAGATGGTCCCTCCTTGGTGGCTCAATGGATTAAAGCCCCGCACCATGAAGCTTCCCACAGCCATTGCACCATGAGTTAGATCCCTGCCCTGGAGTTGACCCATGTGGCATAGCGGACCTCTCCTGTCTCTCCTGCTGCCCCCTCAGCTGTGTACTTCTGTCAGTCTGCCTGTTCTGCTCCCTGCTCTGCCTCTGGTGAATCCTGTCACCCCTGCACCTCTGACCTATATCCCAGTTTCTTGTATGCATAAATAAGTCTTTTTAAAAAAACAAAAGAATAATAAAAGGCAGTTATTTGTAAAGGTAAAGATCTATCAAAAATTTTTGACCAGTGTTCTTTTCCTAACAGCCCCTCCCTCATACAAAAACTCCTTGAGCCTAAACTATAATTGCAAGTAAAACAATCACTGATTTGGAGTATAAGAAGTAATTGGTGCATGGATGACGAGCAACCTGCCCAAAATAAAATCTCTCCTTGTTGGTGTTATCCGGTTTTGCTTAAACTTACTTTTTTAAATAAGTACTTCAGCCACGTATTTTGTTATTCAAAGGGAAAGTATAAAAACCCTCACCAAAGTGATGTTTCACAGATTAAAAAGAAAAAAACAATTCCAAATAAGAAAAAAAAAATACAATAAAACATATTGCTAGATTTAAGAAAAAGAAGGCCCTCCCTGGTGGTGCAGCGAGTTAAAGCACAGCACTAAGAAGCTAAAGCCACTTCAACATGAGTTCAATCCCCGCCCAGAGGTGACCCATATGGTGCAGCAGATCTCTCATGACCCACCTGCTGCTCCCCTCAGCAGTGTACTTCATCGATCTGCCTGTTCTGTTCCCCACTCTGTCTCTGGTGAATTCTCTCACTGGCCCAGCAGCTCTGGCCTGTACCCCAGTTCTGTATACATAAATAAATAAATCTTTTTTTAAAATGAGAAAAATAAATAAGATCTTAAAAGCTTCCCTGGGTAAAAGGAAGTGATTAGTCTGGTAACTCCTCTTTTATTACTTATTTTAATAATCATATAATTTATGGACACATGACTATGCCATTCATTTTGTCAACTGCTTTTTCCAGTGTTATCTAAACTGTTTGATTTTCTATAATTTTACTTAAAAAATAGAGATGATACTAATTTCATTGGATGTAAAGATGAATTTAAACCATCTATTCTGAAAATGAAATATGCAAAATAACTAAAAGTTAACTTACTTAAATAGCATATTCAGCACATGGTTGATACATGTTTAGTAAAAGTTTAGTAACTCTTAGGTATCTTTCTTCCTTCTTTGGTCCCTTCCTTTTTATTTTGGGGACCAGGGAAAGCCCTGAACCAAGAGTCAGGAAAATTATTTTAGGACCAGACCACCACCAAGTGCGTGACAGCAGGCTAACCTCTGTGTCCAGATCTATAATACAGTCATACACTTCCCTTTCTACTACGTATAGTTTTGTGATCATGGAATGGGATACATGAAAAACACTCTTGAATTATAATTCTTACATGAAAGTAAGATGTCATTTGCAAGATGAAAGCAGAGGCTGGGTCTGTTAACAACTTTCACTCTCTGTCATTTATAAAGCTTAGGGAATACTCAGCATTTAAGGATTCATATTTCACTAAGCCCCTGGGGATATATTAGTCAAAAATCACTGGCATAATGTTCTAGGGGCCTAATTCTATGCCACAAAAGCCTGGAGGACCGAAAAAGGATTCAAATCTGACCTGTTAATGGTACCCTCAATTATATAAAGCACATACTAACAATATCCAAAATTCTTTCAGAATAGCAAAGAGAAAAATCAGTTTTCCAATAGCAAAATTAGCCTTGATCTCAATTTTCTAATTGTTATTTGACCATACTCGCAAGCTCTCATACCTCAGTGTTTTTCCTATTAATATCATCATTATGAAATCTGCATCTTATGCAAATTTCCAATAAAATTTGCATTAGGTTTGCATTATATACTAGTGATTGTTAATCACCAACACTGATATTAAGACAAGGTTCTGGGAAATTAATTAGCTTTCAGTTCATTGGAGGCTATTTTCCCACTTTGATGACCTTCACATCCCTATGTACTTGAAGTGGAAATGAGGAGAGATGGATGAATAATCAATCAAGTCAGGAAAATGCCCTCTTCTTCCTCAAAGGTCACTGTGAAGAGAAAAATGAAATTCTGCTTGGAACACTGCAAGCTGCCAGTTATATTTTTAAAGAGAGTAGGCAGTAAGCTGAAGCCCTGAGGCAGAAACTAGGAGGGAGGAAAGAAGCAATCAGGGATGAATAGGAAGAAATCCGCAGAAACAAGCAAAAGGAGGTGCTGAGTCATGGGTGTGACTGGCAGCAAGGACCCCAGGCTTCCGGGCCTGCTGCTCACGAGCCCTGCAGCCTTGCTCAGAACTTCCGGGCCCTTCTTTCAGCTGAGTGCACTTCGTGACAAAGCCCTGCAATCCCTGAGGTAACCCGAGGACCTCCCAAACCTGAAATAACCATGCCAGTGGAGTTCCTTTGTTAAACTGTAGTCAACCTGACTTGCTTCTGAGGAGATTCCCCCCACTCCCCCCCCCCCCCCCAAGAAACATTCCTTTCACAGAAAGAGCTCTTTTCATTTCTAATGTCATGGAGTCCCTGCCATTAACTCTTCACTTCCTCGATTTTCACTCAAAGCACACTTTCTCCAGTCCTTCATGTAAGAGAAAAATAAAATTCCCTGGGGTTTCACTAAGTGCATGTAACACCAGACAATACACAACGCATTTATTTCACACTTACATCAGGAAAGCATGACAAATTCTGAGAATGTGTTCCAGAAATTTTTACTTTTCAAAAGATTCCTAGATGATGAGTTCTCTTCTTTAACATTTTTCATATACTAAATGAGAATCAAATTCTAGTTTCACCTTCTGAGAAATGGTTACATGTCCCTTGAATTGAAGCTGTAAGTAATTAAAAACTATTCAATCACACACATGTAAACAGCCTCTTGATTTATTACATGGTACTAATACCACCTGTGGCTTTTCATTAATTAGTATTCATTATTTTATTTAATAATTATAAGGAGAGTGTGTAATTGTCATATGCCAAGCAATGTATCAGAGGCTGAATTTCATTAGCTCATTTTTTTTTTAAAGACATATATTTATGCATACAGAACTGGGGTACAGGCCAGAGGCTCAGGGGCTCAGGGGCGGTGAGAGGCATCACCAGAGACAGAGTGGGGAACAGAACAGGCAGATCAACAAAGTACACTGCTGAGGGGAGCATTGGGCAGGTCAGGAGAGGTCTGCCACACCTCCGGGGCGGGGCAGGCAGGATCGAACTCATGCTGAAGCGGCTCCAGATTCTCAGTGCTGTGCTTTAACCCGCTGCACCACCCGGGAGGGCCTCCATTAGCTTACTTTTTAAGGTCAGCTTCTACAGGCTATACTTATGTTACAAGGCAGGAAGAGGGGCATCCCAGGGCACCCCAATTTGACCACTCTAAATGTTTTGCCATCCACCGCATCAAGACAAAACATACTTCAGTGTGAAAGATCTTTAATGAAAAGGAACTTTAATACAATTAATGTGCAACAAAGAAAAGACAAAGAATAGAGTTTCCAGATTAACGCCCCAAAGTTATCCATCCCCTTGTGGATAAATGCCCAGCCAAACAGGGTTGGCCCAAAGCAGGGCCTCTGTGGCCCAAGGGTCTGCCACAAGTCTAAAGCACCTCAGGTACCCACAGATAAGGGTCAAATAGCCAGACAATTCTGGAAGGAAAAGAACAAAATCAAAATCAAGACAATAAAAGCTGCCATTGCTGCCCTGGGTGAAGTAAGTGCAGCTTCTCCACAAGTTTCTCTGCTGTTAGCCTCCCCCAGGTCTCCTGGCTCTCCATCCTTCTTTCTTCCTTCCCCAGTCTCCCTTCCAGCTCCCCTTCTCCCTGCTCAGCCATACTCTTCCTTGGGTGGGTCAGGGAACCTGGAACCACCCCTTTTCCTAAGGACCTCCCTGCTGCAATTACACCGCCAGAGTGAGCATGAGACCTGCCAATGTCAACACAGACAACTTCCCTCGGAAGCATCAGTTCTATGGTGGGAAGAGTAAGGACTGGGAATGCAAATCCCGCTTTTCTATACCTGCTTGCTGCTAACCTGGAGCAGTTTCTGCGCAGCTCCCAGTACCGAAAGTGTGGGAACAACAGCACCTGGCTCGTAGAGATATAAGGATGAGAGATAATTATGATCACACATGATCCTATTAACAATAACATACATCAAGTGTCTGGGCAGTGCTCAACACAGATAATAGATGCTCAATAAACAAAACTTGTTACTATTAATAGAGGGGGCACGGACAGGCTTTTTCTGGGTAAATTTTTTAAATCTTATTTAAATATCATTGATTTACATAGCAGTAGGTATTTTGTGATACAGGATCTCCACCCCCTCCCACCTGAGCAGTTACTGTGAGCTCACCACTACCAAAGCCCCACAGTCCACCAAAGCCCCACAGTCCACCGCCATAGTCCACTTTGTCCTCACCCCTCCCCTCCCCAGCTGATTGCTTCCGTTCTATGGTCAGCTTTCAAGGGCTACTTTTTAAGTTTGACTTTATCAAGGTCAATTTTTTTTCCTAAGGATTCTCTGAACCCCAAGATCAATTATTATTAACATTTGCATTTTTCAAATAGGGAAAAAATGAAGATCAGAGACTTTGATTTATTCATTCACAGCAAACTCATTCAACACTTACCATGTGACAGGCTACAGTTCATCTCACAGATTCGAGAACAGAGAGGAGAGGGGAACTCCTTTGAAACCTGTCTCTCAGAGGGAAACACAAAAGGATGCTGAGTGTCCTGGGGAGGAAAGTCCAGGGAGGCTGGAGCAGGAGTGAGCTCATTCACATGCAGGGTGGAGCGGGCATTGAAGGGCAATGATGACTGGGTGAGGAAGTGACCCGACAAAAGACAGTGACTCACTAACAGCAGCCTGACCTGAAAGTCAATGCTGGTTCCAAGACCAGCACTGATGGAACCTTCAGGCTCCATATCACGACTTCTTTACTTTTTAATCCTAAATTAAGCTGAATTGATTACATTGTTCCCTTGTCCTGGCAAAACAGAAGAGGTGCGCTGAGAGGATTCCTCTGTGGTTTCCAAGGAAAGCACGAAGGGTGATTCTGTCACCTGTCCCACAACACTGACCGTTGTCAGGGACTCCGTCAGGCGAGGCGCTTCCTGTGGACCTGTCATATTGCAGTTGTTGTCATCTCCCTAACGTCCTTACTACAGTCAAATACCAAGTGTTTTCCTTAGCACCTGCTTTCTGGAAAAGTCTGGGCTGATGACAACAATGGCAAATAATTATAGCTCTTATTTCATGACAGCGAGGGGAAGTAAGAGGTACAGATAAGCATTTCAAAATAGGAATGACGAAAGAAAGCTTAACACTCAAACCCAAGAGTGGACGTGGTACTTCAATTTTTCCTGGTTCTCTCTGCGTGTCTGTGTTGCTGGTGGTGGTGACGGCCCCGGGGTGAGGGCTCAGCAGTGTCACCAGGGGGAGTTCTGCCACACAGCAATACCTGGGGCTGTCACTCAGACCTTATCTATAAATTGAGCGTACATCTTTCACTGCTGCTTAACAGGAGTGAATTAAACTGAAAAGGAGCTTCATTTATCACTTGTAGGTACCAAGCATTCTGTTTATCTGCACATGGTTTGTACTTACTCTAACTGTTTACTGGTGACACCTACTTGAAATATTTATTTAAGGGGTCTAAAGTAACTGTTCCTTTTATAATTAAAAGTTAGCTTTTGTTTTCTTTGAGTGTTATCTTCCTCAGATTTGTGGGTCAAAAATATTGAGAAAACTTCCTGTCATGTGTGCTCTGGAGCAATATTATAGCCTTTATAATCTTTATTCAACTCATATTAAAATATCCATAGAAGGGTGTGTAAATTGGGTAAAGTAGTCAATTTTATGGTGATGAATTGAAACTAGACATTTGATGGTGAAAATAATATATAGCATGTATAGAAGTTGGCTTACAAAATTATACCCATATATTATAAGCCAATGTAACTTCAACAAAATAAAATAAAAATCTATTGAACCCGAAGACACTATTCACTAACAGTAGTATTGCCTTCTCAGTAGAATCACCTTCAGGCCCTCCTTTTTTTTTTTAAGATTTATTTATCTATGGGATACAGACTGGAGGTGTGGGTAGGGGGTGAGAGGCTTCACCAGAGACAGAGTGGGGAGCAGAACAGGCAGATGGACTGAAATACACTGCTGAGGGGAGCAGCGGGAAAGACAGAAGCCGTCTTCTGCACCATGCGGATCAGCTCCCTAGGTGGGGATCAAACTCATGCTCCAGTGGCTGCAGATAGCTTCATAGCACTGTGCTTAACCCCTTGAGCCGCCAGGGAGGCCCACCTTCATACTCTTTCACATAGTCCAGATAACTGCTGAGTTACAAGAATGAATTGGTTAATTTATTTTCAATCTCTCTTCTTTGTTATGAAATTAAGACCTCAGTTAATTTCTGTATATGGCCTTGGCTACGTCCCATAGATTTTCATATGGGATTATCCCATTTTTAATCCCTTCAAAATATCCTTTTATTTTTACTTCCTCCCTGATCACAAGCTCTTCATTTAGCAAAGTGTCCCTAGGGAACTTACTATGTGAGTCACTGGAATAATTTCTTAAAAAATGTAATTTAACCCTCACCCAATGTCCCTACAACACCCTCTGGCTTAAATTGCCACTGCCTCAAAATGGTAACTTGTAAGGCTATGCCAAAGAAGTCACCCACTTCTTTCTCAAGAGGTTCCAGCTTCCCTCCTACTCAAATTTATTGCATTTTGCTTGTTTAATTCTGATTTACATATTCCCCAAATTCCACATTTCTCATATGCCAATGATGCTTTTCCCTCTTTTCCCATGGAGATTCCCTTCCTATTTTTCTTTCTTTCTTTTCTTCTTCTTCTTCTTCTTCTTCTTCTTTTTTTTTTTTTTTTGTTTATATTTCTTGTTTTAATGGACTGTGGTAATGCAGGGAATGCGAATGTGTAGGCTCAAGATATGCTCATACAAGCAGAAATCCAAACTTTTTAAACTCTGTCTTAGAGTTTTCCTAATTGCTTTTTCTTCTTACACATAAGGAAATTATTTAAATTGATTATTTAATATATTATACATTATATGAAAATGTTATAATAAATATGAACATGATAATTTAAATAATACAATAGTATATGTGAACAGAAACTCAAAGCTTAAAAACAGTGACCATATGAAGAAAATGACCTACAATTATGAAGGATTTAAATCCATTATGGAATATTCTGTCCTCTAAAATCTGTGATGTGTTGGGCCCAGGTCATTACTTGACAGAAGAAAAGGGGCCGCCTACTACATAATGCTTCAAAATGGGAATTGCAAAGAATTGAAAATTCTCAGAAACAAGTTACTTTTATATTAGATTTAATTTCCTGTTTTTCTGATCAAGACATATATAGTTGAAATATATGCACATATAGATATATCAAAACGTTTATCAAAAATATGAGTAGCAGCATTTAAATATCTGTTGCCATAGACAGTGAAGTAAGAATATCCCATGTGATGTTTTTTTTTAATTCCATGGACATATTTTAAGAATTTTTACTTGAGGATATGTGAAATTACATTTGTAATTTTTTGAAGGAATACCCCGTTTATCACTGCCTACTCAATTTTCCCCTTAATTTGTATCTCTGTTAAGTAGTTTAATAACAAAGTGTCCTTCTTGTAACAGGTAAAGCCAGATTTTCTTCAAAATCAAGAACTAGGTTATCTCAAATTTGCCCATAAGAAACAAAACTAACAGAAAAAATGGAAACCTAATTTATAAGTATTGTATATTCTATATATTTTTATAGAAATTTTATTAGGTTACAATCTTAATTTAATTATATGAACCTCTAACAAAGCTCATGCTGCTAAGAGTTGGTAAGTCCCTGGAAAAATAATGATTCATTCACTCATTCATTCATGATTCCAATTACCCATTCCTCAGTGTGTATTTATTGAGCATCCTGTGTTTTCCAGGATACAATAATAAAAAATAAATAAATAAACAAAATGATGGGTCTTTCTGGCAAGAAAATAGGCAATTAGAATTCCTTGTGTAGGGGAAAGTGAAAATGGGAATGAAGAGACATTTAGTATCAAGATATAACTGACAGGCAGGATGGATTCAATATGGAATTGGAACAGGGTAGAAATCGAAGGTGAGTGCTTCACCCATTTCAAGTTCTATCAATGAATAGGTGATGGTTACATGCATTTCCAAAGAGAACAAGGGCAAAGAAATAAGTGTAGGTATAAAGATGAGAATTTCTGTTTTAACAAGCTTGTTTGAACCACTTATGAGTCATCTCAATGAATCTAACTAACAGGCAATTCAGAAATTAAAGTCTGAGATGAGAAAAGATATCAGCCCTGGAATTAATCAGCATGTCGAGCACAGCAAGTTTATGGGAGTGGGTGATGGAGTGAATGTGCAGAGCCAAAACAGAAAACATCCAAGGAGCTCCGTCTTTTCAGAGACAAGTGAACAGATGCTATAAAGGTTGAAAATTGAAAGTAGAAAGTAAATTTGACATCCCTATAAAGATTCCCTGGCTTGGATCTGGGAGACTGGTGGAGAAAGTTCTCCCAACCACCTTAAACTCCCATTTGTACTGAGCTTTCTAACTTCTCAAAGTCATCATCACTTTTCTCTTTTCTACGCTTCCCCAACACTCACATACTCATACTTTCTCCTTTACATGAAGCTCTTAAACCCTGCTCTCTCTCAAACCTAAAATTAGTCTGTTAAAGAGGTCTATTTATACCAGATAGAGCAAAAAGTAACCCTAAACATTTAATACTTAAAGGGAAGGGTATGCTGTGGCAGCAAACACCTGAGGGGGGCGGGGGACGGGCCTAGACTTCTGCATTAAAGACTATGTTGTCAATCCATCTATGTTAATAGAAAAATCATTAAAATTTCTTTTTCAAAAATAAAGGAAAGAAAGGAAAGGGAATCAGTCTGCTCTGGCAGCAATTTAACAAAGCAGAGAGCACGTCGTCCTCACGGTCCTCGGGTTTCATTACAGTCTTTCATCAGTCCAGCAGATCATGATATTCCACAAGGGCCAGGAGAGTAAGATCTCTCTGAAAGCAGAAAAGATAAAGAACAAAAGGTCAAGTTGTCTGAAATTCTAGAGTGTTTCTGCTGGGTACTTGAAGATAAGAGGTAAAGGCTTATCATCCTTTGGCGAAGTGGAGGAGGAATGACTCAGTGAATCATTCCCTGCAGCTTGACGGAGATGCTGATTTATTCTTTCCAGAAAACTCGAGAAAGCATCAGAGAAAGAACTCTCAGAAAAAAATTACCTCTGCTCTCCCAAAGATGAAGTCTTCACACTAGCTAGAACTCCCTTGAGATTCATCTATGTACTTTCCCCCACACATAGTCCCTGATCTTCAGAGCTGGTAATGGAAGCCTATTAACCATAAAGAAAGAAGAGAGGTATTGCTTAAGATAATTTTTCCTATAGAAAAACTATTACTTACATTCATAGCAAAAGGATAACATTTTCTAAAACAGGAATCAAATAGAAGAAAACTGTCATCTACAAATAATGTTCTTCTACCTGTTCTCATGACCATGATGATTTGTAACATAAATAAAAATGAAATCATAAATCAACTGCCTATGTGTAAAAAAAAAAAAAGGACTATTAGAAAATATAAGTATTTTTTTTTTCCCAGAGAGAAGTAGACAGGATAAATTCTAAGGCAAACTATTTGCTATCGAGAAAAGAAGAAAGAGACTCCCCTGGAATCCTGCAGTTACTCAGCATCTGGTCCTGCTGAGTCAGCATCTTGGACACCCACGCCGTTGTCATTCCCATTTGGCTCGTGAGCTGTGAAGTCTCTCCTCGCCTGCTCAGAGTGCAGCAACGTGGGAATATGCATTCAGCTGTCTCTGAGCTCATGCACACTGTAAGGGGGTTTGAGCTCCATCAGTTCACATGTCCCAGCTTCACAGTAGCTTGTGAATCAAGCCCAAGTAATAGAAGAAATGGGGACTCTATCAATGTCCAATTTATATACCATTTTCAGAAAACCTACAGTCTCCCTCACGAGCATAACTTTGTAAGAGAAAAGGTCATTAAAGGATATGATGAGATCTCACAGTCAACCTTATTTAATACACCTTTGTTGCCTGTGCTCTGCCATTACTACCAAGGTGAGAGTCAGAACCAAGCTAGAGATGCAGCAGTATCTCTCTCACCCCTCCCTCCAACTACGAGATACAGTGAGGGAGCCCAACAAGATCTGCAATGCCAAATCAGCCAACTCCTAGCCTACTACCAAATGCATGGACGATACTCTACTTTCTCTTCAGAGCATACACTTATATCGTCTTTTACCAAATGCATGAGTGAGCATTATCCACAGCAATAGGTATGAGCACTCCGGCCATAACAGTCAAAACAGAACCGACAGTTGCAATTTTCCACAAGACTGTTGTTAATAGGGTGGGACCAATTCTGGATGCCCCAAGACCCAGGGGTCACTCTTGTCAGGAAAGTCACATCTAGCATATGATACCTCCAAAAAGGATCATTCTAAACAGGAGCACTGGAGGGCTTTCATTCATCAAACATTTCACACATGCAAGAGCTTGAAAAAAGTCATGTTTTCATGGCTTGACATTGGACTGTACATCTGAGATATGAAAACATTTTAAAACCCCACATATTTATTTCCTACCTCATTTTTAGAGGTGCAATTGATGGAATAAGTTGAAATCTCCATAGGGTCTTCCCCCGCAGCCCTTCATACATACATTTAAAGATGAAGGATCTCTGAGAATAAAATGTTTTCCCAAAATGCCTTTTGGAGTAAAATAAGGCAGAGTGAAAATTTTAGTCAAAAGAAAAAGGCAGCCCTCCCTGGTGGTGCAGCAGGTTAAAGCACAGCACTGAGAAGCTAAAGCCACCTCCGCATGAGTTCGATTCCCGCCTGCGAGGTGACCCACATGGCTTAGCAGACCTCTCCTGACCCGCCCGCTGCTCCCCTCAGCAGTGTACTTCGTAGATCTGCCTGTTCTGTTCCCCACTCTGTCTCTGGTGAAGCCTCTCGCCACCCCTGAGCCTCTGGCCTGTACCCCAGTTCTGTATGAACAAATAAATAAATCTTAAAATATATATATATATAAAATAAAAAAAAAGAAAAAGGCACATTACTTGGTGATTTATTATATTTGTCTGCCCTCTACATCTCTATGAAGAGCTTCTCTAGACATGTTTCAGGAACAAGTTAAATATTTCATGAGGTGACTTCCATCTCTGAGTTCCCCTATGAAGCATTTGGAAGTACCCAAGGGGACCACCAGGGTACCCAATAGATGACCCCAAAGGAAGGAAAAACATCAGGTACTGACGGGGTGGGACTTGGGGTCCAGCACCTGGTATAAAATAGATGCAGTCTTCTCAGGATCAGAACCACAGAGCAAGATCCCCAACCCTGACTAGGGCACCCCCAAACTTAGAGTGGTTCCTCCTCTACAGGAACCAGTGGGAGCTTTTCCTGGTGCCCTTTGGACACCAGGTCATCTTTTGATTCAATCCTTCTAAAACACCCCGTCCTTCAAGAAGCAACACCAAGTAGTGGGTGCTGACCTAGAAGAGCCTAGTCTTAGTCCAAAACTTCACTGAGGGCCAGCCCCGTCCACTATGTACTGTGATTGGACAAGTTCCTCAGGCATTTCCTACATGATTTTAATATTAACTCCTTGGAAAGAAAGGCTGGTATCATCTACTTCCATGCTACAGAAACCTGGGCAGCAGAAGGAGAAGCAATTTGCCTGATACCCAAACTGAAATAATACCAAGACTGGAAACTAAAGGCAAGTGTCCTGATTGTGGAAAAACCCTTCAATCACCCTGCTCTCCTAAGGAGAATTTATGAAGGGAGACAAAAAGTTGATTTTTCGTTTGGAACTGAGAATACGGTGGCTCTAGTATCATTTGTTCAGCATTTAAGGATATTTACAACATGGAAATTATGTCAACTAACGTGGAAATTATGTCAACTTACTATCTCCTTGAAAATACTGCTCTCTTTCTATGTAATTTGTTAAGATTTGAGAAATTCTATTTGTTAAAATATGTGTTTAGGATAGAAAACCCACAAAGTCTTAGGTTCTTAGGAAGTAGCCCATGGATCAAAGACTTGGGAAAACAGTATCTAAAGTTGAGCTACCTAGAAATACACATGCTACCTAGGAATAGTCAGTAAACTAGAGAAATGCAGCCCTTCTTCACAGTTAAAAAAAAAAAGTACTCTCAGGACTCTAGCAATAGATATCACATAGACCTTTGAAATCCTGTATATTATGAATCCAACATGCCCCCGAAAGGCAGTCATTTGATAAAATGTACTCAGATGATGTGAATAAAATCTTGTGAACAGAAATTAAAACCTGAGTCAGACATGCCAGGAAAGAAATTCCCAGCTTTACCTTTAAAGTTGCTATAACTTACGTGATAAGATGGTATTACAATTGCTCATTTACAGGCCCCCTAAGATTCTGCGTCATCACTGTGCCGGAGGGCAGCAGCAACAGGCATAGACTGAAAACAAACCCCAACTCAGACCTCATACATATGGTCCCTTTAATGTAATAATCCCAGAAACATTAAAAAAAGAAAAAGGTATTTTCTTGTATCTTAAAGCTTTCCTTTTGGAAAAATGCTGATTCATTTTTAATTTTTGTGATGTTCCTATTGCTGGTTTCCAAGAGAATCCAGATGCTTTTAGTGAGGTAGGAGCTATTACATTGGAGGGAGCTGCCTGCATTTTAACACAACATACTCCATGCCTTGGATGAGTGAAGGCAGAATCATTGAATTGGAATTATAAAAATAGTTCCCCTATAGTAAATGTCAAGCATTAGACTAAAATTTTGATTCATCCCTGAAGAAAAAATACTCTTTCTCTGATTGGATTTCCAGTATGTGAATTACATTCTAAGAAAGACAGTAATTGTGATCTTAGTGGTTTTAGTCATATACATTTAATACAAATTGAGTGCAAAAAAAAAAGGAAAATATTTAGTCTGTACATTGAAAGCCTATCAACTGAAATCACTAAGTTAGAATATTATATGAAACTAAAAATTAAATAAAACAATCCAGAAAATTTAGTTGAGGCAGTTCAACAAGCTACATTTCTAATGGAAGTGTTCTGATATATTTGCTAGCAGGCAGTAAAGGAAGGCAAGCTTTTGAGATTAAAATTCTTTTAATCATGATTTTTTTTTAATCTTCAGTCATATCCGGGGTGAAAAGTAGAGCAGAGTCTTGTGGATTATGTGTTCATTCTATTTAAAAATTTTTCACCAACTAAAGTTAAATGAGGTAAAGGTTAAGCAAGAAGGAGAGAGGGGAGGGAAAAGGCATCACATTCCCTCAAATGTGGCCAGCAGCGAGGGCACTTAAAATTTTCAGTTTTTCCAGTGACTCATTTGCCAATAGGCATTTCATTTCCTAGGGTTTTTTTGGGTTGTTTTTTTTTTTTTTTTGCCTTTTTTAAACTTACCACTGAGTTAAGATTTCATTAGGTAATCTCAGCTTTACATCTTTACAAATTTAGAAAATAAAAAATGACTGAAAAAAGCAAAGCACAAAGCAACACAAAAATGGGATGTGTGTGTGTTTTACAGAAGAACTATATACGTTGGTTCCTAAATTTCTATGACATAAATATTAAAATGAGTAGCTGTCAATATTTTTAGTTAATAATAATAATCTGTTTTATTGTTATATACATATTACGCAGGTATGTAATTACATACATATTCCACTTCACAGGGAGGAGAAGCGAGAAGTGTAGTCTCCCTATTTTTTGCTAGAAACTTGGATATTTTGTAATTGAAAACTTTTAAATTCAAAAAGTTCAAGAATCACCATCACTGACAGCATCCAGCAGCACTAGGCCTCTCAAGCCTCTCCAGCAGAGGGCATGGAAGATTCAAGACAGAACCATCTTGTGGTTTTGCTGAGCAACACTGACAACTGCTGGGTTGTCACGGACAACAATTGCATTGTTTCTTCCTTCACCACAGAACGGAAAATGTTACACAGTCCCATTGACCTAAAAACCATTTTCAACAAGGAAAAAAAGGGGGAAGCCATCAAACATTGCTTTAACTGTATGGCAGCTCCTTTACAAAAAGTTTTCTCAGTGTGTAGTAGGTATTGGCCTTAATACTTAAAATTATCCATAGATATGGAAATGATCTTAATTTATCAATCACCCTCATAACAGTCAGGAAAACAGTATCAGTTGTCAGTCAGAAATGGTTTGTAGGGGGAAAAAAGCAAGTAATTATAAAAAATACTATGGCCCTCCCTGGTGGCGCAGCGGGTTAAAGCACAGCACTGAGAAGCTAAAGCCACTTCCGCATGAGTTCGATTCCCGCCTGCCCCGGAGGTGACCACATGGAGTGGCAGACCTCTCCTGACCCGCCCGCTGCTCCCCTCAGCAGTGTACTTCGTCGATCTGCCTGTTCTGCTCCCCACTCTGTCTCTGGTGAATCCTCTCATCCTCGGCATCTCTGGCCTGTACCCCAGTTCTGTATGCACAAATAAATAAATCTTTAAAAAAAAAAAAACTGAACTATCTAGAACTATCTAGAATAGTCTTTATTAAAACTAGTTAATTATAGGTTTAAATACATACCAACTTTTGTCATATGCTGAGAGAATTAAACTTTTCCTGGAGATCACAAAAATGTAAATGTCATTTTACCCAGTTTCCTTTTTATCCAGGTAGAGAGCATTCATTCTGCCTGAGTAAGTGTAGGGTACCATGAGCTTGATACTCTATAGATCTGTGCTATTATCTTCTTGTTTTACTGTACTTACACACTTAAAACTAATTAACTCTGGGTTTAGTAATTATATGTTTGAATGGTTATGCTCTCTGATATTTCCTCTTCCACACATAAGCAAATCAATAAACTTTTGTTTAGAATTTTAGAATTTACAAAGCCCTTTCACACAAGATTCACATAGTGAGGTTAGCAAGAACGACACATTACTCTTAACATAGATGAGAAACTGGGGCTCACGGTGTTGAGATAGGGCTGTTCCAGTAGTTACTTAGCATGTATTGCGTAAGCTGGCATTCTAAGCAGATCTCTGACAAGAGACCAGTTCTCTTCTCTTGTTACATCTTTGTCAGAGATGCTAACCTTTCCACAGAGTGAATCCTACCATCCAATGCTCTGACAAATATATTGAGGTTTATATTGGCAAGAAAAAGGATCCGCATATTGCACATACTAATAAATAAATATCCAATTAACAGGGAATAAAAAAAAAGATGTAGGAAATACTACGTAAAGTCCCTTTAAAGATAAGGAGTATATACTTGAGAAAATAATGTTTTAAGGCATTTATTACTGAAATCTAAATAACTTTTCTTTCCACAGCAGAGTGTACAGCTGTTATCTTTAATGTCAGATTTTACCCCTCGAATCAAACCTGGAGCTCCAACTACTGGTAGCTCACTCTACAAATATTTTAAACTCCTTCAAATATTCTTTTAATGATTCTTATGCAAAGTAGGGAGAACACATTGTTAATGAATGCCTTGCCACTTAATGCTTGATGGGAAAACCACACGATTATTCCACTGTATAGCCTGATAACATTATCTGAAAGCAAATTATTTGTAGTTGTGGTTATTTATTTCTCCTTATTAATCAAATCATTTAAAACTTGCTAAAGTAGACGTCATCTTTTGAAGAATTAAATAAACTTTTTCAAGCAGAATCTTAATTTATAATTTATACTCTCCCCCATCCATTTTGGCAATAATTAAGTGTTCTGGTAAACTCCAAGCCAACCCAAGATGACTCATAAGGAAAGTCGCCATCCCTGCTTAGTTAAACCAGGACGACATGGTGCATTATGGCTGAGGGGTTTCTTAGGGTTTCCTTATATTTCATCAGAAGAAAATCTGTGGCTTCTGTTCTGGAAAGAGAGGAACCCAAGAACTCAGGAGATAGAAACCCACAAGCCAGTCGCCTGTCTACTGGGGATCAATATGCACAGCCCAATAAAACACAGTCGTTAAATAGTCACTTTCTCCGTTTCCTTCCTGACTGCTGTTCATTCCCGAGTGCTCGAGAATGCCCAGGCAATCTGCAGAGCAGATCACACCGCCTGTGCCTGGGCCATCAGTGTTCTTTCTGGTCATCGTTTCCGTCCCATATTTAATGGCGTCGCAGAGAGGAACAGGCGAGGGTCTCCCTGTGGTCCCAGTTTTACAGAACAGGAAACGAAGCGTGAGACTAGGGTTCCAGCCAAGGTGGGAGAGGGTATCTTCTTAAATCACAATAGGACCAAGTCCTCTGGTTCGCAGCCAGTGCCTTTTCCCTGGGGGAGGGCTAAGACGCGGGCCGGTCACCTGGGGAACGCAAGCGAGGGGACAGAAGGGCGCGAGGGGAGCGCTAGGCAAGCCACCACCCCGCTTGCAGCTGATTTTGGCTCGGCCCCTCCGCTTGAGGCGCACTCAGTCCTCCGCAAAGGTCGCCAGCCACGCGCGCAATGACAGGCCTGGGTCTGTTCCCACACGGCCCCCGCCGAGGCCCTGTTTGGGCCAAGGGCACGCGAGCAGGGTCCGCAGACGTCAGCAGCCTCCCTCCGAGACCCTGCGCGGGCGCTCGTGACCGCCGCGGGCCAGCGCTCACCCCGCCCCGCGACACTGTCACCGTCCAATGGGCGCTCTCCGCCCGTGGGGCCGGCGCCGTGAGGCCCCGCCCCTTCACCGCCGCCTCCTATAAATACGGCCGCGCGAGCGAGCTCGCAAACAACGGCGTCCCCAGCGGGCATACTATAATGCAAAGTGCCATGTTCCTGGCTGTCCAGCACGACTGCGGATCCATGGATAAGAGCTCAGGCAACGGCCCCAAAAGCGAGGAGAAGCGGGAGAAAATGAAGCGGACCCTGTGAGTATGGCTTTCTTTGTACTTCATCCCCTGCATACCTAGCTGCTGGGTTTGCTGCAAACGCCATACCTTGGGTTTGGCTAGAACATCAGAAAACTATGTGGCTTGCGCCTCTGCAAAGGAGTGGGGAGTGTGCAAAAGGTTAATGTGCTAAGGAAGGTTTAGGCTCTGTGATATCTCGTTTTATTCGAGTAGAGTTTAGAAACTGAAAAAATAAAAATCTGGTATTTGCACTAAAAAATTGAGGAGCTGGCTTTTTGTCCTCTTTATTTAAAATGACATCAAAAAATCCTGCAGCAGAAGCACGTCCCCAAATGCCGTAGGTTGAATTCTAAGTTCTGGTCAGCTTCCACAATCACTGGGATGAAGGTTGATGAAGATTGGTGCTTGTTCTGAATGTATTCGCTTTCAATCCCTTTT
Source organism: Condylura cristata (assembly GCF_000260355.1). Classification (NCBI taxonomy): domain Eukaryota; kingdom Metazoa; phylum Chordata; class Mammalia; order Eulipotyphla; family Talpidae; genus Condylura; species Condylura cristata. The sequence goes on from NW_004567119.1 coordinate 32,037,751, forward strand.
ATAATTGAACAGCGCGTCTTACTGTTGTGGAACAGTAATTGTCCTGCATCCTCAGCTTTAGGTGTTTGTTGTCATTGGGGGAAGGGTATATTGACTAGGAACACAGCCCTCCTGGTACACAGCTTCTGCGGTGGTCCAGAGCCTCCTGCTGCTCTAAAGGAAGAATGCCCGAGCCAGGATTGAGAATGACCCGCTCAAAGCTGTTCCACTGTTGGTTTCATCGAGTTCAGTGAAATGCCATGGAAATGTAATTAATGTTGCAGGAAACTGCTGCAGGACAGAAATAGCACCTGCCTTTGAATTAAGCAAACTATATTCATGAAAATACCTTAATAATTTTAGGTAGTTCTACTCTTAATTAACAAAACTGGTAGTGCTGCTCCGATGCATGGATGCAGCTAATTATATTCAATACATAAATGCTGGGTATAAATGTTAAATGAGTAAGAATGACTTGAAGAATTCTGATTTCTGTCATATTTGGTTTGTTTGTAGTTGCTGGGAGACCTTATCTGGTAAAAATGCCTTAGCCGGGGTAGTCATTTCAAGTGTTATCTCTTAGTGAATATCTTTTTTGTTGGTTTGTTTTAGATTAAAAGATTGGAAGACCCGTTTGAGCTACTTCTTGCAAAATTCCTCCTCTCCTGGGAAACCCAAAACCAACAAGAAAAGCAAGCAGCAAACCTTCATCAAGTAAGTTGGATCTTATACTAGCAACTATGAAGTTGCTAGCTGCTAGGCTTTTGAAAAGGGGAACTGTAATGGGCGCAAGCTTATATGCCGACTTCTCTTGCAGGCCTTCTCCTGAGGAAGCACAGCTGTGGTCAGAAGCCTTCGATGAGCTGCTTGCCAGTAAATGTAAGTTAACCTCTTGAATTTGACCCAGGCCAAAGATCTTAGGAGTCTGGGAAGTTTGTGTCCACACGAGAGTAGAGCAGCTTGCCCCAGGAGAATTCTACTTCACAATCACTATCCTCAAGGCTGGCTTTTTTCTCCTTTATTCCTCCATCTTTAACCATGGAAATGCATGGCTTACACACTCAGGTGGGAAAGGAAAGTTAGCCTAAAAAAACTGGTGTGGCAATTGCTCTATGTTAAGGTTGAGTCAGTTTTTCCATTGCACACAGAACTTTCTGGAGGTTTAGTTGCCAGAGAAAGTATGGCAGCCCTCCCTGTAAAGACTGACACTGACAGCACAGGGAAGTATTTATATTTTTGAGGCAATGTGCCAGTGTAAGCATTTTGTAAACTGGCACCTTCATCTTTACAGAGCTGAATTCTGAGGATTACAAGTCTGAGTGAAATCTAGAAAATTGCTACCATTAGCAATAGTAAAACTGGGGGAGTATAGGGAAGTTCAGGGAAAACAGTTAAAGGAACTGTTTGTCCTTCAGCTCTTCACCTCATACTTTCCTCTTCTCCCCTCTCAGATGGTCTTGCTGCATTCAGGGCTTTTTTAAAATCTGAATTCTGTGAAGAAAATATTGAATTCTGGCTGGCCTGTGAAGACTTCAAAAAAACCAAGTCACCACAAAAGCTGTCCTCAAAAGCAAGGAAAATATATACTGACTTCATAGAGAAAGAAGCTCCAAAAGAGGTGAGGGGGAGGGCGGGAGATGTCCCCATGTCAGCAGATTTAAAGCGCTGTTTGCACCAAAAAGAAGCAAAGGCACTGACAGGAAGGCAAATGGGAGGGTGGTGGGGGTAGCAAAATGGTTCCCCCGTCTTCGCAACTCAATTCCTTGTTGTTTTAAGTACTGAATAGAATTCCATCTCTCACTCTGAATATACAATAAACCACTTATTTGTTTTATTTCAGATAAACATAGACTTTCAAACCAAAACCCTGATTGCGCAGAATATCCAAGAGGCTACCAGTGGCTGCTTTACCACAGCCCAGAAGAGGGTGTACAGCCTAATGGAGAACAACTCTTACCCCCGCTTCTTGGAGTCGGAATTCTACCAGGACTTGTGTAAAAAGCCTCAGATCAGCACAGAGCCCCATGCTACATGAGGTGAAAGGGAGTGCCTCACGGATGACATTTCTTGTTTTTCCTAAGGGAGGAAGCCGTGACCCGCCAAAAAGACTGACCTTGAATTCAGCCTGGGTGTTCAGGAAGCATCACTCAGAACTATTGATTCAAACCTGGGTAGTGAATGACAGGAAGCTGCTCGCCGCCTGGGAGAGGCGTGTGTGGAGACAGCCTCCATCGCCGTGCAGGGCACAGGGAGAGAGTGGGCTCTGTGTGACTCTCACACTAGACAAGCTGGAACATGAGACTGAAAGATGCCATGTGATACTGTTGGTCCAAAAGCATTTAAAATCAATAGATCTGGGATTATGTGGCCTTAGCTAGCTGGCTGTCCATTCTCCCTCTGTCAGTCCGTGCTACCAACATAGTGGTTTTAGTTTTAGTTTTGTAGTACTGAGTAACATGAAAATGTTTGCTATGTGTAAGAGTATCGAGGTCCTTAGGACTACATATCAGCAGTACTGTTGTGTCCTGTAACACTAAAACTGCAATGGTCTGTGTTTGAATTGTTCAATGGTGTGTGCTGTTATATAGGAAAGTCCGCTGTCCATGAGGAGTGCCAAAGTGTCTTGAAGGCAGCTAAACTTTGAAGTGGTCTTTGAATACTTTTAATAAATTTATTTTGATAAATAATATCATTGTCTCTTTGGTCCAGAGGTAGATGGGTTTTCTGATTCAGTAATTGGAAATAGGGTCGATACAAGGACAAACATCTTTTCTGGTCAGAAAGAGATAGCATCACTGATATACTTGTTTTGTAGAACTGACAGTCTTCAGAACTGAGAAAAGAGTTGCAAATAAACCAAAGAAAGTCAAGTCACAATCTCAAACCCCCTGTGCGATCAAGCTTCCGAATAGAATCTTGCAAAAACCAAGCTTGAAAGTAATGTAAACAGAAGAATATTTACCAGAAGCCCTTCATTAGAATCTTTTAAAAACAGCTAAATATGAGGAGATACTGTCAATGAGACATAGCACCAGAATTACTCACCTAACTCAGGTTCTCGAATGAAGGAAGACACCTGAGGAAAATGAGCACAAACCTGCCTTTTCATTCCCTTGGTTTCAACTTTCCTCACAGAGTAGTGCCAGGAGCTTCTGAGGTAGTTACCTGAAACTGTTTACTTCCCTGGTGGGTTAATACAAAGTCAGAATGTTCCCAATTCACCTACCTTCCTTTGACCAAGGAAGAATCTGATTCTGTAACTTTAGTTTGTGATAAAGGGAAAAGAAATTGCACCTTTGTTCCCTAGACTTCATCTAGAAATGTGTTTTTATCCTAATTGAGAAAGGAAGACTACTCACATCTGTTATTTTATCAACTGGCTATTAAGAAAGGGATGCTTGGCCCTCCCTGGTGGTGCAGTGGGTTAAGCACAGCACTGCAAGCTAGCCACAGCCACTTCAGTGCCAGTTCGATCCCCCACCTCAGAGATAACCACATCGGGCAGCAGACCTTTCCTGTCTTTCCCACTACTACCCTCAGCAGTGAACTTCGTTGATCTGCCTGTTCTGCTCCCCACTCTGTCTCTGGTGAATCCTCTCGCTGCACCTGCACCTCTGGCCTGTACCCCAGTTCTGTATGCATAAATAAATAAAAATCTTAAAAAAAAAATAAAAGAAAGAAAGGGGTGATGTTCTCCACCCAGCTGCTTTGCAGCCTCCTTGACTATGGTTTCAATTTTTAAAAGAAGGGGAAATTTTTATCTTGGTTTTCTAAAAACCTGAGTCCAATCAGTAATTTCTTACAGCTTTGTGACCTTGGGAGTCCTCATCTTCCCTGGATCCTCAATTTACACCTTCCTGCCTGCCCCTCTGATTCCTATGAGGTAGTAAGGGATAAAGAAATTGCAAAGCACAAAACAAACAAAAACCACCAGCATCTATTATCTGCCAAAAGAAAAAATTGACCTATAGTTTAAACACTATTTTTATTGTGCTTGCACTAATTTTCACCTGCAACAGACTTTCTCATCCCAGGCACAGGCTTCATGAGAGACCTGCCTAGAGACCTTCTATCTCTAGCAGCCTTAATGATACAAATGATGTGCTCCATAGATAGTAATAGAGTAAGTGAATTCCAAAGGGTCACTGAAAGAAATATTTTTTTGGAGAATAAATAAGTCTGCACAAGCCTTAATTTGGAAAGATTTTGACCAACGGAGAAATGCAGAATCATGCCATATATTCAATTTGTCACCAGGTCCTACTTCTTTCGCCTTAAATCTCTATCACTATCCAAGCCCCGTCCCCACCCCCCATCAAACATGACACCATCCGATGACTGGAAAACTGCAAGAGTTTCAACTCATCTCCCCAGACTCACTCTTCACCCCTACAATATGTTCCCTGCTTTTTTTAATGCTAAGGACCCTGGCAAGATAGACACTTAATCTTGTCTCCTGTTACTTATAAAAATGGGGCTGGTTTCCAAGCAATTAGGATAAAGATACTACTCCTGACCTGGTCTAATGTCTGGCAGACTTTCTATCCCAACCTTGCCTCTACATCATGTCCCCAGCAATTTCTGCTGAAAACAATCTACTTGTGTATCCTGTGTGTTACCAAGTCCACTGTCCCACAGGCCCTTTGCAAGTAATCGCCTACACACAGAACATAATTCCTGCTCTTATTCACCACCCAGTGCAGGGGTCACTTCCTCAAAGAAGCTTTTCTGACCTCCTTACCCAGGAGGTCAGAATGCCCGTTTAGAGATTCTTTAGCACCAAGTTCTCTATTTTGGAGTACTCAATAAAATTCTCACTGACCTGTATGACTATTGGACCATACTGTCTTGCCCCATTTTATGTTGCTAGCATGACTTGGTGACTCTTTCTGTTCCTTGCTGAAACACCTAACACCGTACCTGACTGACATCGGGAGTTGTAGAGATCATTGCTGAGTGAATGAATAAGTATTAAAATGCCTGTTTAGCAAGTTTTTGGCAAAACAAGAAGTATCTCCAATGCACAAGGAAATAGGGACAAGGTTTTTTACAAATCCCATTGACTCAACCATCTGAAAATACCTCCAGAGCTTTTTCCCTTAACAAAAAATAAATACTTGTTACTAGGTACATTCTTTATAGCTTATAACCTTTAATAAAAGGAGAAGCTAGGTCACAGTAACAAAAAAAATCGAGTTTTGACTATTTCAGGGCTGCTAAAAAGAACAGGCTTTTTTCAGGTGGTATTTTCCAATGTTCTCTAGTGTGGAACAAATTGAAATAGACTTAAGATTAGAAATGACATGACTGCACAAATAAATATTACTTGATGTTCCAGTTTCCCAAATTGTATACATTCAGGATCCACAGTCTTTTCATTTTGATACTTCATTTTTCATGTATTTTAATTCTAGAAGCATTTTAAAATACAGTAATTTCATATCACCCCTCTGTCAAAAAAAAAATAGAAGAAATAGCATACTACCTGTTACAAGATTCAGTGTGATCTCCCAAAACTTCACAGGAAACAGGTGGGTCAACCGGTTGATTTTAAAACAGTATTTGATTGCTTATAGCAGTTAGTGAAGGAAGAGAATGTCTCCGAATCATGAGCCATGTTACAGATGGAGGTGCTCTGTCATTGGGACAGAGTGGAGACCAGGAGGCGCCCACTCCGTGCCAGACCCTCTCCTATTTCAACTTTGTTTTCCTACGTCAGCCCAGAGTCTCAGCTAAAGGAGAAATCAATCTGACTACCGAGTGTCAGTGCTACTCAGAGGCAATCTTGGACAGGTACAGTGAGTCTCAGGGTGTGACTTGGATGCCTTTTGACAACATTAGAGAACCACTCATGTGTTTTGTCAACAGGATGGTTTTTATTTATTTTGGGACATCCTAGCTAAGAGTAGCTTGGAATTTCTTGAGGTAAGGATAACGACCCAGAAGGGGTTCTCTTGGGACCTGAAATTCAAAAGACTCAGCAGCTGCAGTAAGAACATTCTAGCTTAGGGCAATCGCACTGAACAAAAGCTGGATACTAACCATTTGGGCAGGACCTCATAACACTCTACATGGCAGATAACCAGACGTGAGATTTATCCAGACATGAGATAGGAAGCCCTAAATACTAAAGATCAGGATGTTATTCTGAGACTGTAACAATGGCAACTAAAATATAAGTAAATATCTTGGAAAGCAACGTGAGCAAGAATTGGAAACAGGGCAATGGGTTAGTGGGTGACGAGAAATACCATGTGCCTAAACCAGCAGTGCCACTTAATAATTCAGTGTCATGTAACAGCAACTTCTACACTCTCTACTCTGCCCAACACTGACCTAACATACAGGGGAATATATGCAAAGGCATTTAACATAGTTTGCTTCCAAGATGCCACAGGACCTAAAAATAATGTACAAAGATGAAAACATAAGGTGGGCTGTGATTGGTGATTCATTATCAAAAGAGAAGTAAGAATAACTTTAGCTGGAATGAATCAAGAAGCACTCAACAAGAAGTGGAGTTTATATGAGATTTAAAGAATAGATAAAATTCAGGTGGAGAAACAATTAAATAGAGAAAGAAAAAAATAGGTCTTACATTGTGAGGTGATCATTTTAAGATGTTTTAAGTGGGGATGTAGAGTTGAAAGCCATTTCATTGATTCATTATTTTGCAAAACAGGAACTATTTATCTGAGCAAGGAGGGGAAAAAAGAGTAGATGAGTTGAGAAGAAAAGAATCAGAAAGACAGAAAGCTCAAAATCACAACAACATGCTACTCTTGACTATTCTTAAAAATAACTTTCAAAAAAATGAGTAAATAAGCAAATACGTTTTGATCAGGTCATCAAGCTCTATCAATTCTTGCCCAATACCGCAGGGACATCTGTTCTCTCCCTACAGTCAAGCACACACACACCACTGTCATCATCCTCCCAAGCAGGTCTCAACAAGTCTCAGATCCTGGGTCTTGCTTCTCACTTGTCTCAGATGGCCATCTGATGTTGACTTTCTCACATCACATGAAGTGACAGGGATGAGTTCATTGAAATTTGCTAAACACATATATTAAGCATATATACATGTAGGGGTCTACATGCAAAGGTTTTCATTTTATCTCTACATTTTTTGCTCTGGAAATTTAGAAATAAAACTAAACTAAATGTGGACCTTGGATAAGGTCTTACTTAACATTAGGTTTTCTTGAATCCCAAGTTAAGATGATATTTATAGGTTTTAAAATGTGCACAGAACTATCTGGAAACTTCCTTTAGGAGTGAAACTGTGTTTATTTAGCTGCTGTTTCTTACACATGTACAAACGTCACACTAAAATCAAAATAATAACAAAGAGATATGAGCCAAAAATGAAAATGAGAAGGAAGTATTTGCCAGCTGCCCGCTTTTAGAGTGAGAAGCAAGGAAGAAAGCTGATTTTCTCTAATGCATTTGCAACTTCCAATCTATAGGTCTATTTTCACTTGTATCCCAAATTATTCTTTTGGTCTTTAGCTTTGGAATGTAACCACACGTTATCCACAATATGTGAATTTTGAAACTGCAGTATTGAAAGAATTAAGAAAAGCATGCAGGTTACATGAGCAGTGATATAATCTGTGAGAGGGCAGATATAAAATCTCCTTTTAAAAAGCCAGCTGGTGGTCCTTAGCAGGCCTCTGCCTTACTTGCAGGGAGTCTTAGGATATTAAAAATCATTTGGCATAGATCAGTGCATTTTCATATAAAATGATTCCTTACAGAAGTAGCTATTAAACATCGTAACCTAAATGTCAGGACTTAAACTGCCACTGCTAATTACTTCCACTTCTGTTTTCAGATTGCAGAACTTCATAATCCAAGATACTGTACAAAATGCTAAAAAGATGGTTAATATTTTAAGAGCATCTAGTAACACAGTGATTTCAGGAATAATTTTGGTCATCGTACAATTATAACAAAAACCAACAATCCACTCACTATTACAAATGTTAATGAAACATCTCTGAACTTTGAGACATTTTCCATCCTGAGAATTATAAAAACCCAAAACAACACTGAGCACAAAAGCAAAAGTTCAGTCCATGTTAAGATTAATAAAAAGAAACAAGTTAATTTTAATATATTTTACATAACCGACTGTATCCAGACTATTACCATTTCAACACACAATTCATATTAAAAATTATGAAAGAAGTATTTTACACAGTTTTCTCATCAAGTCTTCAAAATCTGGGATGTGTTTGATACATTTGGCTCCACATCAGCCACATTTCCAGGCTTGTGTTACCTTATTGGTTCGCAAAGCAGTAGGCTGAGACTAGAATGATGATAAATCAGAATAAATTTACATGTTCTGCTTGTTTTCTTCCTATCTACAAATACATTGTACCACCAGAGGTTCTCAGAAACCTTAGCAGCTCTGTTGCCCTTACCTAGCAAAAGCATCTTCTCTCTGTTAAACAGATACCCAAGTTAGACTGCCTGAGTTCAAATCTTACCAAATGCAGGCACATTACAGAACCTTTGCACCTCACCTGTAAGATAGAGTAGTAATAGAGCCCCTTAGAGGTACATCTCTGTTCGTATTTTTTACAATGAACATATCGACACATGTAAAGCACTTATCAAAGTGCTAGCAAAAGTGGTATTTAATAATAATGTTATCTTTGTTAGTGATTAACACTATTTTGTATCATTTTCTAGAGGCGATAGAGATGAGTAAACATTGTTGAGAAAATCCTGGCTTGAAAGAACAAGTTTCTCAAAAGCACTGACTCCTTGCTTCTTAGAAGTAGATTAAAGAATTGCTTTCATGCATTAAACAATCCTCATCCAGCTCTCCACCTAAGCAGGACACATAGTCTCTGCCATCAAGGGAACTCCTTTTCAGTCAATCGCCACTGATTATCTCTCTTGTTTACATCTACCATTAGGATGACTTTATCTGCATGTATTAGAAAACTGCAACCAAGCTGTTCTGGAAAAAGGTAGGGTTGACTCCAGTCACTCTACAAACAGTTGCATGGAACTTCCTTTCACTTGTTCCCCTGAGTGACAAAATGAATGTTTCGGTTTTGTCAGCAGAGAGCTGGTTGCAACCAGCAGTGGAAGCAAAAGAGACAAAAGCTGCTCCAGCTGTAGGGGAGAAATTGTCTTAAGTCTAATGGAATCAACTTGTGTTAGTCCAGACAAAAAGGTCATGAACAGAATGAATTAGGCCTGGGCTTTGAATAGTCACTGGCAAAGGGTATGAAACCAAAGGATCCAATACCTCTTTTTATTCCAGGAGTGGGATTGGGGATAAGGAAGAGAGGAGTAGCCGAAGGAAATGAAGCTTTGATTATCAAGAAGGAGTTGAAATTATGTGGGCAATCAGCTATGCCTGTCATGCCAGGCTAAAAAGGAGCTAGTATTTATGTAATTGCTCTGAAGTCACTGAAGTCAGAAAGTACTTGGAGATATTACAAAATGGGTCACTGTTATATGAAATCCAGAATGTAGGTGATTTTTATCCCTCCTGCACCTCCTGTTATCTTTGTCAGTTCAAATATTGCTAAAAATATTAAATGAAAAAATAAGTAAAAGCAAGTAATAGATTTATAGCTCCACTTCTTACAGTTTTTCTTCAGAGTCTATTGCTGATTCTCTTGAAATCAGATGTTTTTCTTTCCAACCTACCTACAGGAGTCAGATTATTTTTCATAAACATCAGTTTCATCATATATAATCTTCCATTCAAAAAGCTCACCGCCTCTCTTTTTCCAAGCATTGTAGAAAGAGCATTGGATCAGAATGCTACAGAATGAGATTCTGATGACAACAGCATCAGTTGGTCAGTCTAGTTTTCTTACCTGGATCATCATCTCATTGCCTAAACTCCTTTATCTCTAAGGGAGTTAAATGAAGCTCTAAAATCTTTTTTAGTTCTAAAATCCTACTTGACTTTGGCTCTTCCTTGCAATCTATGCCAACCCTAGACTGCAATCCCACCGGCAACCCCCCCACACACTATCTGACATAGTCACTGCTTTAATAGTGGCTTTCCTCCCTATACCCTTAAGCAAAGTTGTTATCATTTCATTCATTTTGGCCTGCTATCTGGCCTGGATCCCCACCCGACTTATCTTACCAGATCCCATATAATCTGCAAGACTCAACTGGACACCAGCTAATTCATACTTGCATTCCAGTTCTCAATCAACAAAGGCTTGAGAATGTTCATTCTCTGCAAAGTGCTGGGGACAGTACATTGAAAAAAAAAAAAAAAAAAAGAAGGGATTCCTGCCTGTAGGAAACCACATTCAACAGGAATCAACAGATAATGAAAAAGTGACCAAAGTAGATATTTCTGCATGGTATAAGAAATGGGGGTAGGGGAAAATTCAAAAGGAATAATGTTTTCATCAACACATTACATTCAGTATTATTAAAGGTCTTAAAAGAAAAATCCCTTGAGGTGTTTCTCAAATCACTCATGTTTATATGCATTTACTGTTCTCATTTTGATATTGATACTAATGTTTCTAGGAAGCTTTTTTTCTTCCATTACTTTGTAAATGGTTTATTTCTTCAGGAAGCATCTAACATACTTTTCTTCCTAGGGTCCTATCACTCTGCTGATATTATCACCTACTGTACCATCCAGGTTCAACTTCTCACACTGTCAACACATTTTGTGCAAGAAACTTCTGCCATTCACAAAGAACACACAGATACCAAAACCTCCTCAGAGCTCTACCTCATGACATCTATAGGAGCAAGCCCTCACCACTTCCCACCTGATTCTTGACTAACTTTTTCCTGAAAGTCTTCCCACCTACAGGATGGACTCATCCCAATTCATCCTCCCTGAATAACAGAGAGGACAGAGTGTGCAATTGAATGAATGACCCCGGATTCCACCATTTAGGTGAGCCATCCAGTCCCTGCCATTGTACTGAGTTTCTCCTACAGTTTTCTTACTTGTCAATGGAAGACAAGCTGTATGAACCTCATGAATGATTTCAGGAAATGTAAAAAATGTTGGATGCACTGTCTTACCACTGAGCAGACAACAGTAGGCGTTTGAATTTGCTAATTCCTCTTCCATTCCTAAAAATGAACTCACATCATTTCACTTCTCTACCTGACATCCCCACACCCCTCACACAATGAGCTCCAGATCTTATTAGCAGTATCCTGTCATGCTGGCTCAATTACTTCTTCAGTTTTCTTTCATACTTTCTCAAGTTATTCTCTTCACTGTCCATGAGCACACCCTGGACTGCAAATCACCTTTCCCTAATAACACAAAGTTCCAAGGTGGCTCCCTGCCTCAGGTTTTGAAATGCATTGTTTTTGCTTAAAATGCTTCCCCTCCCAGCTTCTTGGTTGAGAATACTTTATTCCATCTTCAAGTTCTTGATTAAAATTTTGATTTTCCTTCAACAACTCACAGACAAACCCAACACAGAGTGAACAATTCCTTTTAATCTCCCATGTTACTTTGTCCACACTTCCATTATTTGCATTTTTAAGATACTATGAATCCACAAATAGTAATCTTTTCTCTTCTACATTTACTTACAGACACATTTCCCCTGCCATTCAAGTGTTCCCAATGCTTGGCGAGAGAGGGCATTGTTCTAGAAGAGGAAAGAGAATTCTGTAGCTTGGTTAATGTCCAGTGTGTTTTATTATTTTCAACACTTAAAATAGGCTTGAGAGCAAAGGTTCTGAATCTGGGCACAGACCTACAGAGATTGTGCCCTTTATAGGAAAGAATCAAATCTTTATTTCCACCGATCCCTGCCTAAATTTAACGTTTCCTTCTATTGTGAGTTGGAGTAACAAAACACAATGGTAGTGGCAAGACATGTGACTGTCACAGATATTTTTACATCACTTTAAAATTTTCAACATATTTGCAATATTGTTTACGTGAATCATTACTTTCAAATGTCAATAATAATTAGACTTACCACTAGATCTTGTTTGAAGTGTTTAACGAAGTACATATTCCTCTAGCATATCCTTTTTAAGTCAGTGTTTTATTTCTAGATATTGCAGGTTTACATAGCATTATAAAAATTAATGCAGCAAACTCTTGGGCACTCACTACCTAGTATTCTCCACAGATAACATCTTGCAAAACCATGGTAAAGTACCAGAGCGAGGATACTGACATGGCACCATCAGGACACGAAACATTTCCATCACAATAGGATCTGTGTGTTGTCTTTGTACACAGTCACTCACACTTCCCTCACACCCCACCCATCCTAAACCCTTGCAACCACTGGTCTCTTCACTTCTAGGAGTTTATTATTTCTAGGATGTCATATAAATAGATTCCTACAATGAGTGTGCAACCTTTTGGGCCTGGATTTTCCACTCAGCATAATCCTGTGAGATTCATCCAAAATGTATGTTCTTCCTTTATTGTTGAATGATATGCCATGGCGTGGTTGTACAACTGACTGTTTAACCATTTTGACACTTTAAATAGGACAGCTGTAAATACGCATGTACAGGTTATTTTGTCAAAAGAAAATAAGTTTTCATTTCTCTGGGAGAACTGCCCAGGAACACAACTGCTGAATCATCCAGTTGCTTGCACATTTGGTTTTGCAAGAAGACTGCCAAACCTTTTCAGAGTAGCTATTCTATTTCACATTTTCACCAGCAAAATCTATGTAGAAGTGACCTAGTTTTTTCCTGTCCTCACAAACATTTGGTGTTAAAACTCTCATTTTAAGGTGTGTACTGAAATGTCACGATGGTTTAGTTTCCATTATCTGAAAGGCTGAGTTGAGCAGCTCTTGGCCTTGTTATATGTCATCCTTTTTGGTGAATGATTGTTCCTATGTAGTCACCACGTCATTTTATTATTTCTAACTGGATTATTTAGTTTAGGGTGAAAGCCGAAACAGAATGTCTACCATCTCTTTTACCACTTGTTGTATTGGTTTACCAGTTTGCCTGTCCTGGTGGTGCAACAGGTTAAAGCACAATACTATGAAGCTATCACAGCCACTGAAGCATGAGTTCTATCCTCGGCCAGGGAGGTGACACACACGTAGTGGCAGACCTGTCCTGACCAGCCCGCTGCTCCCCTCAGCAATGTACTTCAGTCCACCTGCCTTTTCTATTCCCCCTTCTGTCTCTGGTGAATCCTCTCACCCTCCGCACCTCTAGCCTGTACCCCAGTTCTTTATGCATAAATAAATATATCTTTTTAAAAAACTATAAATAGGTCTAACAGTGACAAATGGTCTTATAACTGAGAGCACTCCATCAGGAGAAAGTCTTGATTTTCCCTTCATTCCTGAGGGACATCTGTGTTCACAATTGCTGAGTTAACTACCCTACAATGGCTGCTTTCAAACCTCTGTCAGATCATTTTAACAGCTCTGCCCTCTCACTGCTGACACCTCTGACTGTCTTTCTGTATTCAAGTTGAATTTTTTCTGATTCTGGGTCAAACCAGTGATTTTGAGTTAAAACCTGGGCATTTTTGAGTATTTTATTAGGAGACCCTAGGTCTTGTGAAACTTAGCTGGCTCCATTTGAAGCCGTTCAGACAGGAGAAAGGAGTTGTTGCCTTATTTGAGGTAGATGAGAAATCAAAGTTTCCCACTTGTCCTCTGTTGACACCCAAGAGGCAAGCTGCTCACCCCCTGCAAGGCAAAGCTAGCAGTCTCCACCCCCACAAGACATCCCCTGTACCCCCCTGGCTTACAGACCGACACTGGTAAAAACCTCTTCTTCCTACTCAACATTTGCCGGCATGAGCCTTGTTAGTGCCACGGGTGTTATCCTGTGGTGCTGGCCTGGAGAAAGCACTTGTTCTTTAGTTTTCTGTCTTGCTAGGCTCCCCCTTTCCTATTCCTGTGGCTAAAAAAAAAAAGGCTTTTGTTGGGACTTTTAAATCTGCACTTTGTGATATGTTGCCAGCTATTTCAGCTGCTTGCCTGGGATTTATAAGGCAAAAAGGCGATTTAGAAAAGTCACCATATCATTCCTTGTTTTTCCCACTTCTCTCCAATTTCAGAGTCCTTATATTTGTGTTTCATCTCTAATGTTCAGGGATTTTCACTGTAGGTAGGGAGAGGGGTGAGGGCATTTATCCATCTCTCAGGAAGTGGAAGTCTCCTCTATCATTGTTTGTTAATATTTTGATTATTGTATTTTACTGTAGTTGGTTTTCTTTGCAGCCCTTTATGTCGTGTTGGTGCATTTACAAAAAATATTCTCAGAATCAGCAGACAGCCACAGAGGTTTATGGCACACAGCCTCCACTTCAGAGAAAAACTTACGCAAAGGAAGCAGCAGAAAACCAAGATGATATTGTGGGCTCAGTTAAGTTTAGAGCACACACTGACTCTTGCAACTTCTTACTGGCTCTTACAACTGGGTCCAAGCCCAGCCAGGGTGATATGGAGAAGGGAAACTAGACCCAGAACCGGGACTAGAGCGCAGCAGGAGCTCTCCATCACCATGCTGACCTACGGTTTAGGTGAACCAAGTCTGCAACCTCCCTCCAAACTTCGGAAAAGCTGCCTGTCATCCTGACTGGGAAAGAAAGGTGGCCATTCTTCCCATCACTTTGGGTGTGGGCTTTCTGCTCCCCAGGATAACCCCTTCTGAATTGCCCTAGAATGGAAACCCCCTTTTCATGGCCCTGCATACTCAGAGGCATTTCCGCCCTGCATGGGATGGCAATCTGTCAGCCCGATGGCCGGGGCTGACCTGGAAGGGAGAGGCCAGATGCTGAGAAAGGCAGCTCAGCAACGATCACACTGCATTGCACTATCTGTCTAGCCTCTCATCAGACAGTTCTTCAAAGGAAATCAACTGTGTTTAACAGAGTGTGGCGGATGCCTTACAGGTGTTCCTACAATGAACAAATAAGCAGGTCTATCCCATAGATAGACCTACATGTTTGTCTATTTCTATTTTGATTAGATAGAAAATAATTATCTGTTATTTAAGACATATGGGAGTCATTCCTGGGCCTTTTGTTCCTAATTTTATCTTACCCATCCACTGCTACTCACCCAAACCCAGACAATAAATTGTATGCATACTTTCTCCATTTCACAAACCATCTGGCACAGATGCCACGCATTCTGTTACTCATAAATACGCCAGTGGCTGACACACAGTGTCTAGGTCCAATAACAGCAGTGCCATTCCCCTCTTCCACCACCCGTCCCTATCCCAAGGGTCTTGGTAAGCACAGCATACAATATCACCAAGATAGAGTCAGCTAAACACCATGTGACCTACCAATAGCTGATGGCAACACCTTTAGTCAGCTAGAGATGGAAACACAAAAATATAGAAATCTTTAGTGCAGTCTCTTTAACCATGCAGTACACTCTTTTTGAAAGCAAATAGCAATAGAAAAAAGCCATTTATACATGTGTTACCTAGCTACCAACCAAGTCCAAGAAATGAAATGAGAATTGCCCAGGAGTTGAAAGGAAATGACTAAGAGTTGGGAAATGGTTCAGCACATCAGGAATGACAACTTGTACAGAAGGGTGGCATTCCACGCCTCCTCTCTGGGCAGGGCATCCAGGACGGCCTATGAACCATCATGAAAGATAAACCTAGGTTTGTTCTTACTAAGGTAATTACAAAAGAAGCTTGGCAGTGAAACTGACAGCTAATACTGTGAGTGAGGCTACTGACAACAGTAATTAATGAATAACCTGCCTGGAACTCTTCATCAGCGTGTTAGGAACCACTGTGGAATTAATGGATTCAGGTCTCAGAGGAAACACCTTCAGCATAGCCCAAATAGATAAGGAAATGGAAAGAGTATGTTTTTAAGACAAATAAATTTACCGCTCTGCTTAAATAGAAGAGGTTTGTGGTTTGAACTAAAGATAAAACATCTGAAGTAAATAAAAAGTTTTGATGAAAAGAAACCAAACTTTAGATACATTATAAGCAGAGTACATGCAAAAAGTTGATGTTTATTTTGCAATCACTTTTAAAAGTGTCTCCCTTCATTATTGTAAAAGTAGTATAATAGGATGTAAGTGCTGGGTCCATAAAATCATGGCAGGTGCAGTGTCAAATGGGGTGCCCAGATTGGTTAAACTTCCAAATGGATTGCTTTCATTTCCAAACAGACCTGTGTGTTCATCTGGGATCAAACTCAAATCTTTTCTACAATCATTGCTTAGACAACAGTTTTGATCTTTCAAATGATACCCAAATGGAACAGGTAATAACGAACACTGAAGTCAAGTAAACCTACAAGGGATAGAATCACTTCCTCCGCAAAACTTTTGAGAATTGGACCCTAGCTGGTGTGCAAAGGGTTAAAATGCAGCACTGTGAAGATGCGCCTCTGCAGCATGAGTTCGATTCCAGCCAGGAAGCTGACCCACATGGCACAGCAGACATCTCCTGACCCGCCCGCTGCTCCCCTCAGCAGTGT
This sequence comes from Condylura cristata, assembly GCF_000260355.1. Taxonomy (NCBI): domain Eukaryota; kingdom Metazoa; phylum Chordata; class Mammalia; order Eulipotyphla; family Talpidae; genus Condylura; species Condylura cristata. Next base: position 32,054,165 of record NW_004567119.1, read on the forward strand.
AGTTTCGTCAGTCTGCCTGTTCTGCTCCCCACTCTGTCCCTGGTGAATTTTCTCACCCCCTGAAACTCTAGCCTGTACCCCAGTTCTTATATGCATAAATAAATAAATCTTACAAAAAACTTTTGAGAATTCTGAGTCATACAATAACTGATCTCTTTGCCATATCACAAAATTTCCACATGATATAGTTCTCATTATATTTATTAATTTTTATATTTTCCTATCTCAAATGCTCCTTCTGGTTGTGTTCAATTTGTAGTGTTGTATTCAATTTGAATAGTTTATTTCTTAGCAACTGCTAAGAGACAATCTGCTAGAAGAGAATTCACATTGGCACCTACACACAGTAAAACTATTATATGTGGTTCACCCTTGAATCACAGACTTGAACTGAGAAGGAAAACCTTTACTTGAATTTTCTCATAAACATATGCTGTAAATTAACAAATCAAAAAATGCAATCCAGTACTAAATGGATTTTCTCTCCATTATGACTTTCTTAGTCATTTGTACTCTCTAGTTTACTGTAGGAATATATTATATAACACACATATATTACAAAATAAGTTAATCAACTTTTATTTTATCACTAAGACTCCAGGCAACCTCAGTCTGTAGTAAAGATTTTGTGGGAGTCAAAAGTTATATACAGGGGCTCCCTGGTGGCACAAGGGATTAAGTCTCAGCACTATGAGGCGTGATATACACCACCCACTGCAGCATGAGTTTGATCCCCAGCCAGGGAGGTGACCCACATGGTGCGGCAGACCTCTCCTGACGCACCCGCTACTCCCTCAGCAGTGTATTTCAGTTGTTCTGCCTGTTCTGCTCCCAACTCTGTCTCTGGTGAATCCTCCCACCTCCCCACCCCCTCACCTCTGGCCTGCACTCAGCTCTTTTTCATGTTCGCATAAATAAATAAATCTTTTTTTAAAAAGTTACATGTAGATTTTTGAGTGTACCAAGGTTGGGGCTCCTAACCCCTTCCTTGTTCAAGGGGAAAGTGCACTAAATATACAGTAGTAGGAGTATACTACTAATTATGCTACCAATACTAAATAAATAATAGAAATTATGCCAAAGCCGATAGTAAGTCCATGAATCTATTTTTAACTTAAAAATTGCTCATAATCTCAAATGATTCTCTCTTTATAGATCTTAATGGCACCTAAAAAGCTAATTGTTCTTGTTTATTTAGACCCTCAGATCAGTGCCGACTTGATTAATTTCCCACTAAAGGTGTAATAGCTAGCAGGTTATAGATGAGTGGACAATCATATGACCCTACAGTGAGACAGCAGTGTGTAAAGCAAGTCTCATAAATAGAAAGAGTAAGTAATTCAGTTTCCTTATTTCACAAGAGAAGGAAAGTAAAGAAGTGAAACTGCGTAATGTCGCTCTGCTCCCAGAAGCGTCAGACTTCAGACCTGGATCATTTCCCTCCACATCAGTTGGCCCAACTAGATGAGCCCATATTATAAAGACACCAAAGTGAAGCCCTGCGAGTTCAAGTGACCTTTTCAAGGTTATATGGCAAATAGTGCCAAAGACAAAAAAACAAAACTCTCATCACTATCCCACTCTTCATCCTTCATTATGGAACAGTCGGAAAGTGTTGGTCTATGTATAAAACAAAAGGAATGGGCTTTCTCTCACTGGAAGAATGAAACTACTTTCAGCCATGGAAGAAATTGTTTTAATAGATATGTGATTTTTTTTTTTTTACCAGGCATTTGAAAATGCAATTTTAGAGCGCGGCAGATAATCATGTTTGAAGATAAGACTCTGGAGTGACCCAGGTGCGTGCAAGTTGTGGCATGAGAATTAAGTCAGAGCCTCGAGGAGCGTCTACAGTTAAGTCCTTACTTAGTATCACTGACAGGGTCTTGGAAGCTGCCACTTTAAATGAAATGTTGCATATAAGGAAATTAATTTTGCCTTAGACAACCTAATATAAACAATAACAGAGTGCTGAGCGCTTTCTTAAGCACCATTTACTCCCTCGCCTTTACTTGATTATTGTTTACTTTACAAATTTATATCTTACATTAATTTGCATTCACTCATTCATTCATTTTCTAACAGTGTCCTGAGTAGTCTGTCCTTACAACTCAGAGAACAAAGTGGGAATTGCCTTTAGACAGGCTGGCCTTGAATTGTGGGATGCTCACATAAGCATACACACACTCACACGCAGGCTGGGGCAACAAAAACCCTGCTCATTCTAACATGCGCATCTCCAGGATCTGGGGGGAAGCAAGAATACCCAGGAAAACCCGCACAGACCTGGGGGGAAATGTGCCAAGTCCACACGGACAGAAGCCCTGGCCAGCAACCACGTATTTGTGTAACAAAAGGAAGTTGAACAAAATGACATAATGCAAGAACCTGCTGTGGGTGGAGAGATAACGGAAGAGTCAAGCATTTCTCCAAGGAAACAGCATGAGAGACATGGCCCAGGAAAGGAACTGAGAAGCAGTTAACAGAACAGTAGAATTAAGAAAGAAATCTGTTCTAGAAGCTAAGGGAAAAAAATATTTTGCAATAAAATGAAACAAGTGCAGATGAAACAATTCAAAATGCTAGACAAATGTTAGGTAAGGATTAAGACCTGGTGTGTCTAAGAATATCTAGCTAGAAGACACACTGGCAAAACACATTTTCTGGTCCCCTCCGCCTCTGAAGAGGTGAAACATGTGGCTGTAACCGTCCCGAGCACTGTGGTCCTGTCCTGGGCTCTGCTGCCCCCCAAGCCCTTCCATCACTCTGACAATATTTTCCCAGAATGCAATGCCCTTCTGCCAGCCCCAGGCAAAGCTTTGTTTGGTGATTTTTTTCTTAAAGATTTATTTATTTTGTCACACAGAACTGGGGTACAGATCAGAGGTGCTGGGGTGGTGAGAGGACTCACCAGAGACAGAACAGGGAGCAGAAGAGGCAGATCTACTGAAATACATTGCTGAACAGAGCAGCGGGCCAGACAGGAAAGGTCTGCTGCACCACGTGAGCCACCTCCCTGGCAGGGGATTGAACTATCAAGCAGCTAGCTAGCTTCATAGTGCTGCACTTAACTTGTTGCACCACCAGGGACAGACCCTGGTGATTTTTTTTTTTTTAAATTGCTGGCAATTAAGTCACGAGTTTAAACACATCAATTTATCTGAGATGTAACAGTAGCTCAAGAAAGGGAATTCTTACTTATGATGGACAGGCCAGAGACCAGCCATAAACTACTAGTAAACTCCAAGACTAGAGCAGCTGACTGTCTAGGTCACTCCTGACACTCTGGTCTCACCTTCTTGGTCTGCTCTCACTTCCAGGCTCTTCTTCCGATTCTCTTTGCCTGATAGGGAGGTGCCTGAGAAGTAGCCCACACGAAAATGACCTAAGAATCCAAATTGACGTAAGTTGACAGTGATTCCCCAGAATCAAATGCAGGGTTGGGCTATGCTAACAGAGGCGGAAGAACGAGGATGAGGAAGTGACAGGCCTCACTGCTGTGGACCTATCCTGGCAGCGGCATCATGCAGTTACAGGCTCTGAAAAAGATAATGTCCCCCTCGCAGTTCTGACCTCTCCTTTCTCAGGCAACCATTTCCCTGGATCATCTGTTTCTATTTCCACACACAGTGATAAAGGGAGTCCTGTACAAAGACACCTGTCAGGGGTGCAGGGAAGTTCATCACAGTTATAATGCAGGAACAAGCTTGGTTTGGGGGGACAGATGGGGTGCTGTGCAGATTGCAAACTTATTGGTCCAAGGGAATGTCTTTCTAAACATCACAGCTGATACAGATGTGAGTAATCCCCCTGCCCCGAATCTTGCACATCCAAGGTTCTGATTATCGTTTCTATATCATCACCTCCCTGTAGCTGTTTAAACCAACAGCCATTTTCTGTTTCAGCTATGAATAGCATTAAAGAAATCACTGTGGCTTAAACAAAATAAAAGTTTTCTCCATGATCACTTTCAAGTGCCCACAAATGCTCACTCCAGGACGTCTTGATATTATCAAAGGCTCTTTGTAATATCAGAGGCTCTGTCTCCTCCCCCAGCTGTTCTCATGGTACCCAACCATTCCTGGACCTACAGCCATCAAGTACCCATTCTATGCCAGAGGACAGATGTAGAAAATAAAGCCACGCTCCCTTTCCTTAAGGACATTTCCAGCAATTCACACACATCACTTCTGAAGGTTTGCCCGGCTCAAAATCAAAGTGTTTTTCATGGAAGAAAGGAAAAGAGCATCAATCTCTGCTACAAGCTGTGAAGTATAAGTAGCACATCAGAGCAAAACAGGAATAATTACTCAGTCTGGAATCCTACCACATGCAACAACACAGATAAACTTGGAATTGTGCTAATGAAATAAGTCAGTCACCGAAAGGTCTAATATCACAGGGTTTCATTTATATAAGATAACTAAAAGTCAAACTTATAGTAGCAGAGTATGATGGTGGTTGTTAAGGAATGGGGAGGAAGAAATAGGGATTTGCTATTAAACATGTATAAAGGCATTTGTTCGAGAGATTTTTTTGTATGCTATTGTGGCTATCATTAACAGGACTGGAAGGCACACCTAAAAGTCTAAGAGGACAAATTTCATACTAACCACTTTTAATTCCATTTCTCTAGATTCCAAGCCTCCAGACCCAGCCTCACTTCCAAAAAAATCTCACTCTGTTTTCTAGGACCACTGGGGGCTAACTGAGACTAAGTTATTGAGATGCCATGCAGTGTAGACACAGAGCTACAGAAGCAGACCATTTCCCACTCTGAGACTCTCACTGTAAACTAAAAGAAGATACTATGAAGTCACGTTGTTAAGCTGTGCATGGTTCAGAGAATATGTTCAATGAATCTTTGCAATTCTTATTCTTGTGGCTAAAGATCCGGATAGGGAGTCGAGGAAGATTCCTGATGTACCCACTTGTCAGCAGTGTGATGCCAGGCAAGTCATCAACCTCGGTGTTTCATGGCCCTGTTTTCACACCACTGCCCAATGCATCAATATTTCATGTACAACAGCAAAGAACTCTGCATCCTCAGATCACTTTTTAAACTATATTTCAGTCAGAGGGCTTGTAGGTCACAACACTCTAAGATGCTGCTGCCTAAGGCAGGACTTCTATATGAGAAAGGAAGGGTATTGCTTTTTCCTAAATCTCTACATTCACGAGAAAATGTTTCTCAAGCCCCATCTTTTAACTACTTTAACAGCATGTCTTGTCAAGTCTTTGAGCTTTTAGTACACCAGAAGAATCATGCAACAAAGGGTCTAGAAAATGCATATTTACTTATCTTCAAAGAAAATAAAGAATAAAGCAGCTATAATGTGCAAGCATGACACTTGGACACCTAAAAAATGGTTCTATAAAAAGCCAGGCCTCTAAAACATGAAACTGAGGAACTGGTAAACAGATCATATCACCATCAGCACAGTTATCCAGTAATTTGAGTGAAGTGTGCTTTAGGATTGGACAGGTTTGTAGGCAGTTTGTTGGTTTTATTATAAGAAGTTTAGAGACAGATGACTATTTGTAATAAGAATATTTTATGGTTTGGAGTGAAAAAGGAAGAGGGGAGTGAAAAAGAAGGGAAAGGAGAGAAGGAAACAGATGCTAACCTGCCTCTATTTACAAGAAACTTGAGAGTTCTGGAAACTCCTGCAGAGGAATCAGAGTCTGATGTTAGTAAAAGAACACATACTTCACTCTCAGTCTCCTCTGATGCAAACTCGCTGGAGAAAAAGCCCAGCTCAATCATAGAAATCTAAGCTACTTGTGGAGAGACTGATTTGAAGTTATCAAAAATGCTTATCACCCCTCTCCACAATAAATGGTTCTCCAAGTTAAGGACCATAATTGAACAGTTTGTGAAACCGGTGGCCTGTTTCCAGAGAGGTACAACTTATCTCTAACAGGCCTTGTCGGGAAGTTTCCCGATTCTCAGTCAAAGCCTAAAAATCTAAAACTGCTAGCTGGAACTAGTTGAGCATAGTTACAAAATACACACACACACACACATAAATATTCATTCTAGAAACCAAAGTTTCTGTGGCTGCTCAAATTCCTATGCGGTAATATGGTACTGGCATATCCCTGATCCAAAAAGCCTTCTCCTCCTCCAGTTTCATCATTTACAAGCAGTATACACAAAAGCAAGGGTTTTGCTCTTGAGCAAGGGTCTTCCCTGAGCCTGAGGGTGAGGTCACCCCACCCTTTTCACCTATCATAATGGCTAAGGATGTGAAAACACAAGTCCCCCCAAAGAAGTATCGAGGCGCTGAAAGAAAAGGGAAAAAAAAGCAGGAGCACAGAGATCAAGGAAGCCTTCTGGGCTCCGGGGAGGTGAACAGCAGCTGTCTCCTACCATTATTTAGGATCTTTTATTTAAACAGAAAGAAATTAAACTAAGAACCCAACAATGATAAATTTAAAAACTCACCCTTCAAGCTGACTACAGAGTTGAAGCATCCCAAGGGGAGAGAGGGTCGGGAGGAGTGCTTGGTGTACTTTAATTGCAGGAACCAACTCTAACCAAACTAAGTAGCAAATGGAATATCATTGTAAGGATAGAAAATAAGTCCCTTTGACTGAGAGGCAGCCTCCTGGAAGAGTTTGGAGCAAAAGGCACAATTCTTGAGATAAGTCTCTCCATCTTTAATGTTTCTATATTATATGCAGCTTCTTCTCTCCGTGTGTGCACTGATTTTATTTTTAATCCATGTGGCAGGTAAACTTCCAGTGACTAGAGGAAAGGAGGTCTTCTCCCAGGGGAAAAAAAAATGGATCACATTCTGAGTCTTGATTCTAGAATTCTAGGAAAGAGATTCAGTTAACACAGTTTGGATAAGATAACCCTCACTGGTCATGAGGTGAGACTGTGTTTTATAAAATCATGCCAACCAGTCTGCTTTTAGCTTCTAGGCATGGTGAGACTGTGGTGCAGACCCCAAAGAACAAAAGGCTTAAAAAAGCCATGCAGGAAGTATTTAGTGCACATGTACAAAAAATAAAGTTTTTCAGGACACTGACCACATGAACCATTTAGAGTAAAAACTGTTCTAAAATTGAAAATGAATATGAAGGATAGATGCAAAGAAGCATACCCTCCAGGCAAGACCTTCAAGAAAGAAACAGGAAAAAGATCCTGTCCTCTACCATCCCTTGGCCGAAACCCTTTCTTAATTTCTTATTTTCTTGCATTGTCGGTCATATTGTATAGCTACTGTTCCCCTCAGATGCAGCCGTCCCACCAATATTCCACCCACCAACTCCACCCCAGCCCATGGGTCTCCCCCATGCACACACTCCTCCCTTGCGGCACACCCTACATAGATGGGGAGCCCAAGAGCCTTGTCCTATTTCTAGAGCCTTGTTCCATTTCTGGGCCAGGACCTGTGCTCCTGGGCCACAGCAGACTAGGCTGCTCAAATCCCCAGGAGCAACAGTGAGGCCGGTAGCAACACAGAGCTGCCAGTAACTTTCGGAGGGCAGGTATGGCGTGGACTAATTTTGGAGCTCTCTGTGGTACAGGAGACTGCTCCAGACCAGTGTGGATCCTGGGTTCTGTGCCTCATTCCCAATGATTGTCCCATCCATTCTCATGACTTTGTCTGAGACCCTTTAGCACAGCTTCTCTGCTTCAGAAATACTTTGCAGGCTGACTGCAGTGTCACAGACATTTTCTCATGTTTCCTAAGAAGACAGCATACCAACAAACTATATTAGTACTTATCTCATTATTCAAACTCATTCATATTTACTTCATGGATGAATAAATGTGAGATTGTCCTATTTCTTCATCTGTTAATCATCTGAATGCTTTCTTTCTTTGAAGAATTATTTCAGAAATTATAGCAAAGATTATGCACTGAAGCTATTTTCTTCATTTACATATGTAAATGAAATATGTTCAAAATAAACTCAAATGATAAGACAATGTATGATCTTTCATTATTTTTTTATTCTCCACTAAACTATTTAGTGGACTGTTCACTTAAGACTCTCTTGTTATAGGGCCCTCCTTGGTGGCGCAGCGGTTAAAGCACTGCACAAAGAAGCTTAAGCCATTTCCGCATGAGTTTGACCCCTGCCTGCCCCGGAGGAGATCCACATGGCGAGGCAGACCTCTCCTGACCCGCCCATTGCTCCCCTCAGCAGTGTACTTCATAGATCTGCCTGTTCTGCACCCCACTCTGTCTCTGGTGAATCCTCTCACCTTCCGCATCTCTGGCCTGTACCCCAGTTCTGTAGGAATAAATAAATCTTAAAAAAAAAAACTCTAGTTATAAAACGATAGGAAGACACCAAACACTGGTTTGAATGAAGTGTGACTTTAGTATTTGTTAATGTTAATATGTTGATGTTAAGCATGTCTTGCAAAATGTTCCCCAACACTTTTTACATTATGCATACATAAAAAATTACACTGGGTTAGACCACTGGTTTGTACTTCGAGGCCCTCTACATCAGCGGTGATTGGGGGGGGCTGTGACACTCCGGGGTGTGAACTCCAGCACTCACTGTCTTAACATGTCTGCATTTGACAGTTAAAAACAGTCTGAGCTGTCTTCAGATGACAGCTAAGACAAAGTGATGTATGATCCAAATTTTTCCTCCTAGATGACTCAATTCCTTTTAGACTGAGCAAGACTTGTAAGGCACTTTCCTTTTTTAAAATCACCTTCTAGGTAAGTCATTTTTAGCATTCCCGCCTACACCAGTCTTTCTCCGAAGGAGAGATCGTGATTCCCAGCAGAATTGTGGGGAAAACTAATTTGAAATGATGCTCCCAAGTTCAGTTCTAAAACTTTTAGACATTTGGATTCCTAGAAGATGAAATATGTGCTTTTCTTTTCTTTTTTTAAAGATTTTTATTTATTTAGAACCCGGGTACAAGACAGAGGTGCAAGGGCGGTGAGAGGATTCACCAGAGACAGAGTGGGGAGCAGAACAGGCCAACTGATGAAGTACAGGGGAGCAATGGGCGGGCCAGGAGAGGTCTGCCATGCCATGTGGATCGCCTCCAGGGCAGGGATCGAACTCATGCTGAAGTGGCTTTAGCTTCTTAGTGCTGTGTTTTAACCCACTGCGTCACCAGGGAGGGCCCTGTGATTTTCTTTATGCCATCTTTTTCTCCTATTTACAGGAGTTAGCCTAGATGAATAACTGAGGAATACTGAAGTAGATTCTCTGGTGGGCAATGAGAATATACCAATCATTTAACTACACTTTCAAACACCAGTACCATAGATTCTTCTTGTGTCTTATTAACAGACACCCCAAACTTAGCTCAGCACCAGTCTCTCCTCTTACACATATTTGTTCTACATCCTCAAAGGTTCCCTGTTCTCTTCCTGTCCTTTCTCTTCTGCGGCCTTCCAGTTAAAGACAGCACCATCTAGAGTGAGCCATGTCAGAGCCTCATAGTCCTCAAGAGTCTCTCCACCCCACACCACCCACCTCCTTTTCAAACCAGTCACAGAGTCCTATCACCTTAACATGCAGACCACCTTAAATTGACCCTTTCTCTCCATCCTCACTGCCCTACTTATTTTGCTGGAACCCTCTTCAAGACACCCTGCTTCATTCTCACTTCCTTTAACCAATTCCCACCACTCTAGCTAAAGTGATCTTTATAAATATATAAATACAGTCAGAATGGATATTATCAGGCCCTCCCTGCGGCACAATGGGTTGAAGCACAACACTGCAAGGCTGGCTGCAGCCGCTTCCGTGAGTTCGATTCCCGGCCCTGGAGATGATCCAAGTGACACGGCAGACCTCTCCTGGCCTGCCTACTGCTCACCTCAGTAGTGTACTTCATGGATCTGCCTGTTCTGTTCCTCACTGTTACTATAATGAATCCTCTCACTGCCTCTGCACCTCTGACCAGTACCCCAATTTTGTGTGCATAAATAAATAAATCTTTTTTTATAACAGTTTATTTTTACATTTTGTACATTTATAAGTACATAAATCTTTAAAACGAAAATTTTCAATTCATTGATGAGATAAACTTGATGAAACAAGATAGCTGTGACACTATCATTAAGATATTAAGAGACTTTTACAGTGATGTAAATAATCAATGACAACCAGTATCAAAATGATTTAACACAATGATCTCATAAACTTTTCAGATCTCCCTATATCACTGATTCTTCCATTGGTCAAATGAACTCAAAGACAATTTATTATTGTAGATCTCTATGTCTGGTCAGTTAATACTGCTTAATCATTTATAGGAGGTTCCTCTTGATTTCTTAGCAGTATCAGTTTCCATATGATTTCATTGCTTATACTCTTAAACACATTAAGCACTGGAATAGGAATTTTACTGAAACATGAAAGGGAATTCTTCAGTTTGCTTTGAACAATTGTGGTGAGTTGTTTTTTAATGGGCACACTCTGTTCTAGTCTTATTTTCATTTAGCAGGGTTTTCCTTTACTGCAGCTCCTCAAAGATTAATTTTATTTGTTTTGTTTCATTCCCAAGTGACCATAGTTTATAGGAGGGTCAGGTTCTGCTATTCTAAAGCAGTGATTAAGTCTCTTGTAACATTATGTTCAACTGACACAAGCAATTAATATTTATATATCAAATGATGACATCTGAAAGAGTTTCAGAAATGGTCTTCCTCCTGCCTCAAAGAGCAAATGGGGATTCTTTCAGGGTGAAAAACACTGTTGCTTTAGAAAGAAATTGATAGATAATTGAGCATCAATATAGTAACTGATACAGTTTAACACTGGTAAAGGCAGTTCTCATTCCTCAACTTCTCGGTTAGTTACATTTATTTTTAGAATTGTGTTTTAACTTGTCTTCTTATCACCACCCACCACTAAAGATTATAATCCATGGCTTGCTTTTTACAATTCATGCTGTATTTGAAACGACGCTATTAGCATTAACTTAAGACTTCTAAAAGCTAATGACTTTACTAAGTGTTCACTTCTTGTAAAACGTGATATTTCTTACCAGAAAATATGCACAAATTATTTTCATTTTCCACAATATACTTTCTCTAGTCATAGCCTAAAGTAGACACAAGAAATGAGAGAAGGGTGAGAACAATAAAAATCTCCACCTGAAGACTAAATTTGCTGTCCCCTCAAGACAGTAGAGAAGAATCCACTCTACAGTACCCTCCACTGGCCACCCTACTGTGGCCAGTGATGAATAAAACACCTTAAAAGCAGTCAAAAAAGAGAGACCTGGTCTGAATCATAGCCCTTGTAACAGAGGTGTGAAATATATTGAAGACGGAAGGTGAAATTGTATTAAGTGCAAATCCGAAGTGGTGATCACAAATGGCCTTAGGCAAATGAGAGTTACGGAAGGAAAATCAGTGTTGTATTAAGATTCCAGAGAACAATATCAGTCTATAAGAGCAATAAAACTCTTCAAATTCATAGCTTGATAGACGATGTCTTTAAAATATTCCATTTCCTTTGCTTATTCTCTGTTCACCAAATTTCTAAACAATATATATATTTTAAGTGGCAATTTCTGTAGGGTACCTTGGGCATAATCTGTGCTTATAAATTAGTAAATATGTATATTTATTCACAGCCCTTAATAAATACTGTTACATTATTTAGCACAGATCAATTAAAAGCTTCTGAGACCTAAAAGCCAGACTGGAAAAAAAGAGATACCACTTTGTATTACTTGAGTCAAACTGCAAATCTTCCTTCTCCTTCTGTTTTCTATTGTCAGTTTCATTTCTGAACATGGACCACTTATAAATACAAGCTTACAAACAGTGAATATTATGTAGAATATGTGATAGGTGATGCCTACATACCTGGAGACTATTTTTTCACATTAGAAATTTTTTCTTTTAAAGATTTCTTTATTTATGCATACAGCACTGGGGTACAGGCCAGAGGTGCAGGGGTGGTAACAGGATTCACCAGAGACAGAGCGGGGAGCAGAACAGGCTGACTGACAAAGTACACTGCTGAGGGGAGCAGTGGGCTGGTCAGAGAGGTCTGCCACGCCATGTGGGTCACCTCTGGGGTGGGGATCAAACTCAAGCGTTAGCTTCTTAGTGCTGTGCTTTAACCTGTTGCTCCACCAGGGAGGGCCCACATTAGAAATTTAAAAGATGGTAAAATTTTAAAATGTTTACTTATACAAGATATGTAAAATTACAAACTCCTAGAAGGGGATATTGAATACTTTTTAAGTATGAGGCAACAATAAACAAGACATAGATTCCAGTCCTCAGGAATGTACAGTCTACTTAGGGGGCAGGTTCCTGAGGGCTCTCCCAGGTGGCTCAATGGGTTAAAGCACCACATTATGAAGCTCTCCAAAGCCACTGCAACAGGAGTTGGATCCACCACCAGGGAGCTGACCCACCATAGCATGGCAGAACTCTCCTGACCTGCCCACTGCTCCTCTCAGCATTGTATTTCAGCCCATCTGCCTATTCTGTTCCCCACTCTGTCTCTGGTGAATCCTCTCACCCACCCACCACACCTCTGACCTATACCCCAGTTCTGTAAGCATAAATAAATAAATCTTAAAAAAAAAAAAAAGGTACCTGAAGCAAAGCTTCGCATAATACCAAAGTGAAGGGGGAAGCTATGTAAACAGGGAACACCCTAAAAGGAAAGAATGAACTGAGCAGGCTTTAAAGGAAAGTAGTAGGAAAGCAGGTAAGGACAAATACTTGCTTAGTAGAAATCAAGGCTGCACGAAGCACACTGAGGGAGAATAAGTGGACATTCCAGACCGGAGAGGATATATCTAAGATTCAATTAAATGTAAGTTTAGAAAGGTAGTTCAGGGTAAGTTTTCAAAAACATCAACTTTATAAGACTATATTTGAAGACCTGAACTGCAACTTCTACTGGAAATATAAAGTCATTAAAGGCTTTTACTAATAGTGGCATCACATGAGAAACATTTCCTAAGAAGATTTGCTCAGCGTGCTGCTCTAGCTGGGACAAAGGTTGATGGCAAGGAGACCATTTAGGAATTAGGAAACTTAAACCTATTCTATATATGTTTCAGTAAACGTTAAGTGCCTCTTGCAGGTTTTTTTAAGGCAAGCTGGTAGTTAAAGTCGGCACTTAATAAGATGCTCACATATTATTTAACCCACCGCATGACTATGTGAATACAACTTGTACTAAACAAATGTTGTAATTACAGTGCTTGTAATAATTAACAGCAGCAGCATCTAAGTAGCTGCCAGACATTCCTATCAAATTTAGAAAGTGTGTGGGTGGGGGGGGGGGATCTGTATCCACTATCTCTCAATAAGATTTTCCTGGAAGAAGAGAAGCAAAAGTATTTTCAAGTTTTCTGTTGAAAGTATCTCTTAAGCTTTAAATTAATACAATTGCCACATCAAAAAATGCTGAACTTTTGTAAAGGATTTTAATGGGAGTTTAGGTTTAATTTAATATTCAAGGTACATGGAAAACAGACAAACATGGCAATTTGGTTCATTAGCTCACATTAATGAAAAGAAGAAAGTAGAGGAAAAGAAAAATTTTTGAGACTAACATGGGTTTTACTGTTGTTGTTTAATCACCAATTGTACAAAAACAAGTCTCTTAATGTAGGTCTGGCTTTAGAGTAAAAGTCACTCGAGAGGTTTAATACTTTATAGGTTTGTTTTGTTCCTAGGAAGGATTCTGTGGTCCTTCAATAGATACCCTAGTCATCACATCGTGAGCACAATGGAGCTTCAAATGGAAACAAGACTGTACTTGGTCACCAATCAAGTAGTTGATTAAACAAGCTACACTGTGCTTGAGAGGACGAGAAGTCAGAAGGCCCATTTATCAGCTCTGAATCACAGTAAGTCCTGCCTCGAAACAAGGTTTTCCTGCCTGTGTCCATTTTAAGTCGTCAATTAGTAGGTGATCGGGAGGAGCTAGGAAAGGAGAGTCTGGGAATGTTCAAAGACAGGTAGTGAGTCACCCCAGAGTAATTTGGAGGCATTGCAATGTGAAGAATGATTAAAAGTTGAACACAAGTCTCTGCAGTATTGTTTGATTCTGGAAACAGATGGAGCTAAGTGTGTGCATAGAGCTGAAGGGAGCCATCAACTACATAATGGGATTTGCGACGCGCCAAAAAAGGCACCCACTGCCCTCTACAGTACAAACCACTGGCAAATCGAGCCCCTGCAATTTCATGTGGTTACTATTAATAAGCATAAGTTTAATTTAAATAGAAAAACTTAGAAGACATTATACCTCTAAAACATTGATTAATCCGATAAATACATCAAATGTCAGTAGGTGACTGGTACAAAGGAAGAAAAATGAAGAGGGCAAGAGCGGTCATCATGGTGATGAAGAGTAGCTAGGTAGAGGAACTCGCTCAGGAAAGGGAACATGGAAGGCCTAAAGGAGGGAATGAGTCGGGCAGTAAGGCCAGGGAAAGAGTAACAAGACAGAGGAACGACACATGCCAAGCCCCTGAAGCGGGAGAATGTCTGTCATCTCTGTATATAGCAAACTGCCTGGTGTGACTGGAGTAGGGAGGAAGGTTGGGGCAAAGAGGTAGCTCACTGAGGTACAGTGGGGCCAGGGGGGAGGTCAGAAAGATTAAAAATTCTTTTAGACCACAAGTAAGGATTTTAGTTTTCCCTTTCACCTTCACTGGAACGCAGATGGATGTTTTTGAGTGAAGTGACAATGTGCTATTTTCAAAGAATCACTGTGGAAGCAGACCCATGGCAAGTAGTGGATGGGAGCAGAGAAACGGGACAGTGTTCAGTCATCAGAGTGACAGGAGATCCTGGCTGGATGGAGGAGGGACTAGCTGATAAAGTAGCTAAAGTGATAAAGTTCTATATGTGATATATATTCCAGATAGATCCTGAAGATTTGTATATGGCATGCTAGTGGGCACAGAAGAATCAAAGATGAGCATAAAGTGTTTGGTCCTAGCAACTGTAAGAATGATATTGCCAAACCAAGATGGGAAAACTTGGGGATTTTCTCTTGGGAGAGCGAGGACAGAGTGGAAACAAGAGTACAGTTTGGAACCCACTGCACTGGGGATACCTCTTAAGCACCTGAGCGGAAATTCCAGGGGTCAATTGTATATTTGAAGTTCCAGAGAGAGGTCAAAGGTAAAAATATAAGCTTGGTAATCATCAGCTTTTAAATGACATTTGAAGCTATGGAACTGATTTGAGATTATATGGAGAGTGAATAAAGAGAAAGGAAGGTTCTAATACTGAGCCAAAAATCTATATTTTGGGAGCATGAGGAGAAAGCAACACAGGAAGACAGAGGAAAGAGTGGGCTAGTCAAGCAGAGGAATAAGCAAGATTGAATGGTGTTCTGGACGTCACGTGAAGAAATGTTCAAAAAAAGGAAGAATAGCTGCTTTCTATTGGCCAAGCAAGCAGTGTCATGTCTCTAGCCACTGGCTTGACTCTGCGTAAATCAGAAAGAAAGAGAACTGGAAGGGAGAGAGTGAAAACAGACCCTTTCAGAGTTCAATGGTAAAAAGTCCAAGAGTAATCTCATGGTAACTGGAGGAAACTGTGGGATTCAAGGAAGAGGTTGCAAAAATGAAAATTGCTTTAGCATGTTGATTTCTTGGTGGGGGGCCAATAAAGGAAGGAGGGGAAAGATAAAGGAAGGCAATTGTAGGAGCCAAGTCTTATTACATAGGAAGGGTGGAGCCCACTGGACAATTACAGATGATGATTGCTGCAGATAAGAGCCCTTGGTGTGGTTGTTAGTCGTATTAATTGTTCAGATTAACAGGCTCTTGGAGTACTGATGATGTTGTTGTACTCACTTAACATATGCTCTGTCTCATCCTCAAAACAACCCTATGAATTAAATGCAGCTCCAATTTATTCATTTACTTAATCATTGAGTAAACATTTAATAAGCATCTACTGTGTTCCTAGTAATATGCTAGCTCTCGGGGAGTACAAACTAAACAGCTCTGTTATCAGGTACGAGTTGTAGGATAGTCATAGCTTTTTGTGAATGCTGCATATTTATAATTCTTTTACTTCTCGCTCCATCTGGGAAATTGCTATTATTGCATGCAATTGGCATATTAAAAAATGAGGCTTAAAGAGGTTAAATAACATCTAGGTGAACATATCAGTGATTAAAACTCAAATTGAGTGATTCTTCTACCACCTATGGGTTCTCTAACCCCTATACTATATTGTGCTGTGTGACCCTTTCCATCTGCATTATGAAGAAAGATAAAAATCATATGAAGAAAGCAGAAAAGAATCATTATGTGCTAAGTAGAAGAAAATAACTGAATGCTAAACCAGAGGCTGCTGGTGGGAAGTGGGAAATTTGTAAGAAGGATTTGGGAATCCACTTACTAAGGAAGTAGCATTGCAGCTAAGACCTCGGGGTAAGAAATAGTGGGGGCCCTCCATCGTGGCACAACGGGTTAAAGCACAGCACTATAAAGCTATCAGCAGTCACTAAAACATCCCCAGACAGTGAGGCAACCCACATTGTGCAGACAGACCTCTCCTGACCCACCCCCTGCTCCCCTCAGCAGTGTACTTCATCAGTCTGCATGTTCTGCTCCCCACTCTGTCTCTGGTGAATCCTCTCACCGTCCCTGCATCTCTATCCTGTACCCCAGTTCTGTATGCATAAATAAATAAATCTTCAATAATAAATAAAATAAGAAACACTGGATCTTCAAAGTGAGAAGAAACTTTCAAACTTTTAAAGGGCGGGGGGGGGGGGGCTATTTCCAGTTCAGGGGAAAAGAAGCAAATGCAAAGGCCCGAAGATGGGAAAGTGCTTTTCATGCTCGGGAAACCAAAATAGGTTTTACTGTGATGAAAGACTGTAAGAGTGATTTGAAATGAATTTAGGAGGCAAGGAGAGCCTGTATTTTTAGGGTCTAGAAGGTTCAGAGGAAGAGTTTAAATTGTATGCTAAGCTTAATGAAGAGTCACTTCAACTTTTTAAGAAGGACAGAACATACCAGATTTAGTTAAAGATAAAGCTATATAGTGTGGCAGGTGAACTAGGAACATTGCTGGAGATGGGGATACACAAAAGCAGAAGCAGCGAAGACGGGAACAGGCTGTGTGGTAGAATAGTTCAGTAGAGAGACAGCAGTGATGAGTGGACATGGAGGGTAGTGGCAGAACATTAGATATATATTTTTGAAGATTTATTTATTTGTGCATACAGAACTGGGATACAGGCTAGAGGCTCAGGGGCTGTGAGAGGCTTCACCAGAGACAGAGTGGGAAACAGAACAGGCAGACTGACAAAGTACACTGCTGAGGGGAGCAGCAGGCGGGTCAGGAGAGGTCTTCCGGTAGTGACGCCATGTGGTCACCTCCTGGGCAAACAGGGATTGAACTCACGCTGAAGTGGCTTTAGCTTCTCAGTGCTGTGCTTTAACCCACTGTGCCACCAGGGAGGGCCAACATTAGATATATTTTAAAGACAGTGTTTACGGCCTTCCCTGGTGGTGCAGAGGTTACAGTTTTAGCATTATCAAGCTACTATCAGCTACTGCAACAGAAATTCGATCCCCAACCAGGTAGCTGACCCAACCTAGCACAGCAGACCTCTCCCTTGCCTGCTGCTCCCCTAGGCAGTGTATTTCAGTCAGTCAGCCTGTTCTGCTTCCCACTCTGTCTCTGGTGAAGTCTCTCACCCTCCCACCTCTGGCCTACACTGTAGCCCTTGTATGTATAAGTAAATAAATCTTTACAAAAAATAAATAGAGATGGCATTTCCAGTAGTGACAAGACAGATGCAAGGGATGAGGGGAAAGAGGGTTGACTCCTAGACTTTTGGTTTGCACAACTGAGTAAATATTGATTCCATTCATCAAGATGGGGAAACTTACAGGCTGGGACAGGTCTAGGAAGGATGAGCAATGTCTTCTGGACAAACTTGGTTAGGATATTATATACAGAACTGAATGCTGGAATGTAGAAGGCAGTGGTTAACTGTGGCCTGCAGAGGAGAACAGTATTTGGCCACAGCTTACGCTCTTGCCTAGTTTGGAAAAGTCAGTTGACTGTGATTGGTTGTTCTTAGGTTTTGATTAACTTTGAGGCATTCACTCACAGCCTTAGCTTTCGGTTTACGTAGATGCTAGGGTAAGAGAACGCTCTCAGCCTAGTGGCCTCCTTGTTTGATTACTTTAAGAGGAGACATGAAGGCCTGTTATAGTGCCACCAGGAATGAGCCAGTATGCAGAATTATCAGGGACTACAGATAACACAGGAAAGACAATATTGAGATTTCTAGAGAAAGGGAAAATAGGTCCACAGCTCAGGTGGAGACAAAAGCCAGTGATGGATTTCAAGAGCAAGAAGTAGAAAATGGGCAAACAGGAGGTAAGATGAAGAAATTTACTGCTGAAAACAGAGCCAGGATCTGAAGCCAGGTTGTCTACATCAAAGCAATGGCCACTGGCTTTGCCAGAACGGCCTTCTCTAAACTGCTTTCGCCTGCTCTGCAGAACCTGCAGAATCACTTTCTCCTTGAGCAAAAATGGTCATAACTCTGCCTCGGCCAGGCTAGGAACATCCTGTCTGTCCTCCCTCCTCGCAGCATCGCTGCTCAGCTATTTTGGGAAAGGAGAGAAAGAAGATAGCTTTGCTTGTTCTGAGAGAAAGGTCAAGCAGGCAGATTCCTCCCCTCCCGTGAATGGAAGCAAGGCTGACCGTGCTGCTTGGTTCTCCTTTTCTTAGCCATGTCACATCATTAATTCATATTCTATATATGTAATGGACAATATTGAGCTCTCAGCCTCCTATCAGCGACTGTTGTCCCCATTACTAATTCAGGCAACAATTTTCCCAAAATACCAGTTTTTAAAATGCTTTTTCCCTTCCAGACCTGCTCCATCTCACTGCTCCCCACACTTCCCCTCGGTTCTCAAATGGGCCTCACAATCTTTACCAATAGAGCACAGCGCTCTTTCCTCCCACTTGGTCTCTTTCCTTCTCTTTGCTCATGCATCTCATCACTTTCTAATCAAGAAAGAGCTTGCTTGCCATCACAACCGTCAGGTTAAAGTCCTGGTCCTGTAAAATGGTCCTAACTGGCGACACTTTTTTTTCCCCAGAATGGTCTATCACAGTCAGAGAAAAACCTGAATTTTAAAGATTCAGCTGCTGAACGTAGTCTATCTGAAAAACCACGTATATATGGTTTCCCTCCAAAAACAATTTCAGGAACAGCATTTTTGCTACTCTAATTTATTTGAAGTTAATTCCAACCCTTGCTATCACCAATCCTGGTTTCTCCTTGGCTACTCCATCTCTCTTTTTGCTCAGTCAGTTCCACCCACTCCTCATCATATTCCTCAGTAATCCTATCAAAAAATCAATTTGCTACTTCCTCTGCTATTCAAGTGGCTTATCCAGCAATTCTGCCCTTTTATGGAAGAGAAACGAGGGTGGAAATAAGCTCCCCTCTGTAACACAGGCATAACTGGGTATCTCATGCAGGTACTGTGCCACTTTAGATCATTCACAGGCTGCCACACCTTAATCAAACCTCATCAAGATGGAAATGTTCATTAGAATTCAAGAGCACTTGCTGAATTATAATCAATTTTTTCACTGAAAGCATTTAATTTTAGGGTAATGTAACAATCAGAAATGCTATTGAGGAAGAAGACTTCCATGTTCCTAGGACTAGCCCAGGGACAAAGACCTGGGCATTTAGAAAAGCCTTTAGATCTATGGGGAGCTCTAGGTCTTAGATATTAAAGGACTTCAGTGGCTATGTGTTTAGTCCATCTGGGTCAACAGAAGACAAAAATATGACAGTATGTGAAAACTGTCCCCAAACTTAACAACGAGGGGTTAATTACCCTCTGCAAAAAATGAAGCTGAAGTTTCAACCTAGGGGTGGAAATTTTCCCTAAAGGCAGCAGACACCCCTAAACAATAACTTGTAAAGCAGAAAGTTGAAGTCTTGTCTTCAAATTTGTGAATAAGGTATAGCTCTCACTGGGGGTCTGTCAGCATGGAAAACTTTGGCATCAGTGACTGTTTCACCACAATATGCCAAAAAAAGAACTAGTAAAAAAAGAGAAGGCAGAGATACCAAGTCATGCCTCCTGTCCCAGGGTACATCCAAAGCACAGTATGAGTTCTGCTTCCTGCTGAAACTCCCTGTATTGAGCATTGGTTCAAACTGGTGGTTATTTTTAAATATAATTTTGATACAATTTCAGACTAAAAACTGCAAGAATAGTATAAAGAATTCCTATGGTTTCCACACAAACATTATGTCAGTATTGAGCACTTGCTTTGCTTTATCTCCTCTCTGTCTCTATGCCTCCCTCTCTTTTTTCTCCTCCTTCCTCTAAACTCTTTCATGTAAGTTGCAGATATAAGGCTGCTTCACTCCTAAATACTTCAGTGTCTATTTCCTTCTAGTTATGGTGTAATTATCAAAAGCAGAAAATTAACTACTTCCACTGTATTGCCTATTCAATAGACCTTATTTGTATTTCATCAATTATCCCAACAGCGGCCTTTATGATGACAATCAAAATCCCAAATCACATTAATTAGTTGTTTTGCCCCCTGTTATTAGAACGGTGCTTCAGCTTTTTATGACAGTAACTCTGGAATAGTATGCATCATTTACTTCATAGAAGGTTCTGCAATTTGGGTTGCTCAGCAGTGTCTCTATGAGTGAATTAAGTCTAACATTTTTGCCAGGACATCAAAGTGATGTTCTTATCTCCTTGCTGATACCATCAGAAAGCATCCATGCCAAGATGCCTTATCACTGGCATTAACTTAAATCACTGTGCTAAGATATTTTCTGCCAGGTTTCTCTATTATAAAGCTATTATTCCCCATCACCCCGTAATTAGTAAGTAGTGGGAAGCTACTTTGATTGTATGTAAATTTGCTGTCACTATTCAAACTTTCACACAGGTGAAATTGACTCCTGCTTGATTATTATTATCCAGGTTGCCTAAAGTTATTTTCATCATTCCTTCTTCATGCATTAAGTAACTTTCTGTCATAAGGAAATCCTTTCTGTTTTTCCCTTTGACATTATTTACCTACATACCAATATTAATTTATAACACAGATCATAATACATGCAAGTACAATAGATGTACTATCATTACTTATTTTGATGTTCAAATTGAAATATATTTAGCCACAAACAAATGGGGCTTTTTTGAAATTCAGATTTCTGACTTTTAGTGAATATTTTCAATTTTCTAAACTAGGCCTTGGAAAACTGTGCCATTAGTTATTATTTTCTAACACAGTAGTTTTTCCTATATATTTATTCAATAAAGAGAGTGAAACAAAATGCAATCACTTACCAATAGCCCAAGTGACCTTTAAACATTTATCATGCACATAAACATGTTCACTATTAGCTTGTACATTGAGTGATGAGATAACCAACGTATCCACAAACACTGAACAATGTTTAATCCCCTGGAGCCTGATGCCAGTGTAGTGATCCAAGACTGACAAAGAATATTCACTTAATACATTTTTAAGCAAAAATGAATGAATAAAACAAAATTACTTATATAATTCAAAAATGTAAATGACAGACAAAATTATAGTAGTCCTTTAAACATATTTCAAATGGTAAGTACAGTATCAGAGTACCCTGCAAATGATGTTAATCTACTTTAAATATACAGGACAGAGATATGACTAGAGTATAATAAGATTTTTCTCTTAGTTTTCTATCAGTCACATGCTTTCATTAAACAAAAACTATATATCCTTCTGGTATTCTAGCAGAGTTTGAAAGTACTATGCATCTGATGTTTATGACCCAGGTGAAGAAGCATTGATTAGGGAAGTTAGAGCCATGGGTTCAGAAAGTGAGCACTTGGTAGAAATAAGGAACTGATGCACTGTTACAGACCTTACCCAGAGAAGTAGTTGCTTGTGTAATAAAATGTAACTGATGAAGCACTTTTCTTCTTTAATATTTACTTTGAATTCCACATTGAACAAGGCAAGAAAAGAAACAATTATCAGTATGCCCTGCCAACTGCCAAAAATAATAGTTCTACCAAAACCTCACCCCTCTCTTAGATTTTGCTCATTAATCACATATTTTCAAAGGGGTTATACCAGATAAGGACCTGTACCTTAGCAAGTGGGACCATGGTCCATTCTCTCAGAAACAGGAACTGGTGTAATAGAAACCACACTATCTAGACCAGGCTAAAGTTTAAAGAGTTGAAGTTCAGGTCTTTATTAAATGCATCAGAAAATTAGTAATGACCTTAACTCAATGCTTTAAAACTTTTTCTCCATTAATTATTTCAAGAGTTTCCTTAAAATCCCATTTTCCCATTTTCTGCCTAGATCAAATCTAGTATTTAATTCTCAGCATCAAACTGCCCCACTTTATAGAGAAGGTCCTAAATCAAAATTCCCTACTCAAACAGCCCACAGTTTCAGGTTGCTGCTACCAAGTCTTTTATAACATTCCCCCAGCAATTCTAGATCAGGCAGAGGACTTGGACTTTCCTCTTCTCCAAACCCACATGCCGCCAACCCTCTTTTCTCTTGTCCCTTGTATCCCTAGGAGTGTAGAGGAAGAGAGAAGCTAGAAGCAATTGCTACTTAAAAATCAAGATGTTACTGTGCAGGACAGGAGGCAATGGTTGCCTTTAGGGTAAGCAGATCACCCACTGCTCTTCATCTGGCTCTCACTTGCTCTGGTCATATCTTAGCCAAATTTCTCTTCTTCCCTTGGTGGGGCAAAGGGTGGCTGAGTAATGGAACACAGGTAAAGCACTTTAAACTGTGCTCAGTAAATGAAGATGACTTCTTTAAATAATCTAAACTTAGACTAGGTGGCATAAAAATATTATAGGGAAGAAGAAAGGGAAGAATGAGGCCATTCAAAACTCTAAAGATAGTTCTGACTACTGTTCATTCCACGCAAAAAGGCCAGGGATGTATGTTTTCTCTTCCTAAATCCCAGCGCATGTTCATCACATAACTGTGGAGTTTGCTAATTTGAAAACTACTGGATTAATGCAAAAATGATCTATCATAAAACTTTAGGCCTCAGTCATACATCTAACTGTGATATTTAACAAGTTATTTAATGTTATCTTTTAGTTTATCTGCGAGTTGGAATTAATAATGCTTGTCTCAGGTTAGCCAAAATCTGAAGGGAAAAATGAGAAACAAGTATACCTGCATTGCACAAATGAAAAATGAGATATTCAAATTCTAATATATTTGATTTTCTTTCTATAATATATTATTAAATATAATAGGTATGATAATACTTAACTTTCATTGGTTACTTTGTGAATTAGAAATAATGCAAGTGAAATGCTTGACATAAAATAGAAGGCCAATAAATTATGGCTATTATATTTGACATTATTACTACCCAGGGACTTTAAAGTAATTTCTGCCTCCTGGAGAAGAATATGACAGAACAGCTGTGCAAACAATGTACAAGTTCCTTGAAATTAATAGAAAATGTTCATGTCTCAACTTTCAGGAGTCCATTGTGTTCTTGTTTGCTAAATGAGAACACCATGTGCAGTGGAAATGAGTCAGTTCTGCCCAACCTTCCTTAGCATGTTATAAAATTTGGCATGATGTTAATTAGCAGTAGTCATTTCTCTTTAAGACTCACACTGATGTGTTTCATCAGAATTGCATTCCAAAATAAATAGGATGTTTATTTTTATCACCACACCTTTAGAGTCACCAATGGCATAGAAGCCAGCTTGCCTCTAGAAACTCCCAAAGTAAATAGCATGCATATCTCTTTACAGGCTTATCATCTGGTCTAAACATGTTACCACACATCTAGATGATCTTTGTGAAAGTCCTCTAGCTTTGTTACATGCGTGAACCTCTCATTTGCCTCACACAGTTTCATTATTCTGATCATATTTGATCCTCACACTGCCCATATGATTTAAGTAGGTCTGATGGTCTCAGTTTATATCTTGAGGACTTGAGATGCCATGAACTGAAGTGAATTCCTCAGGGTGAATGGTTAAGACAGAACTATAACCCAAATGTCCGCATCTAGCTTCTTTTCCCAGAATTGTGCTATTGTCACAACAAAAATACCCCCAACAATCCAACCATTTCAAAAATGGCCACAAATACATTCAGATGGTTATAAAGAAATCCTTCTAATGAGTAGATCTCATCTTGCTATGAGTGGTATACAAGATGAAAAAACTTGATATTTCAAAGGAGAAACTTCAGTAATAACTCAAGATAAGAACTAAACTTTCAAAAACTGATTTCATCTAAGTGTGAAGGCAACAGGAAAAACTTCAGGTCATAAGTCTGTGCTATTTCTGGCTCCAATTGTCTGTGTAACTGAATAAAATCCTCATCTCTCGAAGGTACCAGTTGTATCATCTCTAAAATGAGTTGAACTAATGCATCTGAAAGAATGTTGAAATTATCAGAGCCAGAAGTCAGCAGCATACTCGTTGGAGATATTCATCGATTTAGTAATCATTTACTGAGCATAAGAATGTATAAGATAGAAAGCTAAAACTAATACAATTGGGCCCTCCCTGGTGGCGCAGCGGGTTAAAGCACTGCACTAAGAAGCTTAAGCCACTTCCGCATGAGTTCGATTCCCGCCTGCCGGGGAGGATTCCACATGGCGCGGCAAATCTCTCCTGATCCGCCCTCTACTCCCCTCAGCAGTGTACTTCGTCGATCTGCCTGTTCTGCTCCCCACTCTGTCTCTGGT
>NW_004567119.1:32078981-32175024 GCF_000260355.1 Condylura cristata
AAAAAAAAAAACTAATACAACTTACGTGATCTTTACAATGAAATACATAACTGTTCTTATGAATAAGATGTGGTAAAATACATGGTTGTGCCAACAAGTACCAAATTTAAAAGTACAGACTCTGACATCTACTCCCAAGGTTATTTGAAATGTCTTGTCACTGAGATTTTCTAATTTTAAGAGCAACAGATTTTCCCTCTTCTGCTCATTCACCCAGTTCGCCCTGGGTGTGAGAGAAGCAGCTTCACTGAGCCATCTCATGCTTCAAAGAGATCTTCGTGGCACAGAAATAATCGGCTAATGTGACCACCCACTTTGGGTTAAGGTGCACTCACTTTCCACATTTAGTCTTTAAGATGTATTCTTTTATGATTATTTTCCCCTATTAAAGACTTTTCTGAAATCCCGCTAAGCCTGTTTTTAACCAAATATGGTCTTCTTTCCACACTATGATTTTCAAGTAACGCAATCCGTTTGTTAGGGGAGGAAGAACTCAATTTATATGCATAAATTGAGGAATATGGAGGAATATGGAGGAAATAGTTGTTCATCTTGAATTTTAATGCATGCCTCTTTATTCATCTTGACAGAAATGATGTCAACAGGGAAAAGATCTCTCCTTTAAAATACTTGAATCTCTGGTGATTTGGGGATGGGAAGCCCAAGGGAATTGCAAATGAGATGGAAAAAGGCACAAAATGATTTAAAAATAAACTATTTTATATATTTAAAAAATTCTAATCTCTTCACAAAGAAACATGAAAAATTTATACCAAAGCAGCATACTAATAATTCTTTTTTTTTTAAAGATTTTATGTATTTATGCATACAGAAATAGGGTATAGCCAGAGGTGCAGAAATGGTTAAGAGGCTTCACTAGAGACAGAGTGGGGAGCAGAACAGGCAGATCAATGAAGTACACTGCTGAGGGGAGCAGCGGGAGAGACGGGAGAGGTCTGCTGTGCCATGTGGGTCACCTCCGGAGCGGAGACAGAACTCACACTGAAGTGGTCACAGCTTGGCTTAGCTTCACAGTGCAGCAACCTACTGTGCCATAGTGAGGGCCCTAATAATTCTTAATGTTACTGTCAACTCTTTTCGAATGAAAATCAGAAAGCTATTTTTAGTTCAATTATTTGTCTTTTTTATGTTGGTTTGCTAGTTTCAGGTTGCTTACAAATACGATGTGACGGTCTCTTTACCCAATTTATCCATTCCTGCAGTCTAAGCTACCAACTCTATGAGATCATTAGCAAGTCTAACATCCTAGTAATCTAGACTGTTTTGGAATTGCAAACCTGTATTTTAGTGATATCTGATACTTTTAGTAATATCTGATATTTCAAATCCAACAAAAGCATACTACCTTCCTTTATCATCAAAGATGGAGACTTTATTATTGCTCTTTTCCACGCCTCAAGAAGTTCATTTATTACCAAATTAAAAAAAGGATTCAAAATTTCCACAGCCTCTCCAATCCAATTGTTACCTATATTAATCATAGAAACACTGTCAGGTATCACACAGGAGAGTGAGTTTTAACAGCAGAGAGAGCTGAGTTTTAATCACCACTGAAGGTGTGATAGTGGGCAAGTTATTCAGTCTCTATAAATCCACTTTACGCAGGCAATGAGGGATTTTAAAAAACCTATCTGATAGGGCTGTGTGAGGATATAAAAAGCTAACAAATATGAAATGCTAAGGAGTTAGTTACCTTAGGCCCCAGATCAGAGGAAGATCACCATCGTCTCTCTCTTTTCTAGACTATGCTAATAGATTACCAGGCTGTCAGACTCTCTGCTTTCCTCTAATTTTAGACTCCCTCCACAGTGAAGATCTATTACCAACTCTTCTTAGTCAAAATCTTCCTGGGTGCCCATGGAAAACCAGAACTTTGTAGTGAAGGAACAAAGCCACCATCCCTCCAACTCAGGGCTCAACAGCAGCACCCGTAGCCCTGATGAAATATAACAAGTAATATCTCTTGATAAGATAAAATTTGAAGTAGTCAACATTACCTGTGTTATGTCAGAGCAAAAAAAAAAAAAAGAAAGAAAATTCTTTGGAATCCACTCAACCCTGTAAATCCAGTTTACACTTTATAGGAAATACAGCGGATTGAGTAACAAGCTAAAATAACACCAATAAGACAAATTGAGCAGGGAGAACATGGATAATTGGAGAGGTCTATTTATCAAATTTGTGAGACACACTAAAAAAAGGACAGAGAAGTTATTACTCAAATTATAAGAAGTTCAAAAACTATTAACAATAGATACGATAGTCCTAGTTTAGATACTGCTTTGTCAAGCCCACTATAAAGACAACTCAAAAACAATTAGAAATTTTTAACACAGTTGAACAGACAATGTTAAGAAAATGATAATTTTTAAAGATTTGATAGTTGTATTTGTAAAATAAGACAGTTATTGCTTAGATATGCAAACTAAACCATTACAGGTAGAATCGCTACTAAAGTGGCAGCACTTTAAAGCATTGCTGTATTAAAAATACATGAACACGGGCCCTCCCTGGTGGCACAGAGGGTTAAAGCACAGCACTGAGAAGCTAAAGCCACTTCCGCATGAGTTCGATTCCCACCTGCCCTGGAGGTGACCACATGGTGTGGCAGACCTCTCCTGGCCTGCCCACTGCTCCCCTCAGCAGTGTACTTCGTCAGTCAGCCTGTTCTGCGGACTGATGAAGCCTCTCGCGGCTTCGGCACCTCTGGCCTGTACCCCAGTTCTGTATGCATAAATAAATAAATCTTAAAAAAATACAAGGTGATTACCAGAAGGGAAGTGAGAAGGGGTCTAATCCATGATACAAAGTGGAACTAGTCTTTTGGTGGCAATCATAATGCAATGCGCACACAAGTTGAATTATACTATCATATACTTGACACCGGCATAGTATTACAAATGAATGTAACTTCAATAAAAAGTGTTTTCACAATGTTTGTAAAACCCATAATCTTGAATACATTACCATCGTCTACAAAAGAGCAAAATCAAAAAATAATGTCAACCACATGTCACTTAAATTTTTGTAATTGCTACATTAAGAGAACAGAAAGAAATAAAAGGCACAGTTTACTTAACTTAATATGTCCAGTTATTATCATTTTAACATATAATCAATGAAAGTGAGGTCGTTAACATTCTATCTGCATACTAAATCTTCAAAATCCCACGTATTTTTGACATACAGCACATTTCAGTTTGGAGTAGCTAGTTTCTTCAGTCTCCAACTCCAAAGAGCACATGAGATAAGATTCAAATTCCTCTGGAATAACATAAAAGGCTGCTCCTAATCTGGCCTTAGCCTGCGTTACCAGCTCCACTTCCCGCCCCGCACCGCGTGCTTCCTTCTCCCCCACCAAGCCCAGCTTCCAACCCGGCCTTCCCTTCCCTCCTTCACGCTGAGGCCTCAGCTTCTCAGTCTGCCGCTGGCTACGAGTATGCTACGCTTTTTTTTTTTTTTTAAGATTTATTTATTTGTGCATACACAACTGGGGTACAGGCCAGAGGTGCAGGGGTGGCGAGAGGAATCACCAGAGACAATGGGGAGCAGAACAGGCCGACTGATGAAGTTCACTGCTGAGGAGAGCAGCGGGCAGGTCAGGAGAGGTCTGGCAGGCCATGTGGGTCACCTCCGAGCTGGGGGATGGAACTAGTGGCCACGGCTCGCTTGCAGTGCTGCACTTTAATCTGCTGCACCACCAGAGAGGGCCAAGGATGCTACTCTTTACATATCATCGAGGCACCTGAGATTTCCACAAGGGCTTGCTCTCTTCCATCTCTGGCTAAACATTTAGCTTTATAGTGAAGAGCATGCCATTATCATCTTTGGACTCCCAATAAACTGGTAGGTAGGAGGGAAAGAGAGGGAGGGGGAGAGGGTTGGGGGGAGGGAGGGGGTTGGGTGGGAGATTTTAAAGCATGAATGTGAAACATGACTTCACATTACAGCCTTTCCTTCTTACCCCTGATTGGAAATCTTTTGTTCTTTCCAGAACGGCAGGGTCTTATTCTTTTCCTACATAACCACAAAATCAGAACACAGATGCCTGTTTGTTTAGAAATACCAAAATTATGACATCAAAATAAAGCATTAGCAACAACATTGTTGATCACTTACTGGTGCCGAGATGAGGATCAGAATAGCCATAAGGAGAAAATGTTCGTCTTGGAAATTTTTTGTTTTTAATAATAGTGATCTGTATGACATCAGGAAATGTGGACAAGTCAACTAAAATAGGCCTCATTTCATAAATCCATAAAGCAAGGTTAAATGAAGTCATTTAAAAAATGAAAATTTTTTAGTCAGTAAAATTTATTTTAGCTTTAAATTTTTATAGTTTCAGAGTTTGTTCTTAACATATTCTCATAGTAAATCTAAGTTACCACAACCATTTTGTGAGGACAGAGCTTTGGTTTCAGAACATGGTAAAATTCCAGACTATAAAGCAGGAAATGGGGGCCCTACCTGGTGGCGCAATAGGTTAAAGTGCAGCACTGCAAGCTAGCCTCAGTCACTTAAATGTGAGTTCAATCCCCCACCCCGGAGGTGATCCACATGGTGCAGGCCTCTCCTGTCATGCCCTGTGTTCCCCTCAGCAGTGTGCTTCATGGATCTTGCTGTTCTGCTCCCCATTCTGCCTCTGATGAACCTTCTCACTGACCCCACACCTCTGGCCTGTACCCCATCTCTGAATGAATAAATAAAACTAAAAAAATAAATAAATAAAGCAAGAAATGGGACATTGATTTATTTATAAAAATAATTTATATGGGTCCTTCCTAGTGGCGCAATGGGTTAAAGCACCACATTATGAAGCTCTCCAAAGCCACTGTGGCACGATTTGCTCCCCCTTCAGGGAGCTGACCCACATGGCATGGCAGACATCTGCTCACCCGCTGCTCCCCTCAGCAGTGTATTTCAGTACATCTGTCTGTTCTGCTCCCCACTCTGTCTCTAATGAATCCTCTCACCCACCACACCTCTTGCCTGTACCCCAATTCTGTAAGCATAAATAAATAAATCTCTTTTAAAAAATAATTTATATGTTTAACTTCACAGTTTATGACTTCAGTAATCATATGATATTCTTTGACATTCCAGAGTTAACCTACAAAGGTAGCTTCTGTCTCTTCTAGGACATTCAATGACCGTTTTTACAACTGTTTGTGTTTAATGTTTATATGAATGTTTGCCTATCTATAAAAATATATGAAGTATTCATCACAACATAAAAAGTCTTAAAGGATGTTTTTGGTACAGAATGTGGGGATTGAGTGAAATTAATGTTGCTTTCAGGCTCAGGAGAACAGAAGTGAGCTTTGCATTGGTGCAGAACCTTCTCACCCTGAAGAAGTCCTTGTTCAGATCAAGTCTTTTTCTCTCTCTGCTTACGCCCATTATTTTGGGTGGTTAAGATTCAACACCTACTGTATCATGATACTACTATAGAGCAGGATAGCACCACAAGTCTCCAGAACTCGCTATGAAGGTCAGACACTGGTTTCTAAGACAAGATTACAGAGATTCTCCCGTTACCCCCCAACTCCTGCTCCAGATCTTAAGAAACCAAATATCCAGGGGAAAATGATTGAGATATTATGAAAACAAGGCGAGTAAAGTAACTGCAAAATGCTACGTTTGCAACTGATTTGGCTGCTTGTTGTTTGTTTGTTTTTGAGTTTCTGTTGTACCTTCTCTGGTTGGATCCTGCTTCTCAAAAGCAGCTGTTAGTGAATAGACTCTTTGCTCTGGTAAGATGAGACGGATTGAGGTAAAATCTAATTAACACGGGTATAAGAGGTCTGCAGCACATTACAGCCTATTCAGATGATTTAGGATATCTGTTCATAAGAATCCCTTGTTTAAGAAGTTGTTTCATTTATTAGAGACTGAAGGAGCATTTCTCAATGTGGAGTGTGAAGTCCACTGACAAATATCTTTCAGAAACTCAGTAAAAAGGCAGATTCCTGAACACTTTTCCAGATCTATTAAATCAGATCTGGGGCATAGAAATCCTGGTTTTTATCAACTGCCCCAAATGATTCTAATGAACTGGGGTAAAATTCTTCCAAACATAAGCAGAGATTCCCATAGGAACTTTTGGGATCAGTGGTTAAAAAAAAAACAAAAAAACTACCACGTATTTTCTGAGTGTGCTTTAGTAGATCAGATGCTTGAAGCAACAAAATATTTCCCCATTTTTCTTTGATTCAAGTCTCACACCATGTCTTTGGCCTCGATCTTACCCTATTGCTTTAGTACAGTCCACAGCTAGTGGAAGAGGTCATTACACAACTGAAGTGAGTATTCAAACCCCGATAGCAGTCCAGGAGATTTTACTCTTCAAGAACTGCTCCAACCAACACAAGCTTGAAATTCAGATAGGGATTGATAAGTAGAAACACTGAGTCATTTTTTAAAATGTAACACTTAAGGAGTGCTCCTAGTTCTAAATTGTCTTGACCTAAAGAATACCCTGATGTAATTATGAACCCAGGTCATAATCTTTTCTTTCTAAATCATACACTGCAGAGATGCAGAAGCTGAATAACTGTTTTCAAATCTCTTTTATCTGACACCTTGGTCATCAATGGGTGTGAAAACTGAATGTGCCCACAGGGATCAGATTGTGGATGGCTGTGAGTGTGGCCTTGCTTTTCTGTCTGCCCACACAGAAGGAGGTCGTCTTCCAGAACATTCGTCTTCCAGAACATTTTACAGTGTGATTGTAAAACCTAGGTTCCTACTAGTGCATTTATAATACTTTTGTAACTAAAAAAAGTTACAAAGTCCCTCTTTTTTTTTTTCACAAATATTGAGCACTTTATTAATGATCTATTTGGCATAAGGGAGAGGAGGATATTGAAAAAAATTCCTGTTCTTAGATTGTTCACAATCTCAGATGAAAGATAACAAAATAGATAATGATTACTTCTTTTAAGATTTATTCTTACTTATGCATACAAGAACTGGGGTATAGGCCAGAAGTATGGGGGTGAGAAGTTTCATGAGAGACAGAATGGGGAGCAGAACAGGTGTATCTACTGAAGTACGCTGGTAAGAGGAGCACAGGGTGAGACAGGAGAGCTCTGCCGCCATATTCAGCTCCCTGGCCAGGAATCGAACTCAGGTTGCAGTGGCTGCATAGTTCTGAGACTTAACCCCTTGCACCACCAGGAAGACCCAGATATGATTATAAAGTAGGACAACATACAGGGAAAAAGAAAACACAATTGGAAGGAGAAGAAAACAGCAGTTAATGACTGAGCTATAATCTCAATGACCATCACTTGAATACTACTACAAACATGAGCCACTTTGCCACTCCACATCTCCATCACAGCACCTCACTTTGGCAGGTGACCAAATTCAAAATTTTTCTTATCCTCACTGACAGTCACAACAATTACTTGCTTTGTGTTGTAGAGCTTAAAGGACTAGAAGTTTAACCATTAATTTTAATTAGTTTAATAATACCCTCAGTAAATTAAAGTGTTACCTATACACCATTAGTATCTCTTTTCTCCACCATTATTAATTTTTGTTAAAAGAGAATTTGCATTCTTTCAGAAAAAGAACTGATTCAAGCACAAATAGTTAATTTTGGAGGTGACACCAAGAAGTTATGAAGAAGTGGGTAAGGGAAGAGACGAGCAGAGGGTGGAAATAAAAGTCACCTGTCAGACAAGTCACCACTGCGGATAAAAAGCACATTCGCTCTGGACAACAACACACCCGCCAAATAGAGCAACAGTGGGGATACTTAAACACCCACCATGATCTGAGGGTTGCTCCCCAAAACTCTTCAGTTCTCTGACACTTCACCAGGCAAAACCCAGCAGTCATGCCCCACCTAGTGATGCTTGCTTACGGCAACCAAGGCAGGATACTAGTGACACAGGGCCACACCAGGCCAGGCAGCCCTAGGAGGGTGGTGGGGTAGAGTGTGCAAAAAAAAAACATGTGCAGAGGTGCTGAGTGCAGAATAAAGACACCTGCCCAAGAACCCTGCAGCCCTGTCTGGGCCCGTGACGTACAACTCTTCCCCCATAAAAAAAAAAATCCCAATCTCCTTGCTGAAGGGGAGTCTTTAGAGTATCTTAGCTAATGAATGGCTAAGAAGATTCCATGCCAGTTCTCCATTTCTAGAACAAGAAGAAAATTTCCACTTGCTGTGCTGAACTCATTTTCATTTAATAGCGTGAAAGATTCTGAAAAGGGAAAGAGCCAACCAGGGGTTGATGGTTTCAGCTCCCACCATCTGACAGAAAAATATAGGACTGGCTACTGGAATTGGCTGGAGTGCCCTGAAGTTGAAAGAAGAAAAAAAAAATGACTATGCTGGTTGTATCTGCAAAAGAAAAGGGGACATAAATTGAAAACATTTTGAAAGAAATATTTTAGTTATTCATCATCCTTCCCTCTGGTCCCACTTTCAAAAATCTGCATATAACCTTGGGCATAATTTACAAAATGGAGTCAATGCATATATTTTATTTTATGCTCTATTATTTGATAACTTATAATTTATCATCTATTTTCAAATGCCTATATATTCAGAAACATCGCTAAACACTACACGATATTCTTCCCTACAGACATACCTTCTGTTCATTTCTTTGATATTTCTTGAGATCCCATGAGGAGCCAGCCACCAAGCACAGAGACTGGGATAGATAAGAAACAGATTCGAATGTTTTGAAGAGTGAATCAACAAGTACAGTATGTGCTAACTTCAACACCAAAAATAAATTCAACTGAAAGAGGTCACTCAGAAAAAGCAGTGAACTCAAGACCACCAGAGAAGTTCCCCAACTGGGGGACTTGTGAGTTATGTTGTGAAGGGTGAGTGGATGGATACATAGCAAGGAGGGCGAGCCACAGGGGAGGATGGAGCCGTGCAAGGAACAGAGGTGGGAGACTTTTTGCCATGACAGCATGTGCAAACCTACTCATTCACCAATTCATTCCCCAATTCTCCCTCCCATGAGGGTCATTCAAATTTTTCTCTCTTGTGTGTTACAGGTAATATTTCAGTGAACATCTCTCTGCTTCCACCTTTTGTCTCCATTGGATTATTTTTTAAATAATCTGAAACGGGGACCTCTGAAGCTGGAATTCCAGGTCGCAGGAGAAGCTCTTTTTTTGGGAGCTTGTTCTTTTATCTGCATCGCAGATAAAAGAATTTCCAGCTAAAGATCCAGTGGCCTCAAGGGAGTCGTTCCAGTGTGAGACAGGGTCTGCAGAGATTTCTCTCCTTCTCTTTTTTGTTTTGGTGTTAATTCTTTGCTTTTTCCTTGCAGGAGTCTACAGTGTGGTTAGCATAGAGCTAAAGTGGTCCACAGGGTAGAACACCAGAGTTAAAACTATAAATCATCTTGAAACATAATAGGACTCTTAATTGGGGTTTCCTATTTTTTTTTAAAAAAGATTTATTTATTTGTACATACAGAACTGGGGTACAGGCTGGAGGCTCAGGGGCGGTGAGAGGCTTCACCAGAGACAGAGTGGGGAACAGAACAGGCAGATCGACCAAGTACACTGCTGAGGGGAGCAGCGGGTGGGTCAGGAGAGGTCTGCCACACCATGTGGTCACCTCCGGGGCAGGCGGGAATCGAACTCATGTGGAAGTGGCTTTAGATTCTCAGTGCTGTGCTTTAACCCGCTGCGCCACCAGGGAGGGCCGGGGTTTCCTATTTTAACTGAATTGAACTAACAACTAGAAAGTAAGTCATTGCCTTCTTAAAAAAAAAAATTTAGGGCCCTCCCTGGTGAAGCCTCTCACCGCCCCTGAGCCTCTGGCCTGTACTCCAGTTCTGTATGCACAAATAAATAAATCTTAAAAAAAAATTTTTTTAAAACTTTGAAGACTATCTCAGTTATTTATATTTTGTTTCTAAAGCAGTTCAACAAATACTTCTATGCTCATCAAATCTTCAAGTTAAAAGAGAAGTGCTTGAAAAGAGAAAGCAAAACACCCTCTTTAATCCTTTATTAATATAACTTAAAAAATTTTGAAATCAATTTGAAGCGAATTTTTTTTAATTATACAACACAGACAAAAAACAGTTTGGCAAACAATAGAATAAGAAGTTGAAGCAATGTTCACCAAAATCACAGTTTATGTCAAATACTGAAAAAAGAAAATTGTATTCTCACTTTCTTTACAGAATTCAGGACTCTTGATTTAGCTAATTAGTCATATCATATATATATAAAGAAATAAAATTAAATAACCTTGATTCACACAATTCTGGGCTTTTACATAAGAAGCTTTGTTTACTTTCCTGTTTTCAACTTTTCTTGATTAGTTGCATACTTAAAAGTGATTATTGCTTCAAATGAAATTGCTTCAAACCGTTCCCCAATTAAATTATGTAATGTCTCTCTTTCCTTTGATTTTTTTTTAAATCATTATTTCTTTCAAAATATATTTTTTAAAATGTAACACAGAAAACTTCTCCACATCACTTTACCTAGTCCAGCTTCTATCCAGGGACAAAGCTCAAATGATCTTTTGAGCCATTTGGTCCTCACTCAAGCAAATTATCTTAAAAGGGGGGTTGAAGGTGCTAATTTCTAAATTTCTCTCTTCCTATGTTACATAAGCACACTCCTTGAGACACAGAATCTCCGTGCTCATTTCTGGCAATCAAATACAAACTGATAAAGCAGTATCCTATAGCCTGTCCACCTCAGACCCATCAACATGATGGGCAAATCGAGGTCCTCTTGACCTCTTGCCACCATCATATAACTAACCCTTACTAAGCTGTTAAAGGTAATTAGGGACTTAAGAGTGTAGCACAACACTACTGACCACCTACTCTGTGCCACTATTCTATGAACTGGGGATATAATGATATTGAAAAAGACACGGTTAAAGCAGTTTGCCAATGCTGGGTAAAAGATGAAGGCATGACCATTTCAACACAGTGTGACAAGTAGTGGTATGTTGGGCAGGGAGAGAATGGAAAACCAATTGTCCTTCAGGATTTTTTCTTTTGTCCAAAATGTTAAGTTTCCGTAAATTGTTCTCAGAAAGACAAACTCCCCTCTTCCTGGAACTGGAAAGTCCCTTTACTTTTGAAAACGCATACTAAACATCCTTAGGATCTTGCTGATGATTTAGCAAAGAGTTGCAAGCACTTTTTAATGAAGTCACTCAAGATAGTGAGTGAATGTCCGAGGTGAGTGATGAGAAAATCTACTGAAAACAAACCAAGGGAACATCTGGCCTTTACTTATTTACAGGGAAGGAGGTGGAGGCTAAAGAGATCTAGTCACTTATCCAAGGAAACACAGCTAATGAATGGTTAAGAAGATTCCATGCCAGTTCTCCTAACTTTCATTCATTCCCTTCTTCTTTCCCATAATGAACATTTACAAAGTATCTACCGCATATGGGTGCAGCAAAGCAATGCAGGAAATTTTACAGGGCAGATTCTTTGCTCCATCTCCTTCAACTGAGTGCTGAATACCAGCTACATATTATGACAGAAGTAGGGTTCATTAAGGTAGCCCTTGTTTATCTGAACAGATGAGATGAATACAATTAGAAAGTCTGAATTAATATGCAGTATACAAGGTGATGTGAGTCCACAGGTTATATAATTAATGAGCTGCCGTATACTAGTAGAATATTCACAATCTAATCAGAATAGCAGCTCTGTTGAATGAGGACAAGTGACCTGAACTGTACCTTTGATCTTAATCTTAGGGAAAAAGAAGAGAGGAAAGCAGCAACAGGGGGGAGTCACACCCTAAATTAAAGATTAAGGAAAAGGCTTAGAAAAGTTGCTGCTGTCCACTGACAAAACTGGGAGCGGAAGTCCAGCCTGTGGATCCTTAATTTCCAGTTCTCAACTTGGACTCACCTGACCACTGCAGCACTACAGGAAAGTGTCTTCAGGTTGTGTTGCAAAAACTTATGAAATGAAAACAAGTAGTGTCTGTGAGTTTATTATAGCAATTATTGAACTGTACTTAGATGAGTTTCAGGACATTTAGCTTTCAGATACAACAGGTTTATGGAAAGTCTCAGTAACGCTTTCAACGCTAAGTGACTAGCCAGAAACAGAAACTGACGACGTGCTGTATGCACTTGCACCCTTGGCTACTAGAATCCTTGAAGAACTTCCTCTTTGGTGGTTCTTCTTTATTTGGGGGACTTGTAGTACCACACTGGCAGGTGCCCCGTTGTTTCCGACGCATTCCAGACACCAAAAATGTGGGAGCTCCCATCTCTCATGTTCAGTCTAATGAAATCTTTAGAAACTACAACGTGTGTGTCATTTCACCGCTGCACATGTACTAACACCCATATGACTAAGAGGTCACGACAAAAAGAACAAAACACCCATGCTGATTTATAATTCTGCCTGCCAGAAAATTATAAACCAACGCTGCTTAAATAAACCGTATTAAAAACGAAAATAACTTGGCCAGCATTTTGATAAACACCAGTCATTGTGTAGATGTCCCGAAAATATAGAGGTAGTCAATGTTCACTGCACTCCACCTGGGACAAGAAACAAGAACCAAACAGACTAGAAATTGGGAAGACACTAGCGTCTTCCCTTAGGTGAAGATGCTAGTCAGGATGTCAGTGTCACTATCATCTTTTGTAAGATAATTTACACGGAAGGGAGGAAATAAGCATCATCTGGCATCATGAAAACATTCAATCATTCCATATGCAAATGCACAGACTATGACAATATAAAGCCCCTTTTAGTCTTTCATGACTGAGGTAATACAGGTTTACAACCTGTGTATGATGTGAAGGTATAGGTCCTCAAATCTACACACCAAAAGGCTATTAGACTCCCTCCTCCCTTTGTTCCCACCTTCATCATCCTCCCTTTTAGCAGCCTCAATACTATACTCATAATTCTAGGGTTTGCTTTTGTAGTTTTACCTGTTCCTTTGTTTTTGCTCTCTATTCCACATAGGAATGAAATCACTTGTATTTGTCTTTCTTCTCTGATTTATTTTGCTTAGCATAGTCCCCTCTAGTTCCACCCATGTTATGACAAATGGCAAAAGTTCATCTTTTTATAGCTGAGTATAATTCCATTGTATATACCACATCTTCTCAAACCACTGCTCTGTGGATGAGTATTTGTTTCCATAACTTGGCCATTGTAAATAAGGATGCAGTGAACATATGACTAAGTAAATTCCTTTGAATTAGGGCCTCTCTGGTGGTGAAAGGGGTTAAGTCTCCGTACTTGTAAAGCTATTGGCTGCCACTGCAGCATGAATCCAGCGTGATCCCTGGCTAGGAAGCTAAGCCACATGGCCTAGCAGACTCTCCTGTCTCCCCACTGCTCTTCTCAGTCAGTCAGACTGTTCTCCCTACTGTCTCTAGTGAATCTTCTCACTGGCCCACCCCAGCACCTCTGATCTACACCCCAGTTCTTATATGTATAAATAAACCTTTTAAAAAATTAATTTCTTTTTTTTAAGGTTTATTTATTTATGCATACAGAACTAAAGTACAGGCTAGAGGTGCAGGGACAGTGAGAGGATTCACCAGAAACAGAGTGGGGAGTGGAACAGGCAGATCGACGACGTACACTGGTGAGGGGGGGCAGTGGGTGAGACAGTAGAGATCTGCTGCACTCACCTGAAGCAGCTGCCACCAGCTTCACAGTGCTGCACTTTAACTAGTTGGGTCACCAGGGAGGGTCATTAAAAAATAAATTCTTTGAATTAGTGATTTTTAATTCTTCCAGTCGATGCTGGGGGATAGAATTGCTGGGTGCTATGACATCACTAATTTTGACATTTTGATGAAACTTCATATTGTCTGTTTTAGAGGCTGGACCAGTCTACATTCCCTACATTCCCCACAATAGTGTACCGTGTTTTTTTTTTTTTTTTTTAATTTCTTGCCATCACTTGTTTCTGGTCTATTTGATGTGGGCCATTCTCACTGATGTGAGGTGGTATCTCACCATGGTTTTGATTTATTTCCTCTAAGAAGAACATGTTTTTATGAGCATGTTGGCCATCTGTGTATCTTCTTTGAAAAAGTATCTATTTAGCTTTTTTACCCAATTTGAGAGATTAATCAACTAAATTTGTTAAGTGGACTTCCAGTAATTCCTTTTACTTTTCCAACATGCCCCAAAATGAAATTAATGTTGTTATAGGCCTCTTTAGAGAGGAAAACATTTGTGACTGGAATAAAGCAGCTAGTTTAGGAACTGCAACTGACTGAAGTCATCCACAGTTATACGGAGTATCTGCCCAGAAACAGGTTTTCAGAAACCTGATAGAAATATAGCTTGCAAATGTCCCATACAGCCATACAGCTCTGCAACCTACATCCATGAATAGATTTGGGCTGTCAATCACATACAAATGGGGGCAAGGGACATTTCCACTTTTTCTTCACCCTACTATTTAATGAAAATGAGAATCGGACAAGTTGATAGCCTTTGTTATTCCTTTGGGGGCTTTGGAGGATTTGTTAATTATAATTTCTGTTTATAAACTGGTGCTTGTGGAGACTCCTTTGAATTGAGCTTTCCATCAAGTCTGGAATGAAACAAGCTGGACTGGACCCTATTTCCAAACATGTTTAGTTCCTCAGATTTGATATATTCCAATGCAAGTAAAAACTGTAAAAATATATATATATATTAAAAAAAAGGGCACTAGAGATTGACCACACAGCAATTTGGATGAATCAGCAAAATGCAATTATGCTTGTTCAACAACCTATAATAGAATTATGTGATCTCCTTCTTACAGCTTCATTTTTAAATTATTTTTATTGAAGTATCACTGATTTACAACATTGTTTATGAGCCATGTCAGATCTGTGTTCTCACACACAACAACCACCTAACCATCCACAAATCCTCCACCATAACTCGCTGTGTCCCCCCCCCCACTTTGCTCTCCACTCTTCATCTTCATTTCAAGAGTCTCAATCTATAATCAAATATCCGAGGTTTTTTTAGTTCAGATTTGTCTGTTCATTTGCTTTGTTTCTTTTTATTCCACATGAGTGATAGCATACCATATTTGTTGTCCCCCTTTTGCCTTCTTTTGTTTAGCAGTGTTCCCTTCAGTCCATTCATGTTGTCGAAAATGATGAGTTTGTCTTTTTTGTAGTTGTGTAAAATTCCATTGTAAACACACCAACTTTGCATCCATTCATTATCAATGAACATTTAAGTTACTTAAAATCCTTGGCTATACATAGGGGTGTATGTATTTTTTCTGAATAATATTTTCATATGTTTTGGAAAAACATACAGAAGTAGAATAACTGGACATTATGGTGCTACTATTCTTAATCTTTTTGAGGAATCATCATGTTTCCCATAGTGACTGTGCCAATTCACATTCCCATCCACTGTGTACAAGGGTTCCCTTTTCTCTAACCTCTTGCCAACACATGCTGTTTCCTGTCTTTCGGATAATAGCCATTCTCACAGGTGTAAGTGATATCTCATTGGACATTTGCATTTCCCTCATAAAATGTGACAGTGACCATCTTTTCATGTGCCTGATGGCCATCTGCATGTCATTTGGGGATTTAATTTAATTTTTTAAATACAGCTTAGAATATGGGGGTAATATAATCCAGTGAAGTCAGATAGAATGGATTCAAATTCAGAATTCAACCTTTTGTTTACTATCTGTGCAATTTTGAGCAAGGTACCTACACTCTCAGAGTTCATACTGTCTCATCTGCAACTGAATTCAGTTCAACAAATATTCATGAAATACTACATGCTGTGCTTCACATGGGGGGATATACGGATATAGTGCATGTGGACCAGGAGTGGCAAACTGAGGTAAGGAGGCATATTCAGTGTTCAAAGGTAAGTGACCCGGGTATGATGACTCTCCAGGACCTAGGATAGTTTTGTTGCTGAAACCATAAGGTGGACCAGGGTGGGGAGACCCACATGATGTGGCATTTCCACAGCCCTGGGGAGAGACTGGGTGTTCTCCAGCTCACGTAACTAAACCGGATGGTTCAGGAAGAACCTTGCCAGGAGCTCTTGCCAAGTTTGGAAAAATTCAGACCCAGATTCCTCCTTTAAAAGCCACAACATATTTCTCTTTTGAGCAGAAGAGAGGAGGAAGAGGATCTGAGGGAGAAGGAACTCAGCAACTAAAGAGTGGAAATCTACAGAAACATGTTCTCCTTGGTGTTGAGGAAGAAGCAAGGAAAATCCCCCCAGAGAAGGAAAGAGAAGTGAAGAGATTATGTTCTTCTGTCAGACAAGGGCCCTGGGGTTTTCTCTGCCACTAACCTACTGTAGATCTGAGTCACTGTCTTGTCATTTGCCAAAATACACCAGCTTATTCCTCGGGTTCCTGAAAGAACTTAAAATGACACAACAATGCCTCCTCTAAAAGCCACAACACTTTAGCTCACAATAGATAATGATTCTAACACATGCTCCTTCCACATAAAATACTGAGAAGATCACATGCATAAAGAGGAGAGTGTCAACAGCAAGATCATTACACATTCTGCCAGAAATGAAGCTGTTGCACTCGAAAACAAGAAAACCCAGTTTCCCCTTGCTAGGTCTCCTTGACGATATGGTACTTTAGATTTAGCCCTATTCTTCCCACCAGGCCAGTGAGAGGGACCTTGTAGCCTGCATAACTCTAAAGGCTAGCATCTCCAGATGTCTTGGGAGCCTGTGAACCCAGTGCCCACAGTTTCAGGGCAGTTATGGGTTCATTCAAGACTACTGGCAGGAAATATGAAATGTGTCGTATTACCCCCAATGAAACCCATACTGATTTTCCAGGATTCTGGCAATCTTTCAACCATCTTTCTAGAACCTGCTTTCAGTACAACAGACACTCTTTTGTCTCTACCTGCCATAATGAGACTTCTGGATAAACTACTGAGGCTGCAACGGACAACCACAAAAGCAGCAGATGGATATCTGCTGATTGTGAAAGCAGATACCACAGTGCAGCCCTCGACCGAAGGCAACAAATAACAGGCAAAGGACTTCAGAGTCAATCCAAAGCCTACTGACAAAACACCTAAGCTCAACCCTTTGGAAAATATAAATACTACATGGTCTCACTTACATGTGAAATACAGATACTACTACATGGTCTCACTTATATGTGAAATACAGAGAAACAAAAAAAAAGGTCAAGAAAAATTTAAAACTAGCAAGTTGAACTGAGGTGCACAATAAGGGAAAAGGGGGGAAGGGATCAGAGTAGGGGAAGGAGCAGCACAAGGACTAAGGTGATGGTTCATGGTGATATGTGGGGGGGCGAGTGTGGGGACAACAATGATGTCAAAAAATTTTTCATTAATTAATCTTAAAAAACCCTCCTTTTGAGCAAAGAAGATACAATGGAACGGAACAAAGAACGTTTGTTCAGCAAATGGTGCTGGGAAAACTGGGAAGCTACATGCCATAAAATGAAACTAGATCTCTGCCTCTCACCACACACAAAAAAATCAAGTGGATTAAAGGCCTAGACATAAAAACAGAAACCATAAAATACCTGGAAGCAAAGATGGGCCAAACACTACACAACATATGCTTCAGCGACATCTTTAAAGATAGAGAACCCAATGCCACAATAGTGAAGGCAAAGATAAATAGATGGGACTACATCAAGTTAAAGAGCTTCTGTACAGCAAAAGAGACATTACTAAAAACAGACAGCCCACTAATTGGGAAAACATTTTCTCACACAAAAGTAGTGATAAAGGACTGATCACAAAAATATACGGAGAACTGATGAAACTCAACAAAAATAAACAGCCACATCCAAAAATGGGCAGAAGAGCTAATAAGACACTTCTCCAAAGAGGAAATGCAGATGGCCAACAAGCATATGAAAAAATGTTCAACAGCACTGTAATAAGGGAGATGCAAATTAAAACCACAAGGAGATACCACTTCACCCCAGTGAGAATGGCACATCTTCAAACAACTAGCAACAACAAATGTTGGCGAGGATGTGGAGAAAAAGGAACTCTCCTGCACCGCTGGTGGGAATGCAAACTAGTACAACCACTATGGAAAACTGTTTGGAGGTTCCTCAAACTGCTAAACATGGAGCTTCCCTATGACCCAGCAATCCCACTCCTAGGTATCTATCCAAAAGACACAAAAACACTGA
The DNA here is from genome assembly GCF_000260355.1 of Condylura cristata. Lineage (NCBI taxonomy): Eukaryota > Metazoa > Chordata > Mammalia > Eulipotyphla > Talpidae > Condylura > Condylura cristata. The sequence goes on from NW_004567119.1 coordinate 32,097,147, forward strand.
TTCAAAAAGATACCTGCACCCCCATGTTTATTGCTGCTTTATTTACAATTGGAAAGACATGGAAATAACCCAAATGCCCAAAAGTAGATGATTGGATTAAAAAGACGAGGTACATATACACAATGGAATATTACTCAGCAACCCAAAAGAAGAAACACATGCCTTTTGCAGCAACATGAATGGAGCTAGAAAAGATCATGTTTAGTGAAATAAGCCAGAATGAAAAGAAAAATACTGGATAGTTTCACTTACAGCAGAACTATAACAGACAGGCGAGAAAATAATAATAATAATGAATAGCTATATACCAGAGACATTTTATGGGGTGGAGTGGGGAATGGGATCAAAAATGGGGGAGGCAGGTAGTGAAGTGCACTGGACTATGGTGATGGCACATGGGTGATTTGGTGATGGGAAGCCCAAGGGGATTACAACTGAGATGGAAAAATACAAAATGATGTAAGAATGAACTACTATATTATTTAAAAGGAAAAAAAACCCTCCTTTTGCACTAAGCCATTAGAATTCACTGGGATTGTCTCCTGGTTGGGAGCCCAGCTCACATTCTTATTTTCAAATTAAATGCTTTCTTATATTACAGCCAAATATTTCTCAGGTGCACACCTTCGTGAGTGTTAGATGAGCAGAGACTTTCGTAACTAAAGAGAACAAAGACCAGGTATGAAAGGTGAAGGGCAAGGGATGAAGGATTTGCCCACGCACCCCAGAACGCCCCGGAGCACACATCCTCCACAGCGAGCAGGATGAAGCTCCGGAGGCAAAGGGGAAAAGAGCAACAGGTTCAAATCTTAGCTTGGCCTCCTCAGGACTAATTAGTTTCATTCTCTCAGCCTTGGTTTCCTCTTCCTCCCTTCCTCACAGGAGTACTGGGAGCATAACTGTGGTAGTTACTAGATTCTTCACAAATACTCTGGTTTTACTTTTCCTTCCAGTAGCATCGAAGCTGTAGCAACTGTCCATGACCCCTTGTGACTTACACACTCTCTCTGCCAGCAATCGTCAATATACCAGAAAATGGCTGCCCCTCTGGGCTCTGGGGCCACAGGCTGCTGGTCAGGTAGCCCACCTTTCTCGCTTACAGCCACTGGCATTTGGGGATAAATGCAACAGAGCATCTTCCAATCTCTGTGTTCTTCATAGGGGAACAAAAGGGACAAAAGGGTTCTTGGATTGTGAAAAAAATAAGCAAAGGTGTCGGGCCCTCCAGAAGACCACAGTCCACAAGCACATATTTATGGTCAAAAAATTTCAGGGCAACAGGGAATTGTGAGGGGTTTAGAAAAAAAATCCCTAAATGTCTAGAAAAGCTCCTGCAGAGTACGACAGTGAGAAATAAGGTTGGGACACACTGAAGGCTGACGGGACAAGCAGCTTGTGGACCAGAAGCCGGACATAGAGAATGTTACTTCCCTTTTCCTAAAAGAGACTAAGAGAGGGTCACTATCATAGACAATATATTTTATTTAGTTCCCTATTTATTGTCTTTTTCCAAAGCAGCATGAAGGCTGGGAATTTTTTTCCACCTGTAAATTACTAAATCCCTGGTACCTCAGAGCACAGGTACACAGCAGGTACCCATTAAACACATGTTGCATGAATAAACAATTGACATAGATATGATGCCAAACCTCGAGCTTCCAAACCTAGAAGGGAGTCAGTTACACAGGAGGTAAACAGAACTGGGGTACCCAGGTGGAGTGAGCCCAGAGCTGGAAAAGCAGAGAAGGCTGGGAGGAAATAGTATAAAAAAAAATTATGACCTGAAAAGTGAAAAGCTGACAAACAAAATGCAAAATTTAAGGTCTGGGGTGAAATTAATTCAATAAAAATAGGAAAGAATGGGCCCTCCCTGATGGGGCAGCAGGTTAAAGCACAGTACTAAGAAGCTAAAGCCACTTCAGCAAGAGTTCGATCCCTGCCCCAGAGGTGACCCACATGGTATGTCAGACCTCTCCTGATCTACCTGCTGCTCCCCTAAGCAGTGTACTTCATCAGTTGGCCTGTTCTTCTCCCCACTCTGCCTCTGGTGAATCTTCTCACCGCCCTTGCACCTCTGGCCTGTACCCCAGTTCTGTATGCATAAATAAATAAATCTTAAAAAAAAATAGGAAAGAATGTTTCAGATCAAAGGGTTAATACAATGATTGCAAACTGGCAGCCAGTGAGCTGGATTTCACTAACACAGGTGTTTAATTCGGTCACAGATTTGACTCACATTTTAAAAATCAGAATTTACACTAAAAATCTGCTATTATGGTTTCTCTTACTGTTACAGGTCAGGGAGAGGGGCACCATTGAACCCCCAAACCTGCCTGCTCTAAATAGATTCTGCCATCCACTGCATCAAGGCAAAACATCTAAGACCTTTAATGGAAAGGAAATTTAATAAAAATCAGTGTGCAATACAACAAACATAAAGAATATAGTTTCTCAATCAAGCTCCCAAAATCACCCATCCCCTCATGGGTAAAAGTCCACCCAAAAGGGATTGGTCCAAAGCAAGGCCTGAAAGCCCACCACAAGCCTAAAGCACCTTCTGGCCGGGACCCATAGAAAAGGGTCACACATGGCCAGATAAGTCTGGGATGAAAAGAGCAAAATCAAAATCAAGATAAACGCTGCCACAGTCACCTCCCCGTGGGTCTCTCACCCACATCTCACCCAGCCCAAGACCAAGAAGAAGCAAAGGCAGTTTCTTCACATGTTTCTCTGCTCCACGTGCCTCCCTCAGTCCAACGTGTCCGGTTTTATATCCAAAACCCAAAATGGCTGTTTAACTCCACCCTGGGGTGCCAGCAATCCTCCCTTTGGTGCTGCTGGGACTCATAGTTTCAGTGTCTGGAGAGGGGGGTGCAGTCCACAAAACCTGTATCTTTAGAGTTCATTCAGGACATCCTTCCCCCCTAACATTACCTTTGAAAGAAGCATATACAAAGGCTGCTAGATGAAAGACACTGCGGCACACAGGGGATATGCTACGGCTAAAATAGACAGTGCAATTTGGAAAGTGAAGGTGTAACAGTGTCCCAATCTTGAAGCCTTCAATACCATTTCAAGGGGTTTCAATTCTATCCTAACAGCAACAAAGAGCCTTACGTGCTTCAAGCAAATGAGTGACATGTACATGTTCCCGATCAAGGAAGAGTATCTTGAAGTAGCAAGAGGAACCTGGAGTTGCACAGACCATAGGTTAAATTATCAGTTGTAAGAGACCACAGGAATCCAGGAAAGATGGGCGAGTACAGGTGGAAAGGGGAAGATGCTAGAGGGTCCGTTCCCCCCTTCATCATTCTCAGCAATAGCCTCACTTTTTAGAGTGGTCTTGTAAAACGCTTCTCCAGATTCAGTCACACAGCCTCATCAATTTCCTAGAACAGACGCACCAGTAATATCTGTGACCCTGTGTTTTGTTAGGTAAGAAAAAGGAATCTATTTCTTATTAAAACACATTTGGTACAGTCCATCCATCAGGTGGCATGATTAACAGAACTTAGTAAACAAATTCTGACTCAGTAGGGTTGTTGTACGAATTCAGTAGGTGAAGTACATATAACAGTGGCCAAGACAGAGTAGGCAACAAATAGTCATTTCTTCCCTCTTCTCTCTTCATGACACTCATTAGGTGTAATCATCTCTAGGTCAGAAATCAGTATTTCCTGTCTTCCTTTCCCAATTATTAATAACTAGAGGTGAGAGATTTCTTTCACATTGCATACACCAAGCATTTGATTGTGACTGAAGCACTCAGTGTTTAAACATTAGTAGACAGGAAAAGCAGCATTTGTAACCAGTGTTTTCAGGCACAAATGCACACACACACAAACTCCAAAATGATTATTCTGGCTGTTGTAGCTAATAAGACACTTGCACCAGATTTCTTTATTCTATTTTATTTAGCTCTGTGAGCAATTTTATCAGTTTTGATGCACAGTTATGCTGATAGCAGAAATTAATTTTATTTTCAAAGATTTTATTCTGGTTAGATAATACTTTGGGTGCTTTCTGGTAATTGAAGAGAATATCAGAAATAGAAAGCAAATGTAAGAGGAGAGATAAAAAACTATATATACTTCCTCTTTTAATGAAGTTGTTTTATATATAGAGAAAAAATGTTCTGATAAATTGTTCCTGATTTCCTTACTGCTGTTAAGAACAAAATGAAATTAAAGCAATATCAATTAAAAATAGTTACAAATGTGATCTCAACTCTGTTAGGAAGACAATTAAGTATCTTTGTGGATATTAAAGCAAGTCATACCAGGAGATTAGAAGGAAACACACTGACAGGTGTTTTTGTGTTATTTAAGCCCACTGATGACCTAGAATACACATCACAGAATGATACTTGCATGGAATTTGCTATATTTCTAATTTTATGTAGTGGCTTGTAATGCTTTTATAATCAGTAAAAAAAAAAAAAGTTCATTAGAAAACTATACAATAATCCTTTGACTTGACAAACAGCAGTGTTTATGGTTCCCTCACTTTGTTGGCAAGTCTTCAGATAAGTAGTTATCACTGCCAGCTACTTTACAAAAGAAGGGGGTAAAATATGAAGTGTGGATAAAATCATAGAGCCTAGGGAACAAGAACTGAACTACAAACAGAAAACATCAACAATATGAACTTTGAAATTTTATATGAATAAACCAACGAAAGTTTTAAGTTTGAATAAAATGTTGGCATCAACTTGTTTTGAGATGCAAATCCGTTAAACACATTAAAACAGAATTGCCATGTATGCAAACATGTGAAGAACAGGGTCCAGGATTTGTCTGGCCACACTAAGTAATCTATGTGCGCTGCAGAAGCTAGGTCATCAGTGGGCTTACATAAAGGATATTAGAATGCCCTCAAACCAAATTTCATTCATCTCAATTGGAGAAAACAATTCCATTCAGTTAAATTTGAGCCCCTGCTGTTAGCTAATTATATTTACCAAAAAAAAGCACATTAACTGAAAAAAATAAGTGTGAAAAAAGTAATGTGATCTTCCAAGCATGTCTTGTAAGATGTACTTAAAACTGGTGTTTTGTTTTGTTGATTTGTCTTTGGGCACAAAAATTTGACAATGTGTTATTTCCAAAGAATAATCCTGTTCTCCCAGGATTATTCTTTAATTGATGAGCAAAATACTGGGTTAAGAAAAAGAGCCAAGTAAATTTTTTTCCTGGGGTAACAGAATAAGAATAAAAGAAAGAACATTGGGTTAAGAACCCGTAGGGAGAAAAAAATTAGATTGGTTGGTTGGGTTAGTCTGACATTTCATAAGTTTGTTTTGACCTCTCTCAAGCCAAAAAAAAAAAAAAGCCTTGCTGAGGAAGCGAACTGTGAAAGGACATTGTTGTGCATGTGGCAGGGGGGTGATGTCCTTGCAGTGCTAAAAGTAAGAGCACCAGGCAATCAGGACAGCACACGGGAGTTACAGAAGCAAAGTTGAAACGAAAAACAGAATGATCCCATGAAAGGGGAATTCGGAACTGTCTGAAAGAAACAGCACAATGTCAGAGACGGCATAAAATCACAAGCCATCAAGCTTTGCCACAAGACGATAAAAGATGTGGATGACAAATGATTGATTTACTGTACTACCCAGAGAGAGAAGTGGGGTAAGATGTAAGTCATATGTCTTCCTGCGAGTGTCTGGATGGTTGTCAGGCCTCTCTTGGTGTGGGTAGGCCTCTGATCATGAGTTCTTCCCTCTCTGCCTGACCAAAAAGCTGGTAGTGTTGTCCCTGATTTCGACCTGAAGTTTCTCTCTTCAACAATATGGCAGAGTTTTATGCATGGGAAGGGAAAATACGACCATAAGAACAAATAGGTTTTTAATTTGAAAAAAAGAAATGTAATTCTAAGAATTAAGTAATCTTGATTGCCAACAGAATAATTTCCTGAACACTATGATTAAAAACAAAGACATGGAAAATGATACTTGAAACACTGGATTTTTAGCAAATTATCTTATTTGGTAAAGGCTTTTTTGGTCACAAAGCTGCAGTAGTTATAAGTAGTCTCATTTAAATCGCGCTAAGGAATTTCCACTAACAATGTCTGAATTGCAGCTATCACCGAAATGGCCCACATTCTGTGAGTTACTTTATTTCCACCCAGCTGACATATTACAATTCAATTCAACTGTGGGGTACTAACCACCCCACAAGTTAAGCGCTCACGCCTTTATAAGACTGGCCCCATTTGAGATGCCAGTCACATATTTGGGGCCCCCACGTCACCCAGACATCTGGCTGACCAGCTACAAATTTGGGGATTCCCATAACTATCGCAGTTAATAACTCCCTAGAGTATGCCAGAGAACTGAGGGAAGCACAATACTTCCTATTACAGATTTTATTATGAAGGAGATAGGTCAGGACCAGCCAAGTGAAGAGAATCGGAGGGCCAGGTCTGCGAGGGGCCGGAAGTGCAGTGTTTTGTGCTCCCTCCCCTTCCTCGTGACACATGACCTCCAGCATCAATGTACCCACCAACCTGGAAGCTCCATAAGACTCTGGAGTCCACAATAGTTACTGGGATTTCATTGTGTTTATGTGCTTAAATGATTAGCCATTTGACTGAACTCAATCTCCAGCCACCCATCCTCTCTGATGTCAGATTGGCTCAAAATCGCAAGTCGTTACTGTGCAGTTAGTCTTTTTTGGTGAGCAGCCCACATCCTGAAGCTAGTGAGGGGCCCAAAAGTTTCCAGCATTAACGTAAATGCAGGTGTGAGCCAGCAGATTTGTAAATAATGAAAACACTTCCATCACTTAGGAATCCAGGGGTTTTCAAAACTCCATGACAGAAGCCAGGATCAAATGCCTTTGCTATAAAACAAACATATTAAACAAAGATGGCATGATACAAAACAACAGATGTTGGAAAAACGCATGGAAAATTCTGCATTTGTCCTTTACAGTGCACATCTTAAGTATGAAAATGAGAAGTCTGATGTAGATCACAGTAATTCCACACTTTATGATTGGGTTACTGTGTGAGCAAGTCACTTTGAGTCCTTCTTAAGGGATTATGCTACTCGTAGTAAGTCAGAAGAATAAAGATAAATATTGGATGCTCTCACTTATATATGGAATTAAGAGAAACCAAACAAAATGTCAAGGAAAAGTCAAAACTAGCAAGCTGATCAGAGATCTGAGGCACACAGCAAGGGAAAGGGAGGGGGCAAGGTCAAAACTGGAGAGGGATGAACATGGAGGCTATGGTGATGGTGCATGAGCGATAGGTGGCGGGCCAACTCTGGGGGCTACAATGATGTAAGGGGGCAAATTAATTGATAAAATAATGAGTTCTTCCTAGTAAAATATAAATCACGTCACAATTTAATATTTACATTATAGATGCTCCCAACTAGATTGTGTGGGTTGGACAATTATGGGGGCACATCTGAGTAACTGTTAGTACACGAGCCAGTTGCCAGCCCCTCCTCTCTAGAATGGTGGCTCTCAAAACACATGTTCTTCACCAGTCACCACTTATCTATTGGTTTGATCATCTTTAGCCACAGTGGTCCACAGGTGTTTTTTGGTAAAGTGTAGCAGTGTCTGGATTTTCAGTCTTTATATATCCTTTCATACAAATGATGGCTGTTGAATTTCACAAAAATATGATGTCAAGCTGCAGCCTGGGTCTTAAAGAGCAAGATAAGAGGAAAATTCCAATTAAATTGAAATAAGAAATTTAAAAAATGTATGAGATTGGGGTAAAAGTTAGTGAGTTGGTAGAATTTGGTTTTGTCACCTCACTAAGCAGCAAATTATAAGATATTTGAAAGAACGTTTTCCAACTTAAGTTTTTACTTGTTTTGATCTCATCTTTCTAGTGACAACAAAAATGAAATTCCCTCAGTATTTTTGTTGCTTTATTGTATAAGTCAGTTTCCTATGAGCTTATTTACATGCCAAAATTTTCCAAATATGTCATCTTAGAAGGAATTTCATAATATCAATGTATTATTGGATTCACATTATGATATTTTCACTATACAATCATGTCTCTAGAATTGATTAGTATTATAAAAGGAGATCTATTGTATATTCTTACAAACACTGATTTTATACTGAAGGGAACTGACTTGGGTAAAAGACAAAATTGTTTCTCTCTGATTCACTCAGTTTCTATTCTTGCATCAGTATCCCTGTTTTCTTATGTTGCAGTCTCACTTGAAGTTACCCACTGACCTTTTTCCCCAAAATGTTAAATTCAATAAACATTTGTTGAGCACTCTCCAAAATACAAATCACTGCCATAACTAAGTTCCAAATCTATCAATCTAAAGGGAGAAACAATCAGTCACACTAAAATTAAGGTAGAAACAAAGGATTTTAGGGATGAGCAGGATTTCAGTACAAGAGGGAATTTTCCTAACTGAATAAAGAGGCAAAAAGACTCAAAAGTTTGGAAACATGTTTGGCAAACACATGTGGCTGGGAAGGTGGTTGAGGCCTCATCGATGAAACTCTAAATTCTATGATGAGGAGTTTGGAAAATATTCTTCAGGCAAGACTTCTGAAGAAGGATCCTTCTTTGTGCCTCAAGTTCCACTTCTGTAAGTCCTTCAGGAAAGTACAGACAAAAATTAAACTAATTAAGAGAATGTTGAAATAGTCCAGAAGTCCAGTGACAAAAACCCACAGCATTAAAAAGAGCAGGAAAACCAAATGTGTTGTAGGGGCAGAAATGGGATAGGTTGAAGATATTTTCAAGTATCTAGCCATAATTCTAAAACCCAACATTAAAATCAATCCAGGCATCCTCACTACAATCTTCAAGATTCCTGACCTAGCTTCCCGTCTCTTCAGCACTATGCATTAACATCACATTTCATTCTTGGGAGTAAATAACATTGACATACATATAATTCATGGGTACGTCACAATAACTAAAGATTCTCTATTAATACTCATGCTGTTCCCTGTCTCAAATGCTATTTTTATATATATCTCTTAATGCTACTCATCTTTCAAGCTTCAGTTCAGGCATCATCCGTTTATTAAAGTGTTGGGACATATCTCAAGGCTAAACTGGGCTGTGCTCATAGGATAAACTGTACCATACAATGATTTTTAATTAATCTGTCTGCCTTTTCCTTTGGACCATTAATCGATAAGAGCAGGGATTCTGTTACATTATGCTTCTACTTCCAAAATCTAATAGCATGCAGCATGTGACTGCAGATCTAAAGAAAACCAGTGTGTCCAGTGAGTTAATTAACTGACTCCTCAGTACTCAGATAAATATTCTTGAGTGATTATCATTCAAAACAACACCGTTGAGTGTTGGGCCTCTCTCACTTGGTCTGCATGGTTATTTAAAGGTCTGTTTAAAGGGTCATATCTATAGTGGCCAAAGAAGACTTGAACAAAAATTCTAAATATAATTCTTCTCAAGAAACACGATCTATTTTTTTTTTTAAACAGTCCTTTAGACCAGTGCCAGGAAGGCAAAGTAGAATAGCGCCTCTTTTCATGAGCCACCTTGCTGAGTATCTCTGAAGAACATGAAAGAAGTTACATTTAAAATTAAAACACTGGCAAATGAGATGCTGAGATGAATTTTGTAGATGTAGATAAATAAGGAAAGGATGCTGAATTCTAAAAGTGAACATTTGAGCTTGACACCAAACATAGATAAACCATGTTCCTGAAAGAGAAAAAAATGTGACCAAAGGATTAGCAGGAAAGATGATTTGGGCTTAAAAACCTAGGACATTAATGGGCTCTCCCTGGTGGCGCAGCGGGTTAAAGCACTTCACTAAGAAGCTCAAGCCACCTCCGCATGAGTTCGATCCCTGCCTGCCCCGGGGAGATCCACATGGCATGGCAGACCTCCCCTGACCTGCCCGCTGCTCCCCTCAGCAGTGTACTCCGTCGATCTGCCTGTTCTGCTCCCCACTCTGTTCCTGGTGAATCCCCTCACCCTCTGCATCTCTGGCCTGTACCCCAGTTCTGTATAAATAAATAAATAAATAAATAACCTAGAACATTATAATTAGAAACTTCATCTGTTCAGACTATACTGTATTTTCTTTGAGAATGCATGTTCCTAACCCCATGGCTATTTTTCTTGAACACCCGCTGCAAATGGGGCTTTGTTCAGCTGTGTTTAACAAAGCACCAGTATAAATCATCCAGCAGGCATGGCCAAAGGAAGAGTACAACAACAATTAATCAGGTCTTCCTTGCATTCTCCTTCTCAGGGGTTAAAAAGTTGCATGTGGCCCTCCCTGATGGCGCAGCGGATTAAAGCACTGTACTGAGAAGCTAAAGCCACTTCCGCATGAGTTCTATTCCCGCCTGCCCAGGAGGTGACCACATGGCGTGGCAGACCTCTCCTGATCCGCCCACTGCTCCCCTCAGCAGTGTACTTCGTCGATCTGCCTGTTGTGTTCCCCACTCTGTCTCTGGTGAAGCCTCTCGCCGCCCCTGAGCCTCTGGCTTGTACCTCAGTTCTGTATGTACAAATAAATAAATCTTTAAAAAAAAAGAAGTTGCATGTATCATGAGTAATAAATTGAAGTCTGCTATACATCTGCTAGGTCCAGAAGAATCCACAATAAAACATAAAACAGGCCAAAACTATTTGGCCACTTACATTGTTTCCTGAAGAATTTTCAAATATAACCAATATAAAAATAAATGTTTAAAACAAATTATTATCAATTTTAAAAAGAACACAAAGTTAACTATTCTATAATTTTGAGCAGAAATAAAGGGTCTATTAATTGCACAAACTTTAAATTAGCAGATGTCATGATGACATTGTTCGGTATCCTATAAACAAAGCATACTCAATAAGAGCAGGATGAGTAGCCTGTTACAGGAAAATCTATGTAAAGGGAAGATTTGCAGGGACTTGTGGAAATAATGACAAATGAAATCCTGAATGAGAACTGGAAGTTGAAAGCATTCCTGATTTTTCATTTGTTTTCAGACAGGTAACAAGCAAAAAAAAAAAAAAAAAAGAAGAGAAAAAAAGAAAAAAGAAAAAAGAAAAATCTCCTATTTTCTAATATACATATACATGAACACTATTTACATCTGACAGTTGACCATAATTCAGTTTACTTCTTCCATTGAAAACCTAACATTTATACTATACAGCAAGAATTAGATGAATCAAAAAATCTGATGAGATGCTCTCAAAGGACTTACCCCAGTAATGGAAAATTACATGTAACTAATTACCAAAGAAAGGACCCACTTCAATGAGAGGAATTACCTCTTCCAGTCTGGTGTTCTGGAGGACAACCATTAAGCCAATTAAAGGATAACTTTATTTTTTATTGAATTTATCTTGGTTACATCATTGTTTCCACAACAGGAATGTAGGGTCATGCTTCAGTCAGTGTTGTCATTGTGAAAGATGATTTCAGATGGAAAAGAAGAAGATAGGCAATCCTAGAAGAGGGAACAAACAACTTATCTCACAAACTAGAGTAGTAGCCTATTGAGGGCAGATACTGTCCTTTACTTCTTTATATAATGTATAGTTCATGGTAAATTTTCAATTCTAAATCTTGGCTAACCACCAAAGATAGTCCTGCTTTGATGAAGTAGGTGTTTTGGAATTTGAAAAATTGAGGCATCAGGTGAAAAAGGATTAAAGGTGACAATAAGAAAGAAAATCTCCACAAAGCTAAAACTAGTATTCACTAAAATATTTTAAGGAATAAAAAAATAAGCCAGAGAGAGACAGAGGGCTGACAGTCATAATGCTGAAGCCAGCTATTGCTTCCAACCACGACTCACGTTGCTTATAACTCACTGCCATGAACTATCACAAGTACATTTGAACTCTAGCTCTCAAGAACTCATTATGTGGAAGGCAATTCTTACACTGAATACCATAAATCTTTGGCCTATGATTAGATATGAGAAATAAATATATTAAGGTTTAAAATAATTTCAATCTTGAAAGGAATGGTATATATACACAGTGAAGCTCTATTCAGTGATCAAAAAAGATAAACTCATGCCACTTGCAGCAACATGGATGAATCTGGAAGTGATTATAAGCAGTGAAACAGAATGAAAAAGAAAAACTATTGGATGGTTTCACTAATGGGTGGAATATAGGTGAACAAAGGATCAGGAACTTTATAATCTGAGGCACACATCAGGTGAGAGAAGGGACGAGGGTCAAAACAGGGGAGACAACAGCACAAGAGACTATGGTGTCAGTTCATGGGTGATTGGTTACAGCAGAATTATGGGGACTATGCCTGAAAGGAGAAAGCAAATATTGTACAAAAATGAATAACGGTGTAAGAAAATTTTAAAAATGAATCAATTTAAAATATAATAAATTTAATCTTGAGTACAACTGAGAGATTGAAGCTTTTATCACTGGAGAAAGGAATAACAAAAGAAAGTAAAAAAATACAAGTTAAGGGATTAAGAAGAGAAGAGGAAGAAGAAGAAAAAAGAATATTGTGAAAAATACTAACGAGCTTCAAATATTCTGTCAGTTGGGTCCAGACACCCCCCTAAAATACTAGTCCAGATAAAACTACCTCTGTGATATTGTCACTAATCACTAAAGATTTGGACAATAAATACATGTAAGATGCATACAGATTTATACAACCTACACATTAGTCTTTGAAAAATAGAATTCTTCTCTTCTGTTATCTGGATTTGAGAAATAAAGTTGTGTTGACTTTCTAGTTTAATATGTATATGTGTTTCCTTGAGTTATCCTCTATTGTACCTTGAAGCCTGTAATTACTTACCTCTAACTTCCAGCATTCATCACTGTCAATCAGCTTAACAGAAGCTATTGTCCAGAGGGGAACCAGAAAAAGTGGAGTTTCTGGATCCCAGTGGAAGACCAGAAAGTGTGTATGTTCTATGATAGTGGTGAGGATGTTTTCGTCTGAAAACAACACTGAAATTTACTACACAAAATACCTTACAATCTGCTTTGTCTTTAAGTAGAGACTGCTTTTGTTTTGTTCTTCAATTGTATCTGCAAACATAAGAGCCTTTTTGTTATTTTTTTTAAGTAACTTATCATAAAATGTGACTCCTATATTTTTAACTCATTCTGTAAGTTCCTTGGAAAAAAGATGCAAATGATGAAATTTCATTTGTCTCCATCCCCAGAGCAAATTAATAGACTGGAGGTGGGGTCTCTTATAACACCATCCATCAGATGACAGTTTATAGAATGAAAAAAGGACAAGTAGTAATATTACCCAGATTTTTTTTTGTTCTGTTTCTCAATGAGAATTAGATATTTCTAAAGACATATCTAAAGGTTTTGTGCAAATTAAGTCATTTCAATTAAATCATCCTGGTAACAAGAGGCCGAAAGAAAAAATATATATAGTTGTTTCTTAAGTATTCTTCATAGCTTGCCTTACCAAAATTAAACATTTTATAAAAGTGGCCATTTTGCTACAGAGATTTTTCATGCAGGCAATACATGTAAATGGAACACTCACAGAAGGCCATCAACAGGTATAAAAATACTGTTTAGCAGCTGACCGATTAACAGTACAGTCCTTTAAAAACAGCATCTAAGCAGTTTTCATATATCGGAACTGCATTACAGTATTTGTCTTCCATTTCCCAATTACCACTCAATTCAAGCAACAGCCTGTCAAAAACTACTGAAAGGATCTATTGATTTTCAGGCACAGTTCTGCAATGATTTGAGGAGTCCGTTACGAGGGGCCAGTGTTTCTGGGCCCCACGACAGCACGTCCTTAGCCGGCAGCACAAGAACACAGTGGTGATGAGGTTCGTTGCAAGGCCCGCTGGCAGCGTCCTTGGAACCTGCTGAGCTCAAGATGCCCCCCAGAAAATGGCTTTGTACCAAAATGAATCTAATATTTCTCTATCTCCTTAGATAGCAGTGTCCAAGCTAGGGAAAAGTGACATTCATTGACCTTTTTCTTAAAGGCCATAGAATTAACTTCAAAAGCCAGGGGGCCTTTGCATAGATAGGATAGGTGATAAATAAATTCTCGATTTACAATCAGAGCCTGAAGAGACCTTAGAGATGACTTTTAGCATATGCTTCCCAAGGTTTTGATACCCAAATCTGTATCTTGAGAACACTTAATGATTTAAAATGCTCATTATTTTTGCACAGCATATTATAAAGGGTTAACTTTAAAAAATTCATTTATAAAACTTTTGTTGGGATTTTACCAAATGCCGTGCGTGCACTGTGCTAGATCCAAGAAGACAGGAGTGTAAAGATCCACAGGGTCCCTGCTCACAGGGACAGCACTTACAGTCTAGCAGGAGTGACAGACAACTTCATAAAGATATTATTATAAATTTTTGATAAACAAAAAAGTCAGCGTTTTGATAGAAATAGCAATTCACAGAATTAGTTCTCTAGTTTTGTTTCTCTGTTCAGATCAAAACAGTGTTTCCAGTACTCTGCCATTTTCCCTACATGCCAGGCCGGCATCTCACATTCAACGTGTTAAAAATTTTAAGCAGGGCCCTCCCTGGTGGCGCAGCGGGTTAAAGCACAGCACCAAGAAGCTAAAGTCACTTGAGCATGAGTTTGATCCCCGCCCCAGAGGTGACTCACATGGCGCTGCAGACCTCTCCTGACCCACCTGCTGCTCCCCTCAGCAGTGTACTTCGTCGATCTGCCTGTTCTGCTCCCCACTCTGTCTCTGGTGAATCTTCGCACCGCCCCTGAGCTTCTAGCCAGTACCCCAGCTCTGTATACATAAACAAATAATTTTTTTTTAAGATTTATTTATTTGTACCTACAGAACTGGGGTACAGACCAGAGGCTAAGGGGCGGTGAGAGGCTTCACCAGAGACAGAGTTGGGAGCAGAACAGGCAGATCGACGAAGTACACTGCTGAGGGGAGCAGCAGGCGGGTCAGGAGAGGTCTGCCATGCTGTGTGGTCACCTTCAGGGCAGGCGGGAATCGAACTCATGCGGAAGCGGCTTTAGTTTCTCAGTGCTATGCTTTAACCTGCTGTGCCACCAGGGAGGGCCACAAATAAATTCTTTTAAAAAATTTTTTTAAGCAAGTGTTTTCCCTCTTCTTGGTCCTGACGTCCCCTTTATTGTACTGCATCCCACCCACCACCAAACAGAAACTACAGTCCTCCAGTCTTTTCGCCTCTCAGCTCCTACACCACCTACTCCCAAGATGTCACTGTCTTAGAACTGTCTCGACAATTTTCAGGGAAAAATTATTTTATGCAACAATATAGTGTTAATGAGGCATTTTAAATGTATTTAACAAGGTTGATAAAACTCTTTAAAACTCTTTCACTTATGAAGTGATGTATGTTGATTTAAATGGTAGGGGGAGGCATGTAATTGTCAACAAACAAAACTTAGCATACTTAGTTTGGGGGCCAAATGTAAACTGAAACTTAACCATATGTTATAATGTCAAAACAGACAAAATTGCTTTCATGATATGATTAGTATTTGGTGCTAAGTTTTGTTGTTTTTTTTTTTAACTTTTTAGGCAGGATCCTAAAAAAATTTACCTTCTTACTCAAAGATGAAAAAACTGACTCAGAGTGAAGACTCAGGTCACCTATGACCACAAAGACAGAGAAAAGCAAACCTCCATCCTCTGACAGGTATCGAGGCAACCCCCTTGCTACAGAAATAGAGAATAGCTTCAGATGTCATTATAATTGCTAAGGTGGGGTCCAGACTAGCTCCTCTGCTGAGTAACGCAGCTCCTTACCCCAACTGAGTAGGCATTTTACTATATGAACGCATTAATTTCTAGATGGTTTCTGGTAATGGGCACCTCACTATTCTGTAGTAAAAGCACTCGTTTTATAGCAATATAGATTCTATAATGCAATAGAATCCTTCTCTTTCCCCTCCACTCCCTTAGTGTGAAAGACCTATTAACAAATGAAGAAATATACTATATTCATGATTTGGGAATCTCTATACTTTTAAGATTAACATTATTAAAATTTTTAAGATTATAAATCAGACCTCTCTAAATTGATTTGCATGTCCAGTATAATCTCAATCAAAATCTAAGCAGGATATTTTTATAGAAAGCAATAAACTGATTCTAAAATTTATGGGAAAAGATAAAAGATTTAGATTAAAACAAACTCCTTTTCAAAAAGAGAACAAAGTAGAGAACCCATATATCTTATTCCAAGACTTATAATTAAAACTGAAATAATAAAGACAGTGTGGTATTGGTGAAAGGACAGAAACACAGGATATTGGAGCAGAAGTAGACCCACACATATATGGGCAAGATTTTCAACACAGATGAAAGTCAAGTTTAATATAATCAATATAGTCTTTTTAATAAATTATACTAAGTTGGATATACATGTGAAAAAGAAAAAAAAATAATTTCAATCCATATCTGTGTCTTATGGAAAATTCAACTCATAATGAATTATAGATCTAAATATAATACCAAAACCAAAACTTCTAAAAGTACATGCAGGAAAAAGAATTTGTCAACTTAGTAGGCAAAGATTTCCATAAAAGTAAAATGATAGGCTGGAATTCATCAAAACCAAAATGTTTCGCTCTTTGAAAGGAAATATTAAGAGAATGAAAAAACAAACCACAAATTGAGAGAAAATACTTGTAAAACAAGTATCTGCAAGAAGCTTTTATCTGGATTACATAAGAACGTTTTCATATAATAAACAACGCAGGGCCCTCCCTGGTGGCACAGGGGTTAAAGCACAGCGCTAGGAAGCTATTGCAGCCACTCAGCATGAGCTCCATCCCTGGGCAGCGGGAGGTGACCCACATGGCGCC
This sequence comes from Condylura cristata, assembly GCF_000260355.1. Classification (NCBI taxonomy): domain Eukaryota; kingdom Metazoa; phylum Chordata; class Mammalia; order Eulipotyphla; family Talpidae; genus Condylura; species Condylura cristata. The sequence continues at coordinate 32,113,932 of NW_004567119.1, forward strand.
TCAGACCTCTCCTGACCTGCCTGCTGCTCCCCTCAGCAGTGTACTTCGTCGATCTGCCTGTTCTGCTCCCCACTCTGTCTCTGGTGAATCCTCTCACACCCACCCCCGCACCTCTGGCCTATACCCCAGTTCTGTATGCATAAAATAATGAATCTTTTAAAATAATAATAATAAACAATGCAATTTTTTTAATTGCAAAGTAATTTGAACAGAGGTCTCACCAAGGAAGATATACAGATGGCAAATAAGCACATGAAGTTGAACTATTAGTAACTGGGATAATATAAGCTGAAACCACAATGAGATGCCATTATACACCTATAGGTAGGATTAAAGCAAAACAACAGTACAGAGAGCTGACAAGGATGCGGAGAACCTGGAACATGCATATGTTGCTGATGGAAATGGCCAGAGGCGGTCACTGTGAAAATGTGTTGCCACTTTCTTTTAAAGTTATATACATCTTTATCTCCTAGATGTTTATTAACCATGTGAAATGAAAAGCTGTGTTCCCACAAAAACCTGTGTGAATTGGTTTCCAGTGACCGTATTCGAAACCAGCCAAACTGGAAACAACTCCAGTGTTCTTCGACAGATGAATGGATAAGCAAACTGTAGTGCATTCATACAACAGAAAACCATGCAGCAAAACAGAAGAACAAGGGATTGATACAGTCTCTGTTCAAGGCAAAAACTAATGGAACAGAAAAGGGACCAGAATGCCCAGGGGTTAGTAGCAGGCGCTTGTTGCCTACAAGGTAGCACCTGGGGTGGTTGCTGCCCTGTTCTGCTTCTTGGTTGTGGTGGTGGCAACACACACAACTGCATGAATCTGTCAAAGCTCAATTATACTCTACGGAACAGTGTCCACACTAATTGTACATTTAAAAGGGTGAATTTTACCAGGTAAGTTATACTTCAATTTTTATAAGGCATTTTATGGTTTTTGAAAGTTTGTACTATATCAGAATTATGTAATCTTAAAATCAGTTAGGAGAGACCCCTTCAAACACCTTGAATAAGACCATATTAAACTAATGCTGAACAAAGGTATTTACCTTCTGTTAGAAGCCCCACAGAAGGCAACTACAAAGCGAAATCCACTATTTCCAATTTTATGCATCAATCTTCAGTCAAGTCACTGCACTATAAACTCATTTCTTCTTTCTATACACTTTCAGCATGTGATGTATTTGTGTGTGTGTGTATACATAACACCTATAATTGGATTTGTGTATGTATATAAACATACATTATCTAATTGGATGTGCAGACATATATACAGACACAATCCAATTATATGTGTTATATGCACACAAACACACATCACATTCTGAAAATTCATACACAAATCCAATTATGTACACTTATTTATATGCGTTTTGTCCCTCAAAAAGATATGGAAGCCCTAACTCATGCTACTTGCAAATGTGCATTTATTTGGAAATAGAGTCTTCAAAAATATAATTTAATGTAGCTTAAGTTGAAGTCATACTGGAGTAAGGGGCACCCTAAGTCAATATGATTGGTGTCTTTATAAGAGAAGAAATCTAGAGACAAGCACTCCTGGAGAACTGGTAGCTAGCTAGTCTTTCTCCTTTGTTTAAAAAAAAAAGGGGGGAAAAAAAAGCTATACAAATATTTTTCCACTAAAAGTTTTTATGTTTAGTATAGCAAAAAAATATAAAATTGCCTGATCTGATCTTTGTTTATTACATACTTAAATTACACACCAAGGGCATCATCTGTTCATCTGTATTGTTTACCACTACTTTCCCAGGGGTGAACAATACAGATGATATATCACAATATACCACTCTATCATAGTTATAACTCAGTTGATAGACATCAAATAAAGGATGGAACTTTCATATCAAGTTTCATTTCATTTTCTTCTGGTCATGCCTTCAGGCCCCAATTAAAGAAGTAAATTGTGTTATAATCTGATCCAACTGGCCTGGAACTGCAGATCTCTGTAAAATGTTCTAGTAATGTTCTGGCAGAACAGACCAGAGTTCTGGTACTTGCTTTTTCCATTTAACACTCTGCCTTCCCAACATGGGAGCAGCCTTCTAGTAACTACAACAAATTGTGGAAATAAACAACTGCATCAGATTTCCAGACCCTTTCAGGTATAACCGCAACAGTGCCATGTTTAAATACAGGCTGTGGAAGAATCTCTGTTGCTCGTGTGAATTAGAATCCCTAACAACTTAGGGCCCTCCCTGGTGGTGCAATAGGTTAAAAGCACAGCATTATAAAGCTATCGCAGCCACTTCAGCACAAGTCTGATCCCTGGCTAGGGAGGTGACCCACATGGCACAGCAGAGCTCTCCTGTCTCTGCCCGCTACTCCCCTCAGCAGTATACTTTGTCAATCTGCCTGTTCTGCTCACCACTCTGTCTCTGGTGAATCCTCACACACACACACACACACACACACACACCCTGGCCTGTAGTCCAGTTCTATATTCATAAATAAATAAATCTTTTTAAAAAAAAAAAAAAAAAAAGGAATCCCTAACAACTGTGGTATCTGGCAGCCCCACAGGTAACATGTCTCCCACAGGTCACCTGTCTCCTTAGGGCCATCTCCATTAACATTACCACAGCATAACCAAATGGACGACTCTTCCTCAGACCATCTCTTCAGCTTCTTTTTTAATAGTGTAAGGTAAACAAATTCTCAGCATTCTACATAACATGCAGAACTACTGTAATCCTCTGCCACTACTGATTTTAGAGTAACGCAAATACCTTATTGTAAGCCAAAACCCCCAAACTTACATAGTAAGTTTATATAAGTGTGTGTATGTATGTGTGTGTGTATGTGTGTTTGTTTATTTTACTAATTTTCCTACATCCTCAGCCTTACTAATAGCTCAGAAAAGGAAGGTTCTTCCATTTGTTTCTAAAGCTTCCACAAAATAGCCCCAGCTTATCTACTGGAGCTGCTGTTGACAAAGGCCACACTCGGCACACCACCTGGAGAAATGCTTAGGCTATATAAAGGCAGTGAAAGACGCTTCTCTACTTAAATTGTGAAAGCATTTTCTGCCATTATGAGGGTAATTGTCCCTGCATTTTCTGATATTAACTTGAAAATGAAAAGTCCCTCTCGCTTCAACAAACTAGATGATCACTACCAGAGTGAGGAATCACACGGTACTGAACAATGTCCAGGAAGCAGCTTCCTGCTTTACCCTAGTAAAGCATTAGTCATTTTCAGTTCCAGAGTCGAGGACGAGAACAGGACTAAGACGCCAACTTACAGTTGATGTCATTTAGGGTAAGTAATTTGTTCTAGGATGAAGGGGGGAGGACACAAAATTGCATATGTATTTTTATTTAAACAAAGAAAACAACAGCTGTAAACTCTAGGTAGTGGAAAATCATGCTGCTTGTTGTTCCTTTTTTTTTTTTTATTTAAAATCCCTACAATGACTATGCAATGTTCTATAATTTTAAAAGCTATCTTTAAATGCCTTCACTTACTTCAGCAAGCGCTCACATATGCTGTGCGTATTAATATCCTTATTGTGCTAACGAAAACTTCCTCGGGAGGAAAAGGTAGTGACTGGGCAGGTGTTTTAATACCCTTTAGTCACCACACTTGCCAGTGTTTCATGACTCCACCTGCAGCCCCACACTGACATGCCAGAGAGAGGAAGTGGAGCAGAACAACAGCCGAGGGGCAAGAAGTGGAGGAAACTGCTTTATTCATGATTCTGACGAACTGTAAAGGACTCGGTGAGACGTGCCCACCACAGCCTCTTGAGATCAGGCGCTGGGGCATGAACTAACTGTCCTAGAGATCAGAATGCTCCCAGTAGTTTGGGTTTGGAGATAAAGACTGCAACTTCTTGTTCTACTGTTAAAGAAAAGCAAAGGAACACACGTCACTGGCTGCATGCTTACCGACAGCAGGCTACTATGATTCATTATTCTGGCAAACATCTCACATAGTAACATTTTATTTAGAAGTTTTATACAGTTTAGCAAGAGGCAGAGGTCATGTGTCACAGAACTCACAGGGCACAGCACATAGGTTTGACAAGTGCGTCCAAATCAATGACTGATTCTCTTAGTGTAAACACAAGATAAGGAAAATAACTCTGCTGTGCTGTTTAAATCTAGATGCCAAACCTGAAGAAAATGATGTCTATTAAGTGGATCCACCTTTTTGTCACATTCCACTAACTACAAGGCACTTCCAAGTACAAATGCCAGTTCTTAAAGGAAATGATGAAATTCTTTACCACTATCTCCACATGAATTGAGAGAAGCATGATTATGCAAGAATTACTGGCTTCAAGGAGAGGAGGCCTTTTTTTTTCTTTCCTGACAAAAATATAGCTCCAGTGGCATCCAAATTTTGATCACCATCAATATTGTCAAATATACTAACCAGTTCTGATTAAAAGTTTCCAATATCAAAGTTTTATAAAAGAAAGTGGGGGTGAGAGAGAGGTAGAAAGTCTGTTGCATCAATTTGATATGAAACTTACTTTTTCTACATTGCTCACCATAAAGACAAGAGTAATATTAAAGCACCCATTAGACTTCCCAGGTCAAACTCAAATTTTTTTCTGTCAAGAATTATGTATCATGAGGTACTGTGATGAGTACATACTGTGATACTAATTCAAGATACTCAATGGTACTTTGTATCTATTTTATCGATTTTTATAATTAGTTACCTACAATTGCTTTTTCTTATTAATAAAAGAATCCATGCTTGTAAAATAACTCAAACAGGACACAACATAGAGTAGAAAAGTAAAGCCCCCTCCTGCCAAAGTATACTTTCCATTGACAATTTTATGTTCATTTTGTACAGCAAACCTGTTTAAGACTGCAAAGATAAATTTGACATTCTTTATTATTATTAATGTTATTATTGACACGTAATTGATATTTAACACCATATTAGTTTCAGGTACATAACACAACAATTTGATGACTATATCTAGAACAAAAGGACTGAATGACCACCACAAGTTCAGTCCATCACTATACATAGTCACATGTCTTGTTCCTGTGTAAGAGCCTCAGCAACTTTTAAAAAGACAATACAGTATCAACTAGAGTCACCATACTGTATATTAGATCCCTAGGACTGCTTTATAAATGGAAGTTTGTATTTTTTAAGCCCCCTTCACTCATTTTCCCTGCTGCCCCTCCTCTGGTGACCAACAATCTATTCTTTGTCTGCACACATGACTGTTGTTCAGCTGGTTGTGTTAGAAGCCACGTGTGAGATCTACTGTATTTGTGTGTCTCTGTCTCACCTGTGTGACTCAGCACAATGCCTTCAAGCTGTATATATGCCTGCAAATGCAAGATTCACAAAAGGTTCATCTTTTTGTGATAGATTAACAGTTCACTAAACATTTCTAAATTAAAATATGTACACATATGTTGCATTTTCTATATCCTCTCATCCAACGATGGAAACTTTGTTTATATGTCTTGGCTACTGTAAACAATGCTTCAGTGACCATGGAGGTATTAATGGTTCCTATTGGTAATCTGTGTGTCTTCTTTGGGAAAACGCCTATTCACATCTACATCATTCATTAATTGGGTCTATTTTTGATGGTGGGGGGCTGGTATTTGATTTGTTTATTTTGCCATTGAGTTAAAAGGGTTTAAAGCTGATATTTCTACTCCTGCTTCTACTGATTCAGCAGTAACCTTAAACATGTCCAAAATAAGTCATCTGTCTAGCAGAGGAAACAAGTCATTTCTTCATCATTCAATAAATATAGGTAATAAAGACCCTATGAAGAACACTTAGGGATCTCTCCCCACACTATCTGTTATTGCTGTAACTTTATCCTATGAGATTAATTTGGGACATGTGAGACATTTTCCCCAAAATTAAACAGTAACACTTACTTGAACATTTTGCACATGGTATTTTATTTAAATTTCCTTACCACATCTGGGTAGGAACTATTGTTATTTCCCTATTACAGTTGAGAAAACAGGGACCCAGAAGGTGAGTGACTTGCTCAAACTAAGCCCCAGACTTGGAATACTACCCCACCCCAGCACCCCCCACCCTCACCCCAAGGCCCACCCTCCAGCAGTTCTGTCACTCCCAGGTGGGCTTTTGCTAGGGAGAAGATCAAGCCTTGCCAGGTATTAACATTTTACACAAATGAAAATGAGTTCACTGGAGGAGTGAAAGTCGTGTTCCATAAGGAAAGGGGTGGAGGGACGTGGTGATGTGGTCAGCAGACAAATATTGACCTGGTGACACAAACCACCTTGAGGAAAGGAGTCCTGGAGGAGGGAGGAGAAGGAAATGAAATAATTCACCATTATTTAACCCATTTCATGGTAATATCTAGGGATAAATTGTTCTGTGTAAAATTCTCCTCCATGCTAGCACAGTAATTGTTCTATATTTGATACATGAACAAATTACTGAGTGGTCAAGCCAATTTTAGTATATTAGTCAGGCTAACAAAGAGAATTTCATCAGCTACATATTTTTCCTTAATGTTTCCTGAGTGTATTTTCGGATTTCATAGTAATCAATAAATTTTAATTGTTTGCTTTGCAGGTACTAATAGTTTTTTTTTTTTCTCAAATGTTTAGCTACAGAGGAAAAAACAATGAAACACATGAAAATGTGGAAAATATTTTTGCTGTACGATCTAAACCAAAGCCTAAATCTATTCTGTCCAAAGTGGTAGTACACGTGGTTATTTAAACTTAAATTAATGAAAAATAAATAAAATTTCAATTTAGTCTTCAGTCATATTAGCCACAGTCACCAGGGGTCTTCTCACTTGCCAGTTGTGACCGTAGCTTCAACACAATGACCACACAGCCCCGAAATGGCCCTTTTCCATCATGCTAGAAATGTCTCTTAGACAGTCTAGAAACACAGGCAAGAGGCCATGGTGTTCACACAGGTAATCAATCTGATGATGAAAGGGGAGCAATAGTAAGAGACAATTTAAGAATAAGAAGAGTCGCTTAACAATCCTACATGGTGGGGGTGGGGGGCGACAGCGTCACTGACATCATTAAATTGCTGTTAAAATAAGACTAACTTGGATTCACAATCTATGGTTAGTTTCTGCATCTATCATGCTTCCCTGAGTTGGAAACTTGAACAAAATCAGTAATAAGATAAGCAAAACCAAAAACATTTCAAACTCCAGAAATCACCCCACTGGCTGAAGGAGGCATAGGTGGCCAAGTACACTGTTTAAAAGATGAGCGACAAAGGCTGTGAATCAGGAGAGGAAGACTCCCATGAGCTCAGTATGAAAGAACTACGTGGATTAAAACAAGCCTCTCGATGTGATAATGATACCGAGAAATGAAAGGAGAAAATTTGCTACCAGGAGGTCATGAAAATGAACACGATTACATTTGGTAAGTGAGCTCCCAGCACAGTGCGCTGCCGTTTGTTTGGTTTGGGTGATGTGTCACAAAAATCGCAAATATATGATGGAAACAAAGCTGTGGGGTGCAAAGTTTGTCTGACTCATTTTGCACAACTACGACAAAGAAATATCTGGGATGAAGAGAGCACAGATGTGTCTGCCACTTATAATCATAAACTCTGCAGCTAGACGCATCACTGCATGGACTCGTGTCCTGGGCACCTCTTTTCAAGCATGGATGACTGTGTTCTTCAGACCACGTGTGTCATCCCCTCTCTACCTCTCCCCAGCACACTCAGAAACTCCTTAATTCACCAGAGCGTACTGTTCCCAGCGGTTCCTTCATGTCCACTTATGCAAAAGCACTGAGTGACTTGATTCAAGTCAATTCTGATGTCTTACTGTGAGTGATTTCTTTTATTATGTCACTTTATGAGCTTTCATCGAAGCTCATAAATAAATTTAGTACTTAAAAACAGCACCTACTAGAACTAGATTCATTATACCTATGAAAGTTCATAAGCTGAAAGTGTGTGAACAGAGGAACTTCTCTATTGTTAGCCTATTTCACCAATGAAAATGTTAAGGATCAGAGTTTTCTGCTCAAGGCCAGGCAGTAAGCCTGTAAGGGGTGGGGGTTGGGGGCCCTCTGGGCTTGTGTGACTGCAAATCCATGCCCATTCTAGTAGCTAGGCAACCGCTCACCAGCTCTCACAAAACGCATGGATCAGGGCGACGCTGTTGTCTAAGAGGAAGAGCAAGAGTTTTGACACCTGTTTTAAACTGGGTTACCCCAAAAGTCAAGCCTGAACACAAGATAGTGAGTGTTAGTGGTCTGTTTTGAAAGTGACCCCCGTGAGTATCACCAGTGCAGGGGAAGTGAGAAGGGGAGGCGAGGAAGTCCACAAAAGGTATACTCATGAGAAAATTAATTCATTTGATAATAAATGCCACAGGAACTTATGAGAAATGGTGGAATCATTCACCCAAAAACTGAGATATTCATCTCCAAACTCTTTTCTTTATTGACGGAAGGCTATTATCCCCAGGGCCATTAACTCTCTGACCCCATTTGCTCTGCCCCAGGTATGTACCAGGCAGGGCGTCACAGAGCTTGAAGTCAGAGAACTCTGACATTGAAGGACCAGCAGAGACTGCAGCAGTGAGTGCCAAATTGTGGGCAGGGCCCAGACAACATCACTGCAACCCAGGACAGACAGAGATAAGCCTGAATTATGAATGCCACATGCTTTATAATGCTGATGACTTTGGGTAAACAAGGATCCCATCCAAGATTACACATTGTATTTGGGTGTTCCGTCTGCTATGTCTCCATCTAGTGTGTTTCTCCATCTACCTTTTTTCCCATAAAATTGACTTTTGGCTGGAATCGGGTCAGTTGTCATATAGGAGGTCCCATTCCATGGCTTGTGCCTGTTTACATAACACTTGAGCATTCCACTCCCCAGATCTCGAGCAAACTGGCTGCTAGGGGAAATGAGACTTAGGCTACTGTTTCAGCAAGAATCCTCTGAAGAAGACACTGAGCCACATCAGCAGGCTCGCCCTGGGTGAAGTTCCACCATTGGTTATACCAAGTTCATCAGCATGCAAAAGGACAACTAGGTCTCTCCCAGACTCAGATTCTTCATTTGTAATAAGGAATACAAAAAGCCACACTGCTGGGTTCCTAAGAGAATTAAGTGGTATAGTCAAAGCACGTATCACCACTCATACAGTCGGGATTATATGAAGGAAACATTTCGTGGTGGGTGTTGTAGGCTGAACTGTGTCTTACCCCAGCCTCCCAAAGTCATTACTGAAGCCCTATGCAACTATGTTTGGGATAATTAAGGTTAAATGAGCCTATCAGGATAAAGCCCTGGTCCAAAAAGATCAGTGTTCTTAAATGAAGAGACACCAGACCGTAAGCTCTCTGACTGGCTTGCCTGTTCTCTCCACCATGTGACGACACAGCAGGAAGGCAGCCATCTGCAAGCCAAGCGCTACCAGACACCAAGCCAGCCATCACCCTCATCCTCCCCACTTCCAGAATTGTGGGTCGGTCTGTGTCTCTCGTTTAAGTCCCCCAGTCTGTGGTATGTTTATTACAGCAAGCCAAGCTGGCAGGTGGGTCTTTCCACCAGGCCCTGCTTGAGAGGTTTTCGTCAGAACTCCCTGACTGCTCACCTCAGACCTGTGGCCAGTAACTAGATCTCTATGTCTTTTCATTCCCCTCACTGCACACACTTTTATTAAGTGTCTTAATAATCCCTCCTTTATAAATGCTGTTTTAAGCATGCTATCTTTTTCCAACTGTGCCTGGATGGAGTGAATACTCTAAATTTTCTGCGAAAGAGAAGATGGGAAATCAGAAGCAGGAGCCTGGTTCAGGGTCCTTTCTCTTCCTACGAGTACTCGCTAAGCACCTGCCTTGTGCTAGGCAACCTTGAGCAGCAGTAAGGGAGTCAAAGTCTCTGCCCTAAAGAGTTTACATTCCTGTGTGTAAGACAAACAATAGACAAGTAAACAAATAACTGAGGCAATTAAGGGTGTAACCAGACCCTTGAGCAAGTACACATCAGGTTGAGAACAAATGGGTTGAATCTGCTTCAGCTAAGTTGGTCAGAAATGGAGTCACCGATCAACTGATGAAGGATTAAGTGTGAAAAATAAAGGAGAAAAAGGAATGGAAGCAAATCCCACAATTTTTATCTGGATAACTAAGAGAAAATAGCCCCACCCTTATCTACAGTAGACATGAAATGGGTTTATGAGCTCTGGTTGTCAACCTACAGATTTGCCCCAAATTCACTTTATAACTTAAATATTACTGCAACACAGTCACCCTCATCTGCAGGCTTAGGACCTGGGGCTGCTTTCAGTCTGTACCAGCGAGGGACATAGGTTCAAGAGAATACGTGACCTGCAAAGCTGAAAATACTTCATAGTCAGAGAACGTTTCCTGATTCCTCTCCTCCAGTGCTGCCAGTGAAGCCTGATCCACACCGACCTGCCAGCCAGTGCATCCCCTCTAGCAATTTTCTGGAAGCTACAGTGAAGCTCTGCTTAAGGAACCTTGCCTGCCCTACCTTGGGTGGGAAGAACAGTCACGCTCAAGCTTAATTAGTACAAGGGGAACACGGCAAATCTACTCTCTCATTCCTTGAGTGAGCATGACAAGGAACTGTCAGAAATGCCCCTGTGAGGGATGAAGAAACAAGCCTAGCCTTGGGATGAACTCCAAGTAAATTTCTGCATGACCCAGCAACTTCGAGTTCTCAGCTTGCTGCAGACTGCTGACATCCCCAGCCCTACTTTACTTTCTAAGTTGCACTCTTGATTCTAGCTGCTAATAACACCTCATCCAACCAACAGTATGTACATCAGAGAAAATGATTGGGATCAGGGACCCCTCCCCACTGCCCCCTCCCAGCCCCACCTTGCAGCCTCTGAAGAAGCCACACAACCGCTGTGTGCAAGTCAGGACTGGCTGGAAACCTTTAGTTTGCAGAGAAGGAGCAAACATTATCCTCTGGTGGATCACAGCTGTAGGCAAAGCTGGTAAAACACTGTGTCATCTACAGAGGAACTTGCGAAGCTGAGTCAACACAAGCCCCAAAGTCCGTTGGTATTTGAAATATAATGTATTTTTGTGAGAAAAAAAAAAAAGACTAAAAAAAAAAAAAATAAGACCGTGTCCCCAAAATTGCTCTTGTCCCTACTTTAGGATTTGAATCTAATAAACAGCAGCATCATATGATTTCCACTGTACAATTTGTTTATATCTATTTTTCTGTGTTACTATTTTTGGCCATGCTTTAGCTTTACCATTAAGTCTGAGAGCAGGCAGATAGGGATTCGGGAAAGACAGATGATGGTTTATATTTATTATACAGGATGAAACCAAAACAACCTTCTCCTGTTCAGAGTGTACTCAGCGCTGATTAGCTGACTGCTAATTATGGGCAGCCTAAAAACATGACAACTTTACAATTTATGAGTTGTCATAAACTCATCTGTCATCATAAAGGTAAAGCAAAAGTGAAGATCCTGTAGCGGCCAGGAGTCAGACGAAAGCACTCTGGATTTGGGTATTAAGTAATCTGCAAGGCGGAGGCCTTTCTCTTTGTTCTACCTGGAATAACTGAATCTGTCTACCTCGCAGTTTCTTACATAGAAGAGTAAGGTTTTGGATTGAACCACCAAGACCTTGGAAGGCTGAAAGTGTAAATCCCCACCTGTTTTAGTTCCTCTCCTTACTTTATAAATGCAGAGGATGACATATACAAAGAACCTCCGAGTAGTGGTATAGGAATCAGTCTTTTAATATTTTGTTTTAAATTTACTGGGGAAGATCAGTGTGTATGTGTGTGTGTGTGTTCAGAAGAACTCAAAAATTATTAAAGTGCTCCATCCCAGGTCCCAAACCTAACTGCCAATTTCTGTATCTTTATGATTTTCGAATTTCTGTTCTTAAGGTCCAAGAGAGACTCAATTTATAGGCAAGAACTTATACCCCAATGGCAATGTCAGAGTGGGGAGAATGTGTCAGACCGCAGGACATGTGGTGTCTGTCTGCACAATGGTGTAGGTTGTACTGACATTCAGACTATGTGGCGTTTCTCAAATCTCTTAGGACTGAATGACTTATGAAATAAAGCTTGTGATTAAATGTCACTTGTTGGGCTTTCTCTAATTAAAACTCATTTTTTAGAAGTCCCTAAGTGCTTAGTATAATGACTTTATTGTGGCAATATTTTCATTTTACTGTGGAAATAAGGATTACACCAATTTCCTTTACCTCAGAAGTCCTGGAATGGAAAATTCTGCTTGTGGAAGTACATATTTGCTGGATAATTTAAGAATAAAAGTGTACTTCTAAATAGCACCATCATGTGAAGCATATCATCAAGAACAAAGCACTTAGTAAATTTGTTGTTCTGAAATGCAAACGTACTTTTAACAATTTCATACAGTGACAAAGGAAATCCTGAAACCAAACAGTATAAATCCCGCCTATTTATTCATGATATTTTGTTTGGCACTGCACATAATTAAAATCAAAATGTCACTGCCCTGGAAATAAAGTAAATGTCCAACAGAGAATTAATTTAGCACATTATGACACATTCATAAAATGCAAGATTATCCACTTAAATTTGTTACAGAAAAAAAAAATGCATCTGTACTGATGAAGCTGAAACAAGTTGCAAACTATTTGTGCTATATGTGCTTTATGTTGTAAAATTCTAAAAATAGATTACATCAAAAATTCCAAGGCGATTTTGAGCCACTTTGTTTTTCTGACAATTTTTTAATGTGCTATCGTGATACATTCTTTTTTCCTTATGTGGAAAAATTCATTCCTATCATTCTCCACCACATTTTCACTTCCACCCACTCTAAACAAGCCAACATTTCCTTTGTCCTCATCAGAAGTACTATGAATTTAAAACTGTATCATTCCACTTCTTTTTTCTACATAATGTTAAAATCATCATGATTCAATTACAGTAAGAAAAATTAGAAGACTAAAATAAATTTGTCTCCACTTTGTTTTTCCATTTAGTGAGGAAGTGTGTTATGCTGATACTAAAATGGTACAGTGTGAATCAATTTTCAAAATACCATAAATCAGAAATATTACAACTTCAGAACCAATGATTCTTCCTTGTGTAAGTGGAAAAGTGGAAACCTACACACGCCCAGTCTCAATTCCTGCCCCCTGGGCTGCTGCACTTGCCGGGCTCAGAGAAGGGTGTCGGGACACCCCGCCTTGCCAGGCCAGTGCGGCTCACAGCACGGAAGAGACGCGTCCAAGCTTCAACCTCTGCTTTGGTGACCACCAAGAGCATGCGCTGAGACAAGTTTGGTTTCTTGTGAAGGGGGCTCCTGGGGTCCACTCTGGCCCAGTGAGGTGGGATCAAAAGAGACACTGAACTGCATGATAAGGTGAGTTCCTGGACTGATGCTACTTTTGAAGCTGTCCAGATTCTGCCCAAAGCAACTTACTGGGTTGATACTCCCAGTGCCCAGCATTCCTAGTGACACACACCTACTCCACTTCTTCAAGCCCAAGCAGAGAGCACAATCTTGCCTCTCCTCCCACCAGTGCCAACCGCCTGTCTGACACAGGTTACACAGGTAAAGCCCCCTTACCACAAGGAGGAGACTCCAGAGCCAGCCCCAACCCCAACTGTACCCCCTGGATAGGCCCAGGGCTAGATTTCACCTTAGATCACACGCCCACCATCCTCCATCCCTCCTCCTTGCTTACCTCAGTTTCTGAAAGGTTTCTCCTAAAAACTAATCCTCCACAGACACCTGGTCCCCCATCCCTGCTCCAAGCTCTACCTTTAGGGAGACTAACCTGCGATACATTTGGCTTGAGGAAATGGATTGTTTCCTGAATGCTATCTGGATTGCATGGGTCAGAGTATGACTGAGTCCTTCTCTCCCGGCACATGTCTCACATACCTGGGGCTGCGGGTGACTCACTGGTTAACTGCCAGTGTGAAGACAAATCATCCTTCTGTCTTGTGTGTGAAAAACACTGGTGTAGGGATAACATAGTTATCAGCCTGGGGGGCCTAGCAGAACTCCCCCCCAGGGCAGGAGCCTAATGAGTCATTCCAATCTCTGTTCCCCTGGTCACAGCAGGCACAGCCTCCAGGGTAAGAAACACCTCTGGGTGAGGGCTGAGTGTTCTGAAAGGGAAAGGACAAAGATTCTGGATACTGTGGGACAGTCCTCGAACTCCATGGACAATGTGAATCTCACCTTCGCCCATTTAATAGTCCTCCTCTCTGAAAAGGGCTTCCTTCTTCTTCCAGCATCTTTACACAGGATATACCCTTCCTTCATACAATTCTATGTCGTCCATGCTCTGTCACCCTGAATACTCCTTGACCCACAAGGCCATCCTCCATGCCCTCTCCTTACACAACCCTTTCACCTCTAGTGTTCTTCTAGTGCCTCACATATATCATCATGTACTGTTCCTGGAACAGTTATGTCCCTTGTCTCTAACTTATTTGCAAAATCCTTGAGTTAGGACTATGCCTTATGCAGAATCGCCCTAAATATTACATGCATTACAGTCACAATGTAAATATTTATTAATGATGCTGACATGCATATTCAGTGCTGAGCTTGCAAAATGACATGTCTTAATGTGGATAACAGGATTTTGTGAGGTCTGATAATTAACATCTTTCCCTGCTCCAAGTTTACTAAATGATAGCAGGGATTGAAGGGAACTAGTGTTTAGTTATAAGCAGAGATAATACAGTTGAAAGAGGGCTTGGATCTTGTTGGTAACTCTCTGTTCTGCCCCCAGGTGTAAGAGAGGATGTTCCGGTTTGACAGCCTTCGCCCACAAGAGATGTTAGGGCAGCTTTGTATCCTACAAGACAGCTGACTGCAGTGAAGGGTACAGTATTTATAAGGAAATTCTATCCTGTTCCCTTAACAGCCTTTAGGATTAGTTTTCGTTTCAAAAATCATGTTCTAAATTCAAGAAGAGAGATCTACTGTCAAAGTTTTGGGGTAACTGATAGATGGTGATAAGAGAACCCTGTCCACCCACTGAATGTTCCCCATGCCAGGATGATCAATCTGTTCCCCAGAGTGCAGGGGAAACACAGTGTGACAAAAAGGTGCCAAACATTTCCATAGAGGCACAGGAGATGGTTCTCGCCCTTGCCTAAGGCCACAGGGGACATACTGAGACTGGGCTGAACAGGGTCCTTGCCTGCTTCAGATGAACGAAACTACCAACCAGTGGTCAGCAAAGATGGTAGCCAGGCCCTGGGAGGAATGTGATTACCTAGAACAGCTCCTTGGGATTGAGTCTGTTAGCAGCAAGTTGAGAGGGTCCTCTTCCGGCCCTCCCCAAGTCTCCAGAGAAGTTGCAAAGTAATCACGGCATACAGAGACACCACCGTTGGCCTGGAGCTGCTAGGCCCATTAGCTCGGTCTGGTCCTTCTCTGCCCCAGACTGGAGGCAGGCCCCAGGGCAGGTGAAAGAAGCCCTCCACGTGGAACCTGTGATGGGAATTACTAAGTGGGTAACATGGGCGTCCCTGGTGGCACAAGGGGTAAGTCTCAGCACTATAAAGCTGTTAGCAGCCACTGCAACAAGAGCTCCATCCCCAGTCAGGGAGGGGACCCACATGGTCCAGCAGACCTCTCCTTCCTCTCCTGCTGCTCCCCTTAGTAGTGTATTTCAATTAATCTGCCTGTTCTGCTCCCCACTCTGTCTCTGGTGAATCTTCTCACACCACCCCCCACCCTGCACCTCTGACCAACACCCTAGTTCTTGTATGCAAAAATAAATAAAATAAATCTTGAATAAAAGAAGTGGGTGAGATGGCTGAAACACAACAGCTAGAATTGGCTATATAATTTTCACTGTCCAGTGCAAAGTCAAAACGTGAGGCTTTTGGTTGAAAAATCAACTTTAAAATACCAAAATGTAACGGCTATTTTCCCATCCCATGTGGTCTTTCAACATGTTGTGGAATTGTTTAATACCTATTTCGTATCACCCTCCCTCAGAAACAGGAATAAGTGCAAAGCTTAGACCAAAGCTCTCTAAAGCTCTACAGCTCTGGGCTGTACTTTGGGATGCATGTTATACTTAGACCTGACAGCTCCCAGATTTCCCTCTCCAGGAGCTACTGGACTTCCCTAACCCTAAGGGGTATTGCACCTTCACTGACAGGAAGCACTGATATGAAAGGCTCACCCTGCCGAGTTGCTGCTCTCACACACACGCAAACACACACAGCGCCCAGGCAGGGACACCACAGCTGTAGCCACACAGAGACCACAGGCACACCTGACTCCACAGCCCGCTGTGGATTGATGAGAGCAGCAGCTGCTGGGCAGAGGCCGGGAGGGGAGATCTGTGTGAAGCCCAGGACTCCAGGGCTGTGGGAACAGTCAGCCAGGCACCTGTCCCAGGTGGTGGCCGAGGTGCTCCCCTGGGACTGAAGTCCCAAGCCCTCTTCATGTACAAAACACAAGTCGAAAACAACTCCAAGACAAGTGCCAAGATGACAATAGCAGAGCGCTGAACGCCAAGCACTGGGCTTTTCTGAAAGTGGAGCCCTGCCCTGCGGCACTGGGCCTGGTCCAGGAGGCCTGGAAGTTCGCTCCAATAATAACTGAAGGAGGACGTGACTGCCAAAATGGATATGAAAGTTTCTGACTAGGTGTAAGATGTTGTGAAAGGAAACTATCACCCAGCAGGAAATTCTGGTGTAAGAGAGCAGCAAATAAAAAAAATTACATTTCCTAGTCATAATTAAAATAGGTAAGACTCCTCAGTCAAAGCCAGAGCACATTTGCCCACAGCAGACTTTAACATGCAGTCATCAGTCCTCCCTTCCTTCACCTCCTTTTCCACCTCATTGCAAGCCTAGATAGCTTTCTCGTGTAAACCATATCTGTAGTTCTTGCTGCCTTCCACCCCATGACACCAGACTGGATCAAACTTTCCTTGGAACAGACCCCAACCACCCCCAACTGGCCTACATTCCATCGCTGGACAAATGTATGCTCTCGTGGTTAACCTTGACTCCTGGCTCAGCGCCTTTCAAGACTCTCTTTATTTCTGGCACACTACTTAGCCCTTTTTACGCCTCATCTTACTCATCATATAAGCTTGTTTGAGGGTTAAATAAGGTAACGTGTATAAACTGAACACGTTTTTCATCACAAATCTTGGTGTGTCAGAGACCTCTTTCCAAGACAGATAATCATTCTATAATTCGGTATAATTCGTAATTTTCCTGAAGTGCAGATTATCTGAACCTAACAGATAGTTTCTCCAGAGTGCTGCCTGCTAAGATCCAGCCTCGTCGCTCTTATATGGGAATATAATGTTTACCCATTGGAGAGACTTTGGGCTGGGGCCAGAGTGCTGTAACTGGTGAGAGAAGGACCTTAAAAGGGCAAGAATGGAGAACCCAGATGATAGATAGCATCAGAATTGTAACCAAAGGAATACCTTAATTATGTCCAGGAGCATATAAAACAAAGACAGTATATTCCGTAGGTATATGTACGATGTACTTTATGATATATAAAAAAATCTTAGTTCACTAGAGTTGTTCTTATTAAGTTAGACTTTCTCTTTTTACTTCATTCAGCAGAAAATTTTAATTGAAGGACAATCTTAACACAGTCAAGCATTCACACCATCACATTCAAGAAGTGTTAGAAAATCAGAGCAAAGACAGAACATTTTAATGTGTGTCTGGAGTCGCCAATAGCTACCAATACAGAAACAAAACCCTGCATATCACTGTTTTTTTAAGAGTTTGAAGCAAACATGTAAAGTAGCTCAGGGCTGTTCTCTAGATGTGGCTCCATAGGCTGGGTCAGGAAGATCACTAAGCCTCCTGGCACAATACTATGATGGGGCAACTCACTGATTTAGCGTACTCTGGAGACAGCACAAGTTTATCACCCCAAGGAGGGTCAATCAACACAGACAATTATTTGATATCTCATGGAATTGATATACAAATTTTATCTATAACTCTCAGAATTGTGAATGTTTTCACATGCATGTATATTAGTCTTCATGTGTCCTTTATATTTGTTTTACATCATATCTACCAATAGCAAAGCAATAAAAAGTGTACCTTTACCCATAAGACTGTGTATGCTATACATATATATATATATATATATACACATATATATACACACATATATATACACATATATATGTATACACACACACGTATATACACATACACATACACATATATAATGACATACATGGATTCATTCAGGGGCTTAGTTTTTTTTCCATCCATAATGTAATTATTTTTTTTTTATTATTATAATAGTCTATTTTTACATCATTTTGTGCCTTTTTCCATCTCAGCTGCAATCCCTGTGGGCTTCTCATCACCAAATCATCCATGTGCCATCACCATAGTCCTTTGCACTCCCCTCCCCCCCATTTTTGATCCCATTCCACACTCCAACCCCATAAAATGTCTCTGGTATATAGTTGTTTATTATTATCATTATTATTATTATTTCCCCTCAGGGGCTTAGTTTTGTCTGTTCCTTTGTTTCTCTGTATTCCACATATGCAAGAAATCATCAGACATTTGTCATTAACTATCATTGTAATAATTCATTTCTTACAACAGATGCTGAGTACCAAGAACTATAAGATGTGATCTCAGGACGCACACTTGAGGCATACCTCGCTGACACCTGGGTGCTTAAATCTCGTCTAAACATTGGCAACACCTCTAGTAGGTTAGTGGTACAACAACTGATTTTTGACCCTTCATCAGATACAGGCTGCCTCTAATTTTGATCTCAGTTAAGTTCTCTGATGCCCAATTTAGTTGTTTGTAAAATGAAGTGAATCCTCTCTGTCAGGATTATAGGTTTCTATTAAGAACCAAAAGAGAAAACAGATGATGTATATATTATAAACTAAGCTCCAAATGGCACTTAAATTCAGCTAATCTTAGCATTTCAAGACTTCCAGGTTAATACATACTGAATCTGTTACTGTTTGTGACCCATTTGTCACAAGACCTGTGCCTACACACACACATTCCACACAGACACAATAACACCATCACCACCATCATTCCCATAGAACAACACAATGCAGAAGAATTTAAATGTGTTCATTTTGTGAGTTAAGAATGATTTAGCAGGGAAACAAGGAACAAAAGAGGGACACAGTTAATGGCCAATACATTATAAAAATAGTGTGCCTTTATCAAGCTCTGAAAAAAAATAAACTTTTGGTAATCATAATACTGTTACCTATCACCAAGAAAAAATATTTTTAGTTAAAAATATCTTTATCGGGGCCCTCTCTGGTGACTCAGCGGGTTAAAGCGCTGCACTAAGAAGCTCAAGTCACTTCCACAAGAGTTTGATTCCCGCCTGCCCTGGAGGTGACCACATGGCGTGGCAGACCTCCCCTGGCCCGCCCGCTGCTCCCCTTAGCAGTGTACTTCCATCTGCCTGTTCTGCTCCCCACTCTGTCTCTGGTGAATCCTCTCACTCTCCGCATCTCTGGCCCCCAGTTCTGTGTGAATAAATAAATAAATAAATAAATAAATAAATAAATAAAAAAATAAATAAATAAATAATATATCATTTCAATCCTTTCCATTCTTTTAAAGAGGCCTTGCAAAGCTCTTGTGCTTACACAATGCCATAGATGTACATTCATCAGGCCAAGCACATAAACACTTCATTCTTCATTCACACTTGCACAACAAAAGGTATTCGAACACCACCTAACTTCAAGGGCAGCTGCTAAGCACTAGAGTCACATAGATCACACCATAGTGAGCAAATATCACCCAAGGAAAATGTTAGGCATCAGCAGAATGTGGTTTAAGGCCATTCAAGTTCAAGCACAGAGATACAAATCCCCTGGGGCCCCTCTACTTATGTCTGAAACGTGACCTTTCTTCCAACATGTAGTGTTAAACTTCCTTTTTTCAAAATCCAAAAGAAAATACAGAAGACATCAGCGCAATTGAGATGATTTTAAATAAGAGGAATATACAAACAATAATCAAGATGGATTCATGAAAACCAAAACATTGAAATTGTGAAACTTGCTTGTAAGCTACTTGTGAGAACCAGCCCTGGCTCTGGGGGCTAGGTGACAGACACAGTCATGCACAACTAGATTAGTTTGCTCCAACATGTCCTTCACATCAGTGTACTGTTAAAACTAATCAAAAGCCCAGGCCTTCCCTGGTGGCCAGAGGGTAAAGCACTGCACTAAGAAGCTTAAGCCACTTCCACATGAGTTCGATCCCCGCCTGCCCTGGAGGTGACCACAGGGCGCAGCAGACCTCTCCTGACCCGCCTGCTGCTCCCCTCAGCAGTGTACTTTGTCGATCTGCCTGTTCTGCTCCCCACTCTGTCCCTGGTGAATCCTCTCACCCTATGCATCTCTGGCCTGTACCCCAGTTCTTTATGAATAAATAAATAAATCTTAAAAAAAAAAATCAAAAACCCTGTACATGTATCTTCCCTTACAATAACAGTGCACTGCTGCTACCTGCAAAGCTGTCACTCCAAATGACTTTGTGAGGAAAGGAAATCAGTTGTGAAGCACCTTATCAAGGGGAAATAATAGGAGTCAGAAGATTCGAGCAGCTCAGCTCTTCTAATCAGCAAGCCAGCTTGCTCGAGGCCAGGCACAGTCACCCGGGGCAGGTCCTGCGGTGTGGGAATGTGGTCCCAGGACCCTGTCTTATCTGGGGCCTCAGCACGAAGTTACTTGTCTTCATTTTCACTTTATGTATGTTGCAGTCCCTAGAATCAAGATATTTTTTGCCCTTTTTGTCGTCACTTTCTTCAGAAATTTGACCCCCTGGGTTTTTGTCTAGATGACGTCACCTGGACTTCAGATATTTTGTTTTGTTTGCTGTTGTTGTTTTTCAGGGCTCTTCTGAACCTGTCTTTTCATCTTGCATTTCCTTCTGCATCTCTGGGGAGGCAGTTCAAGGACCCATTGCTCCCCCTTACCCGGCTTCTCCCACTCTGCTCAGTTGTGTCTTTAATCATAGGATTCTGTCTATGTCCTCTTCTTAAACAAGTTTCCTTTCTTTTTGTTCTTTCTGCTCTTTCTTCCATTTCTCTGGTATTACAACACTTTGACGACTATGGCAAATCTATGACCACCTCTTGCTCCACGTCACTTGGCCTTGATTTCCGTGTTTCCCTCCAGGCAAGAAGGGATTGGTGGGCAGTGTTTCCCTTTGATATCGTTTTACTGATGAATTTAATTGTTTAGCCGACCCTGATGTCAAAAACATGTTCACGCCAGAAGTCTCAGTGCCACTTCCTAGGGTCCAGAGAGTACAAGTCTGCCGCCGCATCCACAAGGGCCTCGCAGAGCAGCTGCAAGCCTGCACCAACCTCCAAAGGAAAGCAATGGGCCCATTCGATGTAGAGGTCTGTGCTTTAAAAAAAAAAAAAAAAGATTTATTTATGTAGATATACAAGAACTGGAGTACAGGCCAGAGGCCAGAGGTGCAGGGGGTGAGAGGATTCACCAGAGACAGAGTGGGGAGCATACCTATGAATTATACTGCTGAGGGAGCAGTGGGCGAGACAGGAGAGGTCTGCCCTGCCATGTGGGGATCGAACTCCCACGCTGGAGATCGAACCAGTGCTTCTGAGTGCTATAGTGGCTGCCAATAGCCTCGTAGTGCTGCTGCGCTTTAACCCCTTACACCACCAGGTAGGGCCCATATGTGCTTTTAAATCGGGTAGGTAATTTATTTTCCTGGCAAAATATTCAAAAAACACAAAATAACATAAATCCTGCCCTCAGATTCTCTATCCTAGAAGCAACGACTTGCTGCTTCAGAGATGTTGTTTCTGCATATACAAGCAAATACATCTCTCTGAAGCAAATGGTGACAGCACTGGATACACACGCGCATCTTTCTACTTGGGTCTCCTGGATGTCACCTACACCATGAAACTGGAAAAGTAGAATAGTGATGTCCTGGGAACCTCAGGAAGAACGTGTTTCCAAGAGCAGGGTGTGCTCAGCTGTGCAAAATGCTTAAGAGGATTGAGAATTGGCCCTGAACTTGACGAAACAGAAGGTCATTTATGGCTTTGACAACTGCTATTAATAGGGAATGGCGGGACCATACCTGACTGAAGTAAGTTCAAGAAAGAATGGAAGACTGGAAATGTAAAAGGACTTGTCACAGACTCCTGAGACAAATTCTCAGGAATGTTACCATAGGGAGGAATAAGAAAAATGGGGTTGCCACTGCTGTTTCTAGGGGGTATTTCTAAGATGGGAAAAATTACAGTGTGTTTGTAGGAAAAATAAGTGGGGGAGGATTAAAAAGAGACAATTTCAGGAACATCCCACCCTCCATGGGACAGGAGGGAGAAGGCGTGAGTGCGTGCGGGCGCAAGGGCCATGCAGAACTGGAAGTGGGAGTGTGTGAAAGTCAACCAACACTTGCTTCTGAACTCTCACTTTCAAAAGCAGTGAGCAGGGGGAGGAAAGCATTGGAGGGGGGTGTCTGTCTAGAGGAGGAAGAGAAAAATGGACTGGATAACTGGAAAGCCCGAAGGTAGTGATTCAGAAGTTAAAGTGAGATCTGTCACAGGTGGTATTTTCTTTCAACAACATATATAGATTCACATGGTTGTATACTTACTTTGTTACATATTCCATGCATGTGCAATATATATATATATATATATTCTGTATATATTGAATATATATTGAATATATATGTGATTATACAGTCACATGAACATATATTCAGGTGAAGTACTAACTTTAACAGTGTTGGTCTTTCAGAGGATGTGGACAACAGACAACGTAGTAGACAGAGTAAGATGCCCACCAAGCTCTCCATCCCAGGGTCTGCACTCCTTCCCCTTGAGTGAAAGCAGGGACTACAGATGTAATGGGCTGTCACTCCCACAATGACATTATGTTATGTGGCAAAGGCAAAGATTTTGTAGGCCTCTAATCAGTTGACTTAGAGATCATCAGAAGGATTATCTTGGGTGGAACTGCTAATTAGGTAAACCTTCAAAGACAGTTAGGCCCTCCCTGGCTCAGAGATGCTCTCCTGCAGACCACAATGAGTTCTGCAGCTGCAAACAATGGCTGTGTGGGCTCTGGAGAGGACTCACTCCACGGCCAGAGAATAGAACCCTTAGAGGGCCCCGGGGTAAATTTGAAGGAAACTTCCCCCAAAAGCAGACACGCAGGCATCAAACAGAGCTACAAAGAGAATCTACATTATTCCGAGAGACTTTCCTACATCACAGACCAGGAAAGGGCAGGAAGAGTGTTCTGAGACACTTAATGAAGCAATAATGCTTCAAAGTATTGTTAAATGACACCAAGGGTAAAAAATGTTCTCAAGTTGAGATGAATTACTAACTCCCTTTTAGTCCAGCTATTCCCATGTGCAGATTTAAAATGCTGCAATGATATCCAGTAATCTTCAGGGGCTTCAGAATTTTCAAAACAAAATTATATTTAATTCAAACAGTAAAACCATCCCACATTAGAACCCTTATGAGAAATCGTAGTGACAGACGACAAAAGAAAATGAAACAGAGGCTGTCACAACACGGAAAAGGTTAGAAATCATTTGCTCAGACCTTTTGTTAACAAATGTTTAATGAAGTTTCCGATCTTACCACTGTACAATTGTTTGGGGACTGTAATGTGGAAATGTATTGTCATTTCAATCTAACAGAAATGAAGCAAAGCAGGCAGGGTCCTTTAGTAAACAGCCTTTTCCCAAGCTGGGCCCATGCAGATGCTTCTGTTGAACTCTGCCTGAGGTCTTTGAAGAGCTATTCCTTAAACAAGTTTAGAAAACAGCCCACTTAGTGCTTGTTTTCCATCTTTGGCCCAGTCTTCCCTTTCTAGAGAAGCCATGATTATTACAAGGGAACTTCCCAAAAACAACACAGGAAAGATGCTACCAGGAAGAAGGAATATAATTGGGTAACTACAAGATGGGGCTACTGGAAGATAGCGTGTCTGAGCAATCAAGAGTGTGCTGTCTCCGCGGAATACTATTCGGCAATCAAAAAGATAAACTAATGCCATTTGCACCAACATGGATGGAGCTAGAGGGGTGAGATAAGTCAGAAGGAAAAAGAAAAATATCAGATGAGTTCACTTATAGGAGGAACACAGGGGAACAAAAAGGATCAAGGAAAAAAATAACAAATTTTAAAAAACAAAACAAACCAAAAATAGACAACTACAAATCAGAGACATTTTGCAGGGAGAGGGGAGGGAGAGGGATCAAGACAGGGCAAAAGGCCCACAAGAGACTATGATGATGATGCATGAGTGATTGGTTGTGGAAATTCTACGAGGACTATACCTGAGGAGAGAAAGCAAAGGCTGTTAAAAAAAAAAATTGAAAAATGAACAGTGGTATAAAATTTTAAAAAACAGTGTGCTCTCTAATGTATCAAAAATAATATGAAGTCTGACCATCATTTTGGAGACTTTTCTATGAGCGCTAACATTTGTGCCTGTCTGTACTCTCTAAGCATTGAAACAAAACTTAGAGACTTTTGGATGAAGGTAATCTCAGCCTCATTCTTGTTTAAATTTATCAAAGTAACATCGGTTTGTAACACTGAATAGATTTCAGGTAGACAGCACTATAAATCAACTCGGCATATATACTACATAATGATGACCAGCAAAGGCCCAGGTCGTCCACCTGGGTGCCTTAAGGACAACGCACGTCCATTCATCTCTCGACAGGCCACCTCATTCTCGAAGCCTGTCTTCCACTTGGCTTGCAGGGCACCGTTCCTCTGGGGCTGCCGTTAGCCCCTCAGACTCGTCTGCCAGCTCTTCCTCCTCTTCCTGATCCCCTCTGTTCAAGGGGTCAGACCTTTGCCCTCTGCCCTTTGCAGATATGAGCATCTCTAGTCCCAGAGGTAAATCACTAAATTTATACTGAAAAATGACCCCTCTGAATTTCAAACCAAATTGTCAGAATATTTTAAATTTAAATCAGTGGCCATGCCTGTTTCCATCTTTCAAAGACTTCTTCCCACTGCTTTTAGAATAAATCAACTTCTTAAGTGGTCTCTAATGTGCTTTGATGTCATTCATGCCTCTGGCTCCATCGTCTGCTCCACCCGCAATGCCCGCCTTCCTGGGCAATCCTTGCCCCAGTCATGGAAGCGTTAGTCCCTCTCCCTAGCTCTTCCTGCAACCCTACTGAGCTGGCTCCTTCTGGGCTTTGCTGTCTCTGTTCAAATAACACTTTTGCAGAGTCCCTGAATAGCCATCTAAAATAGCTCCTCCCATCACACCCTCTCACACTATCCCTCGAATAAATTTTATCCCACTCTAGAACTTTGCACGATCACAAATAGCTTTTCGCTTGCTACCCACCTCTGCAGTACAACGTACACTCCCTGAGAGCAGAGGCCATGCATTATTCAGTGCTACACCTTCTGGGGCTAAACTGATCCCTGTCATAATTATTACTTTAAAATACAGAAACTTGAAATGCGTATTCATTTGCTTCTGCTGTTTTAACAAATTCTCACAAACTTGGTGTCTTAAAGCAACAATGCCTGTTGGCAACATCCCTCCCGGAGCCTTCCCTAGCCTCTAGATGTGCCTGTCTTCCCTGACTCGTGGTCCTTTTCTCCAGTTTCAAGGAGCTTCATTCCATAGTCTGGCTTCCTTCTTCTGACTGGTTCCTTCTACATCCCTCTCCTAAGAACCCTGGTGATAACAGTCAGTCCACCTGGATCATTCAGAATATTCATCTGTTCCAGGTCCTTCACTTAATCACATCTGTCCGCAAAATCCCTTGCAGTGTGTAAGACAACACAGTGTTCCAGGGAATAGGACATGGATATTCAGGAGGAAAGACCATTATTTTGTCTCTAATGAGATGTTTAATTAACTTTCTTAAAATCAGTTAGCTAGTGAGTGGCAATGATATGTTTTAACCTTGAATTTTTTCAACTCCACTGTAAAAATTCTGTGGGTTATTCTGTCCTCTAAGCTGAGACATAACACTACCAGTCTGATAAAGCCAAGTAGGACATTTCTGGACCTGAAGTGGTTGCAAGATTCCACGAAAGAAATCCAGTAACTGTGGTGTGGTGGAGGCAGCAGCTACGGTGTAGTTTTAACAGGTTTTCTTCTCTGTCAAAGTATTTTTGCAGGTTAAATGACTCCTATGACTCCAAGAAAGAATTCAATATACAGCATCTATGCTAAATGTGTTAGTGTAGGAACAAAGAGGGAAGAAAGCACAATGGACTTTGAGTGAAACAGTGATGGGTACACTATGTTGGTGATATCTAAGTAAGAGAACCATATGTCACCACAATTTAAAGAATAATAAAATAGGGGCCTCCCTGGTGGTGCAGGAGTTAAGGTCTTAGTGTTGTCAAGCTATCACTAAACACTGCAGCATGAGTTTGATTCCCAGCCAGGGAGCTTACCAACATGGCACAGCAGATCTCTCCTTTCTCCCCCACAGCTCTCCTCAGCAGTATATTTCAATGGTTTCATATGTTCTGCTTCCCAATCTGTCTCTGGTGAATCCTCTCAAGCCCCACACCTCTAATCTATACCCAGTGCTTATATGCAAAGATAAATAAATCGTTAAAATATAATAATAATAATAAAATAAATAAGTACACAAATGATCCACATTGATTAAGGTGCCATGAGATTTATAAAGAGAGACAGGAATCAACTATACGGACAGTAATTCTGATAGGAGCTACCATTATCTGAGCATTTTTCTTTGTAGATACATTTACATGGTTATTATCTCGCTAAATTCTTACAACCACCTGGTATTATTGTTACAGGGCACCCCAATGGGAATTGGGTTGCCTGTCTGTGGGTCTTCACCCACGCGCTTACGATTCAATCGTATTATGGACACACTCAAAAGGTTAAATAATGGATTTATTTATAAGGAGAAAGGTAAAGGAATAACCCAGGGAAAGAGGGAGAGAAACACAGGTTAACTAGGATGTCCTAGTTCTGCTGACTTGGACTCCACCGTCACGCTGAAAACTGATTGAACGCCAAAACGATCAAGTGCGAACCACCAGGTCCCCCCAGAGCCCACATGTCCGGTTTTATCCCAACCTGGCTGCTCAGCTCCGCCCTCACGTCCCGGCGTGCTTCTTCTTGGTACTGATGGGATTTGGAGTTCCAGTATCTGGAGTGGGGGCGGAGTCCATGAAACCTGTACCTGTTACATTATGTGACAGGATAGGAATTATCATTTATGTTGATCTATAATTGATGTTTACCTATCAAGTAAATTACCATACAGTTCTCAGGAAAGAGAAGGGATTCGAAGTTTGAGCTGCCAACCTCCAAACTTCATTCTCTTTCCTATAAAGGAGGCATTTCCTGCTCAACTTCTTGTGGATTAGCACAGTGCAGTGCCCACACCTTACAAATACCGAGTCAGTACCTAGAAAGGTTACTGAATGTATTCACATGCAAATTCAAGACCTTTTTCAGGGGATGAGTTATTGTTCGTTTCTTCTGTGAGATCACATGGGATTTAGTCTAGGGCTGAGCCGAACCCCAACTGTATACTACTTAATAGCAGGATTCTTCAGCAGTGCTGGGGAAGGTTGCTCGTCATCACGGTGCTACACACCCTGATGGGGATGACAGTCTGTGAAGAGTTAGCTGCAGGGTGGTAACCACCAATGCACATTTACGAGGAAAAGCTCTGAAATGCTGTAACCCTTAACAAGCTATTCCATGACCCTCTCCCCTACCACGCTTCAGTTATTATTCACTGAACTAACATCCACTGGATCTCTGCAATGAAACAGGCTCTGAACAGCATTCTAGAGATATAAAGAGGATCGGTACTCAAAGAGGACAAAGCAGTCATGGGAGAAAGAAGGATAAAATAAATGCACTGATGCACTACGGGGCTGCCCACACTTGCCATGTACACAAGAAGCTCAAAAACAGAGCAGGAAACTCTACCTAGAGACAGGCTTCAGAGAAAAGGAGCTTTGAAGGACCACTCAATTTTGGGAGAAAGGGTAGGAAATGTGAAGAGAAAGAGGGATACTCCCAGATAAAAGAAAAATAACATGAACATGCAGAGAAATAAGCCACGGTGTTTTACAAAAATTAAGAACAGCTCGGTTTAGCAGCTAATTTCACCGTGAAGAAATGGCCACCAGGAAAAACGATAGTTCAGTGTAACATACGGGCTTCGGTTGGCCCACTGCAGAAGTCCTTAGCTGTGGGTCTCTGCCACATTCCCAAGGCTGTGCTTCCTTCCATACAAATGCAAGCAGGATTTCTGTCTCAGCAGGATCAGTCCCAGAGCTGGGTGAAGACACCACTCCATGCCCAGTGGATGTGATGCTCCCCACTCTCCTGCTACCCCACTTTCTTCCTCCACACCCACACCCATTTCCCTCTTCAGCAAGCCCTCCCAAACAGCTCATGAGTGCACCTAGCTGCCTTTTTTTGTATGTACCAACAGAATTAGCAAGTGGCAGTGGAAAAACAAGCAGAGATCTGATCTATTGTTAAGCTAAAGGAGAACACAGAACCTCTGGGCATTTTATGTGTATCTTTCCTATGTTCAGCCTTGGCAATGAGAATGTGAGGCAACAGCTCAGAGATAAGTCTGAGTTCTTGAAACATGCATATTTTCACCACCTTTAGTTTATTTTGCCCCCATCACTTCATCTATATAGACAAAACTCTACAATAGGGAAACCCTCTATGAAAGATCTTGTGAGCAGATGATTAAATGTTTGAGTGAAGATGATTTTCTATCTTCTTTGCAAGCTTATCTGGAGAGAAGGATCTTGAAAATACAGGATTTCCAAGCCTAAATGTCAAAGCAAGTTCAAAAATAACCCACTGGAGTGTTTCCCTCAAGCAAAGCAAATCCCTCTCCAAGACCAACATGTCAGTATGTGCAAAGTTTACAGCAGGGCAGAGAACTCTACAATAAAGTCTGAAATATTGGCAAGCCTTTAAGATTTATGATTAGCCACATATTATGAGATTCTAATTTTAGTACACTCCTCCAAACAACAGCACTTTCTGTATTTGCAAAAAGCAACCCTGGATAGTCATCAAAAAGTAAATATCATGAGTAAAAATATCCAAAAATAGAAGCATAAAAACATTAATCTAAAAAAAAAAACTCACAATATTTATGGTTTACTACTCCCACAGCTTCACTTTTTTCCCCTTTCAATTCTCAAACTTCCCTATATTTTAAGAAGGATGATTTCACTTCAATTTAGACATCAGCATTATTCCTTAGAGTCAAAAAGGATCTTAAGTTTCATCTAGCCCAAGCTCTTTGTTTCAAGTCGGATTGGTCTAGCAAATAGAAGGAAAGCCTGGCATGGGGAGGCAACGTACCAGGGTGATAGGCGAGATACAAATATGAAAACCACATGATAACTTGAATTATTTAACAAAAGTAATTTCATTTTGGCCTTAAAAGCGTCTTGGTTTTTATATGAGGAAAATGATGATGTACATATATAGAATGGAGAAGAGAAAGATAATTGCAAGTAGATTTGAAACACCAGCCCTGCTTAGACTGTAGGAAGGACTTTGACAGGTGGAATGTTGTAAATGAGCAGGACTTGGTCTAGGTTTAAAGATATAAGTGTAATAAAGAATTATTTTCTATAGATGGAGTAGTGCTGGTATAGATTTGTAAGCTGTAAAGAACATGTGTTTTCTAGGAACTCCAAAACTTGTTTTGGAAGATGCATCTGAGGTTAGAAATGCATACACTCAGACAATGAGGGAAATCTAATTATTTTTCTCATTATTTTTACAGTGTTTTAAGTAAGTGGAATTTTCATTAGAAAATAAAAAGAATAGAGGTTTTACAATATGGAAGTATTTGAGCCAAAAAGTGATTTATGACTGTTTCCTAAGGTCCTAAATAAGGAATAGGGCCTCCTAATGCTGAGAGTTTAGCAGGAAGGACAGCTCTGGCTTCAAGAAGGAAGCAACCTCAACAAATAAGTCAACTTATTGTCACATATGGAAAGCCCAGGTACAGGTACTTCCAGAAGATGGTGATTCAGTGGCTTGTCAATGTTATCAGCGACCTGTGCTTTCCATTTTCCCTATTGGCCTCCTCCAGGCAAGGCGGAGTCTCTTCATGTCACACAGTAGCCCCCCTGTTCCCCCATCTCTCCAGGTATCACAGCACCCTATATAAAAACAGGGACTATGTGTTTTCCGGGTCTCCTTTAAAAAATGAGGAAATCCAGGCCCTCCCTGGTGGCACAATGGGTTAGGATACAGCACTGCAAGTTAGCACAGTCACTTCAGTATGAATTCGATCCCCGGCCCTGGAGGTGACCCACATGGTTCAGCAGATCTCTCCTGTCCCACCTGCTGTTCCCCTCAGCAGTGTACTTCCACACTCTGCCTGTTCTGCTCACTACTCTGTCTCTGGTGAAGCCTTTCACTGCCCTGCTCCTCTAGCCTGTACCCCAGTTATGTATGTATAAATAAATAAATCTTTTTTAAAAAAATTATATTTCAGTGTCTTGAACATGAAAGGTTCAAGAGACAAAATGACTATGTTTTTTAAAAAGATGTATTTATTTATGCTTACAGAACTGGGGTACAGACCAGAGGTGTGGTGGGTGAGAGGATTCACCAGAGACAGAGTGGGGAGCAGAACAGGCAGATGTACTGAAATACACTGCTGAGGGGAGCAACAGGCAGATTGAAGACGTCTGCCACGCCATGTGGGTCAGCTCCCTGGTGAGGAATGGATCCCGTGCTGCAGTGGCTTCGGAGAGATTCATCATGTGGTGCTTTAGCCCGTTGCACCACCAGAAAGAGCCCAAAAATGACTACATTTTTTAAAAATAAAAATAAAAATGAGGAAATCCTTCCCAGAAGCTCTCCAGCTGACTTCCCTGGCTATAGCTAACTAGCTGACTTAATACTCAGCCCTCAAACAGCCTCTAACTAGGAAACAGGAGTGCCAAACCTAACCAAGATTTCCCCCCTCAAGTCACAGGGCAAGAAATGAACATGCAAAGTCAAGGCTTTGCTAGCAAGAAAAAAAGAGATCAACCTTTGACTCTATATTATTAAGTGACCATAGCTATTTCTAAACCCTGTTCTGGGAGATCACAAAGAGCCTCTCTCCCAACTCAGAACAAGACAAAGGGCTCCGCTAAGGCAACAGCAGGCCTGATTTAGTGGACAGTGGCTCCACTGTGCTCGCTTCACATCCTACTCAATTCACTAGGTGGCCAGATGTTTGAGGAGCGGAGCAGACGGTGGAGGTAATTTGAGGTGCAGAGGAAGGTTAAACGTCTTCAGAGAAGATGAAGTAGGACGGTCTCTGCCTCCCTGGTGTGGGCAGGACTGCCCAGTCACCTCACCCGCCAACCTCAGGCACACGCAGTGTAGGGCTTTCCCAGTCACCTGCCTCTTGTCAGTCACACAGTGCTCACTACATGTATTTAAAGAATTTCTCCAATCAATTTAATCTTTTTTCAATTACTTGATTTCATAACATGATGTCAAAAATTCTTAATACCTTAGGAAAGGTAATGTTTTGGTCACGGTAACTGCTGCGTCTTGCGTCAAAGGCCTATAATCTAGGGACCCAAATCCATTTTCATAATCATATGTTGCTACATTATCATTTTAGTAAGGAAATGTTGATGATGTCTTGTGAAACCACATCTTTTTTTTAGCCACTGTTTTTGACTTTGTGATAAGAGGGAATGAAACACAAAAACAGAGTGAGTCACTCCAGAGCTACCACTTCCCTTTCGCTTTCCTTCCTGTCTCTCCATTGGCGGCTGCACAGAAGATCACTGCTGGACACATTCAATTCTCAAATCAGGTTCTTTCAACAAATATTTATTCCAGACACTGAGCCCAAGAAATAAAAAATCCAAATAAGAAAATCCAAATAAGACAGAGTACTCTTCTAACTAGGCAGACACTTACAATGATTTTTAAAAGTACATTTATTGGCCAGAAAAGATGTTCACAATCAATGAAAACGTGTATTTATGAACACTGCTAACCTCGGTGTGTGAATAAGTATCCACCCATGTTTTTAAATTCATTTTCACATGCATACACAAATAATATAGAGATGAATGGGGGATGCAGAGCACTATTTTCAACAAACAAAAACTGTAGTCTTTCTGTCTTTCAGGAGCTGATGGGAGTCATAGGGAGTAACATAGATAGCCATCAGAATAAAATTTATGCCAGTAGGAGAAAAAAATATTTATACATTTTCCTTTGCCTATACAAACCAGTACAGACCAGTTTTGGCTAAGATTTTGATTTTGTGAAAAGGAAGATAATAATGTCAAACTCTAGATTAATTTTGCTCACATAGTATAACTTTCCAGCAATGTATATGACTTGCAAAACACAAAAAATAGGATAGAATTTCTATATTCAAGGGCCTCTTCTAGAAGAGAAGTGATAAATATAATATTGCTCTTCAATTTTATGAGGTACATTAGAGTGGGGATTTATAAATAGTATATATCCTCAAGAGTGAGAACTCACTTCCTAGAAGCACCTAAAAATGCTTCAGACTACTTTACCTGGTCTTTTAGTTATATTTTAGGATTTTGTCTTTGAATGGAATTTTAAGCACAAAGTCCCTCAGAGACAAGACCATATGTTAAAGCACTAAGACACATGACAGTCCAATAGGTCGTAAACTCAGATGGGTGTGTGAGAGATGCACACAGGGAGCCAAGCAGACCTATAGGAAAAGAGGTTTTCCTGGTAGATGGTGACCAGGTAAAGAACAGACAAGCGTCTTCGAAAGTATAAACTTGATCCTAAACATGATGAAGACTAAATTTGTGAAGGCTTTTATTTTTCCTAAGGAAAAGCAATACAACCGGAAATGTTTTGTAACATGATTATTTTGTAATAATAGAACAAAGGAGATAGAGAACAAACCCTGTTCATAGCCTAAAGCTTTAGATCCAATAGACTAATCTTTCAGAATAGAGGAATAGATCCAAAGTAGGCTCCCATATGAGAGTCAGTCAGTAATAAAGTTTTCACCAGTCACAGAAGAGATTCAAAAAATAAATACAATATAGTGAATTTTGTATACAACTTAGTTTCCTCAACATGGCTATTATCAAAACAAAACCCTACATGGTTTTTATTTTCTCATTCATGGAAGAAAGCTTAATGACAGGGAACCACTAAAATAGAGAAAACCAGAAAAAGAAAATACAGGAAAGGAAAAACAAGAGAGAAATCTGAGTTAGAGGAAATTCCAGTGGTCTAGGAAAGAGCATGGTGGTTAAAGGAAATAAATTTAAAAACAAATAAAGTACTTGTTCCCTCACATTGGAATATATCTTTTATTTTGAGAGAAATAATATATCCTTCTTAGTTTTGCATGCCAATATTTAGTTTACACTTGTATTTTCAAAAGAACCACTTTGGGCCTGAATGAAAGGGTATATGTGAATTTCTTTTTCTCTACGAGATGTATGCTTTCTGTGTAACTGGGTATAAGGAACATTTTACCAGATGAATCTTTCACTCTCCCCTTTGCTAATGCTGAAAAACCTCCCTGGGTAGACTGTGCAGACAATTCTAGCATGGAAGGACTGGATGTGTTCGGCTTCTGACCGCAGAGGACATGCAGGCTACTTGCTGGGAGTTTCACCTGACAATTTTCCTTACCTTTATGTGATCTTTTTTCAGTGTCCTTGTCTCCACCCCATAGTTCATTTGCAAGCCTTGTTCCCAGCTTGATTCCTGCTGGCTCTCCTGTCTGCTCAGGCTTACAAACTCCTTGAGGTCTGATTATTTCATCTGTTTGCACCCCCACAGGCACCTGGACCCATACTTTTCTTTAAGTTTGTTTACAACCTCTTCCTTTCCACAAAGAGCAATAAAGAAAATGACCTTAGCTCCATAATCCTCAACCCTAATTTACAGACAAGGTATCCTATTAGTGGTTTCGATTGTAATCCTATCAATCAACTGTGTTTTGGCCACAGAGCTCAAAGTTAAATATCATAAAGCTAGATTTAATGTTAACTTATCTTGGTCATACTCCACTTTCCATTTGAGTTAGAAAATAATAAAAATTAAATCCATCTGCCTCTGGCATATGCATGTTATGATTAGTAAGACAGAAAAAGAGCAGAAATAAAAGGACAAGTTTGAAAAGGACAAACCCAAATATTCAAACCAAACTTCACCTTTTATAGAATAAATTTGTACTTTGCTCTGGTGAATCCTTTCAAAACCTGAACCTCTGGCCTGTCCCCCATTCACTGCATGCATAAATAAATACAATAAATCTTTTTTAAAAGTATGTATGTATTTTCTTGAGCCACTCCTCTATCCTTGGGCATTTTAAGTGTCAACATGATGTGCCTATCATGAAAAGTACTTCAGTGACCACAGAGTATGTACGTCTAAGAAGTAAATAAATTTAAAGCTATACATGATGGTTTTTTTTAATGTCAGTTTTCTTTTCAGGTAAAACATTTTTAGTGTATATCACAATTTTATTTTTCCTTATCATTAGTTATTTTAATATACAAATGTTTCATAAGTATACGTTTACTATCAGTAGTTTTCAAAATCCATATTGGTAGTAAAATACACAAATCTCTCCTGACTTATATTCTGCTTTTTTCAATTTGCCTTCCTAAGAATAACTACAATAGGGGCTCTCCCTGGTGGCACAATGGGTTAAAGCACCACATTATAAAGCTCTAGGAAGCCACTGCAACACAAGTTCAATCCTCTGCCAGGGAGCTGACCCATATGGCGTGGCAAACCTCTAACGACCCGCCCATTGCTCCCCTCAGCAGTGAACTTTGTCAATCTGCCTGTTCTGCTCCCCGCTCTGTCTCTGGTGAATCCTCTCACCCACCACGCCTCTAGCCTGTACCCCAGTCCTATAAGCATAAATAAATAAATCTTTAAAAAAAAAATAACTGCAAACAGTGGGGGGGGAGGGAAATGCATTGGACTATGGTGATGGCACACGGGTGATGTGGTGATGGGAAACCCACGGGGACTACAACTGAGATGGAAAAATGCACAAAATGATGTAAAAATAAACTATTATATTATTTATTTTAAAAAATAACTACAATAATAGTTGTGAGCATTCCCACATTGATAGACTGATAACATTTCACATAATTTCAAATTATATGGGCATGTGTGTGAGCAGATTGTTTTTTCTTTCATCACCTACAAGTTTGATGAGAACACAATATGACCCATGACCCATATATGACTTGTACTAGCCGCTTGATATTGTTGAAAGAATGAACCAATGAAGGAATGAACAGTTTGATCAAGCTTCCTAATGAATTCTCTCAGTATTACTTGTAAGTATAGATGACTGCAGACTGCAAAATGTACCTATCTGCCAAGCACTAACTTAAAAACCAATAAACCTTGTAAGAATGCCATGTCTTTGAGTATTAAGACAATGTGGTTATCAAGTCAAGAATGTAATAAAAACAAAGGCAGAGCTGCCTCTTTTCTTTCTCATGATGTGAAATACGGTTACTAATTTTATCTGCTAAACTGTTCTAACGGCATACCCTTCTTCTTAGAGAGTGCTCTCCCCCATCACAGGGCTTTGCCGGAGGCATAAGAGGATACACTGTAAGGCCAATCAGGGGTACCCATACCCCCAACAACAGAGATTCGCTCAGAGGCCAACAGCAGGCCGCACCGGCCAGGTCTCCATGTGACTGTTCTGAGCTCAGATAAGGGGCACGACCTCTTGCCACTGGAATACAGTCATGGGCAGATTTCACTTTCAGGAAGCTAACTGGCCATCTTCCCAAGTCACTATGGGGGTTCTGGGGGCCAGGAGGACCTCTCTATGTCTCTCTATATTATACTGTGCTAAAAATAACTGAAATGAGAACCTCTAATATCATTTAAGCCCTTGTACCCAACTATACCTAAGGTCAGTTACATCCCAAAAAATAACTTCCTCTTGATAAATTTGAGTTGATGAGACCTTCCTGTTACTGGAAGCCACGTGCCCTCACTTGCATACCTTCCCAACCAACCAACTAACATTTCTAATAACTGGAAGCACAGGACTTGAAGAGACCTGCTTTTAATTTACAGACAGCATAAGGTCTATATAGATTTGGCTCAGGGTGATGACAGCAGGCAGTGTATGAACCAAAAAAAAAAAAAAAACCATCATAATCATAAAATGATACCCGGCCGTACAAAGGCAGAGAAAGTGGAATGTTCCTGAGGAAAAAAGTAAAAAAGAAATTTCTGTTCCCCTTTTCCACTGAGGGCTGCAGTTGCAGGCGAGATGCTTTTCACATGTCCAAGTGAGAATTCCCATCAGATCAGACGTGGCTCCCTCGGGAAAAGTGTGACACTGTGCTCGAAGTGGCATAACGGCATAACGGGTGTTTCAACCTACGTCCGAGCTATCACTATGTTAAAACTTTGAGAACAAATTATCCTACTAACATCTGACACTTTAGCAGCTCCTTATAACGAGAGCTTGAAATGTCACATCTATTTGTGGGATGGAATGAACTTGGGAGTTATACACCAAGGTTTTTTATCTCTGTTGTTCCACAGCATATCTTAGTGCCTTGGGAAAAAGAGAGGCAAGACAATAATGAGAGAACAAAGAAGTTAAATGAGCTTCTAAATAGATTTTTTTTTTTTTTTTACTTAACATAGCAATCATCTACAGCTAAGTGTGGACTTGTCTACAGGTGTGAACTTTTTGAGAAAGAATTTGCATGGGTTGTTTGTTGTTGTTGTTTTTAATTTCAAAATCTTAAATTTTCTAGAGAGAAAAGGACTCAGGCCATATTAATTGCCAACATTTGAAGAGACTTTCTATAGGCAGGTGCTGCTTCTTCCTTTCTGAGCTAATGCCGTCTTCTTAATAATCTTTAAAACTGAATTGTGGGTGCCAACTTCACACAGCTATGTAAGCACAAGCTTTTGCCACACTTGTCTATACCTCTAACTGTTCCAGAACCTTAAGACTTGAGTCCCAGTCTTAAATATCTCCAGTCAACAACTTCTTCCCATTTTTACAGCAGAAGTTTTAAATCTTTATGACTTTAAATGAAATCTCTACTTTAAATGATTTGTTCTATTTTTCTGGATGATCCCTCAACTTTATCCTTCATAGAATTAATAAACATTTTTAATACCAAGAGCTCCTTTTTTTTCTCTGAATTTTCTTTCCCGTGGCATCCTCAGTCCTACCTGTGAGGATATTAGAATGCATTTGTGTTTCTTTCTCTTTATTTCCTCTGAGATATTTTGTTAGTCTATTTTCAGCTGTATTGGAACATTACTTCAAATTCATAGTCAATCCTTTATTCTTTGTATTTCATATTAAGGTATCACAAGGTCAGTTTCAGGTTCTTTTAACATAAATTAAGGTTTATGACTGAATAAGCCATTATACTGAAGTCTCAAAATAACACCATTTGGGGGCCACTCAGCAGGGAGGGGTCTTGTGTAAATTCACCAAGAGACTTTTGATGTCTTAACTGGGCACTAATGGAAAATGTGCCAACTTTCCACAGGGATGTGGCTGGCTTTTCTGTATAGGGGCCTCTAGCCCCTGCTTTGAACCCTTGCCTGCTGAACCCCACCTCTGCGCCCTGATCCTCTCTGAGTCTGGCCAAGCACAATAGCCTTCTCACCCCTATCTTTTCTGAGAGTCTCTGCCCACTTCCCTGCTCCATTAGTGAAATCTGCATCTTCTAGAATTCTGCTGTACTCTCATCTTCCCTTAGCGCCTTCCACATTCCATTCCATAAATCTGTATGAGTTCATTCTTTCTTATATAAGCTCCTTTCTTTCTTAATAGGGAAGGCAGATTGGAGTTTATCTCCCATCTCCTTGTCAATCCGTTCACATTAAAGCTTCATTCTTTTCTTAAAACTCAGTGTCTAGTGTTCCCCTCTATGCACAGCCGGTAGTGAGCTCACTGCCCAGAAACACAGCCAGCAGACTCCTCTTCATCCTCACGGTTCTTGGGATCTTCACCCCATCTGTCTCTATGGGACTCCACTCTTGCCCTGACACCTCAGCGTTCCTACATCTATTCTAATCATCCCCTTCTAGTTGGCTTATTCCCAAAAGCAGCACACTCAGAT
Source organism: Condylura cristata (assembly GCF_000260355.1). Lineage (NCBI taxonomy): Eukaryota > Metazoa > Chordata > Mammalia > Eulipotyphla > Talpidae > Condylura > Condylura cristata. Next base: position 32,152,066 of record NW_004567119.1, read on the forward strand.
CTCCATCACTTAAAAAAAAATGCAAAATGTAAAAGACCAGGCTTCAACCCTAGTACACCTTATCATGGAAATATTTTTCTTCTCTCAACTGGTAAAAATCTCAACGACTTTCTACATTTTCCAATGATTCCTCAACCAATGATATCTGAACTTCACTACCATTCCATGGAACTATCCTCATCATGGTTGTTTTTAAAAATAGTTGATATTTTTTCATTATCATACTTGACCTCTTTGTGGCCTTTGACACCCAAGCTTTTCCTGTCTTCTGCATGACACAATACCTATGTTTCCTTCCTAACTCTGTTTTGGTTCCTTCTTTTGAGTTTTTGAGTTCCTCTTACTTGGTTTACCCCTTGAATATAATGTGTTCAAGATTCTTTCCACTGAATTTCTTCTATTATACCCTTAAAATTATTTATAAATAAAATTATTTATAAATCTTTTATAAAAACTATAGTTGCTAACTACATTATTAATGATTCAAAAAATAAAAACTTAACATGGTACAAGATTTTCTCTTTCATCTCAAATTCCTGTATTCAATTATGTTGGATATCTTAATAGTACAGGAAGCTTCATCTCACAACTCTGCTTTTCCTATATTTCTTTTCTTAGCTTAGATGGATGCCACCATCATCCACCCAGTTACCTAAGCCTGATACTTGTATATCTTCTTTAATGTCTTGGCTCTCCTACTCAAGCTTCAACTCTTTTTTTTTTTTAATTCTATTCTATACAATATCTCCCCCCTAATTCGATTCTATCCAATGTGCATAATTTGTCTTGAATTTTATTCATTAGAAAGTCTTTCTTAAATTTCTTCCCCCAAATTAACCCCTCTTTCTCATTCTTGTTCAACTTTGTAGTCTATATACTCACCACAATAATAAAGAAATAATCTCATGTGTTGTTTTTCATTTGTATTCTTCAAAATATGTCACCCCTTAACAGAGAAGAATACTTATTATTTGTTTGCTGAGAGAATGGTAAGTCCCTTATTCTTTTTCTACACCCCCGCCAGCCTAATCTTTCTGAAGCACAAAGTTGTGTCATTCCACTGTATCAAATACTTTGTCTCAACTTTTTCACATGGAATGAGGGTTCTCTATGACCTGACTTCTTATCTCTCCAGCTTTGTTCTCTGTGATGACTTGTTTTATGTCCCTGTTCTCTCTCAATATTACTACAGATAAAGCAAATACTTCAGAAAATGGCAAGGAGAAAAACAGATTCTTAACACTTCATCAGAAACTTAAGGAGTAAGGTCCATTTGTCTTAGGCATTTTATACATCAACATGAGCAGAATTATATGAGGGTATAAAAGAAATTAATGAAAACAATCAAACCAACCCTAAAATGAGACAGATAACATTTGTACCATAGATCTCTTTTCCCACTTTCTCACTCCTGAAACTCTTAACGATTTAATTAAGTCCTTACAAAAAGGGAGTTTCCAAACTGATGATGATTTAAAGGAAATACTCAGTAAGTAGCTTTTATTTCTAACATACCCAAGTCTGCACAATTCAAAGTGGGGGGAGGGGAAAAGGCAGTAGGGGAGGCTGAATTAAATTAAATACTCTGTACAATATCAATTATAACTTTGGAAAAACGTTGATTTCAATTTATGGAATAATAGGGAAATTCTTCTTTTTTAAAGGTTCAGTCTGTTCTGGAAAGGAGCACATGTGGCTTATATTTTTAGTTTGGGGGAGGGAGAACTGTGGGAGGAGTATCTGAGTCAGCAGTTATTTGTCAGACAGGTGAGAGAATAAAGAGAAGGCTACTGTTCACATCGGTGGAATACATAAATGGGACTAAGCTCAAGTATCTGGTCTGTTCTTCTGGCTCTACAGAAACCAAGAGTATTCACTTTCACTCCCAAAGTCATCTGAGATGATGGAGCATCTACACCCACCAAAGACTACCCTGCTTGAGTCCTACTAAATGTCACTGTAAATGAATTAATTTAGATTTGGTTAAAGATGCAGTTTAGAAAGTAAAATCAAACCTCATAAGCATAGACAGAATTACTTAAAAGTAGATAAAAATTGGTTATGGTTACACAGGTATACTTAATCCCTGCACTCATCAAGTAGTAGACATTAAGTATGTATGTACAACTGTTAGAAAAAGATAATAGAAATAAATCCAAGTAGCATACATCATGCCCAAATCACATTAACTACACACATCCAAGTGATGTGTGTGTAGGCATACCATGGGCAGATGAGAAAGGTAATAGGCTTGGAAGGAGGCTGGAGCTGAGGGATAAAATGGTTGATGACGACTGGAAGGTAACTACTGCAGGGTGGATTCAATTTCCTACATGCTTTTCCTTGAACTATGTGGTCGGGCTGGGCAAAGAGTAATCCAGCTCCATGGCAGTGGTGAGTTTATGACCTAAACAGAGCTAACCAGATTCTTCCCTGGGATTTTTATATGTATGCTCAGGGAGGAAGAGGATATAATCTTGGAGCTTCCTGTAGCCATCAGCATCTTGTCAACAGAATGAAGCTGGAATACCAATCAGAAAGAAGCAAAGTTGAAAGATACTAACATTTGAATCTCTGGTAACACTTAGGGTGGTCACAGGGCACTCAGTCTTCTTTTTTGGACTTGCCAGGTGAAGAAGCCAATAAATACTATTTTACTTGGCTAGTGTGAATTAAGTTTCTGTCACTTCAAAAGTCACGTAACCAAAGATTTACATCACTACCTTACACTTGCAGTGAGGCCCCTGAGGATTCAATTTTCATACCATTTTTCTAAAAACAAATGCAAAAACCACCATCTTCCACACTCGACTAGACTTTATCGAATCTTTCTCCCACTATGCTTCAGTCACTTCCCCATATCGCCACAGAACTGAGATTTTTAGTCAGCAATGCTTAAATGTATGTTTTAAAATACTATTTTCCAATTTTCCAGCAAACATTTCCCATTTTCTGACACAGACCAGTTCCTATTCAAGAGATAAGTCCCAATTTGCTACATTTTCTTTGACTTGATAATTTGTTAAGTGTACAGGTGAAATTTTGGACTGTAAGGCTGTAAGTAGAGCTGTGTAGTTTCCCTGATGCAAGTATTCTCAAATTGCTGATAAGAGAAAATAGCCTCTCAAGTGCTAAATTTGCAAGCCTAAATCTACTGATGTGACAAATATCACATGCTTCATTAAAACCGTGAAGGGAACTCTGTCAGGGCACAGTTGGAACCCAGCCATTGGAACCCTGCAAGAAAGCGTTCCTCTGGCAAGTTGGCGTCTATGCCATTTCAAATATGTTCCAAGAATCACAGTGACAAGATTAATGCATCAAGAAATGATTTTTTTGCAGCTCCGGAGGAAAATTATTCTTCTGATGGAAAGCCCACGATTGAGGTTATAATGGCACTTTAACCCATCTGTCAACTGCTGACATTTTCACAAGTGCTGAAGAGGTGTGACTGTGGAGTTTAAAATAGAACTAGGAGAGAATACACACAGTTGGAGTCTCTTTAGTAGTCACTAGGGAAGCTTCCTATGTTACATAAAATATGATTGGTACCTTATTTGCTTAAGCAATTCTCCTCTACAGGATTATAAAATATTAGAATCAGGAAGCACAAAACCGATCAGCCCATGTAATTCCTTCAAATTGAGCTTCAGAGAGATGAAATGAGTCAGCCAAGATTTCATCACCAGTGACTGACACCATCAGGGGAACATCCCAGCTTCCTGGAGGTGAGCTGGAGAAGCTCACTGCTTCTCATCTATTCACCATTCCCTCACCATAACCCACAGGTCTTTTTCAGCATCTAATATGGCTTAGTGGCAAGAGTACTAGATAGATGTAGGGTTCAGGGACCCAGATTTAGGTCCTGATCATGACACATTCTACATTTGTGGTCTTACGCAAATCACGTAATTTTCTGAACTCATTTTCCACACCTCCATCTTTTCCTCTATCTCATGAAGTTGTTTATTATTAGAATTAAATTAAGTAACACCAAAGCACTTCATAAATTTTAAGTCATTTTGCAGCTACAAGGTATAATTTTAACCAAATTGTAACAGTCTTAAAAGGGAAAAAAATAAATGATATGATCAACAGTAACTCTTCAGTACATTTGGCAGCCTAGCACTGAGCTAATTTTCCTACAGAATTAGACAATCCCTACCTTCAGATGGTTTACATTCAAAAGCAGGACAAAATGGGACAAATGAATTTCTGGAGTTTACAAACCAAAAAAAAGTAGTTGCTTATTAAACCAAGATATGGTGAACTGGGGAGCACACCAGGGAGCCCTAAACAATGAAGGCAGGGCAACTTTGACTCTGATTTGCTGATGCCAGCACAGCTTCCTTACTATCCTGTGGACTCTACCATCCTTCATATGCTGATGTCTTCCTCAGCTGGTAGCAAGATAGCAGCAGCATTTCCAGTAGGATAAAGTGTGGAAAAGGTCTACTTCCTCATTGTTACCTACTTAAAAGTGAGCAACCTCTTCCAGAAGCCCCCAGCAGACCTCATATCTTCTTTATCTAAAATGGATACATGAATATACTACAAATGACTTACAACAATCATAGAACATTTGCTTTAGTTAATGTTAACAGAGCCAACTCTTCCTTAAGTTACATTGTGAGTTGGAGGAAAATTAGGAAGGAGATACTCAGCAAATTCTGAGCCATACCATTCTCACGGTTCGGTCTCTGTCACCACTGTTGCCTCCCAAGTAGCAACGATCAACACAGCTGATCAACAGAGCCCTAGTAGAGGCAGAGGCAAAACAGCAGATGCTCAGTCTCCAGCTTGTCGACCGTGAGCAGTGAAGTTTAACCAGTTTGAGTTTTGTTTGTTTCTTCACCATTTATTATTTGCTGTTATGGTATTAATGAGTTATGGTGGAAAACACAAGAGTAAGAAATAATCAGCATAGCAGAGAAAGCAGATTTTCAAGAATTTAATGAGAAGTGAAGCTACCTTTTGGAACACTGAAGAAATCCATCACTTGAGATAGAGAAATGGCATCAGATGGACCATAGAATGACACAGGCAATGTGACCAGACATTGAGGAAAGTCAAGCAAATGAACAGGAATCAGCGAGCATGACTAAGCGAATGAAAGACGTTCACATTCAAACCAAATGTAAAGGAACTGTAAAGGCCAAAGCAGGCACACTGGGACAGACTGCCCTTGGGTGCCAACCTGTGACTATCAGAAGAGTGGGGGAGACTCACTTGAGGACCTCTGGTTTCTAATATTCAAATGTGGAGACATTTGCAGAAATCCAAAACCAAATCACATTTTGAAAATACTTTTGTCCAGTAAAAAAAATTCATATTGTCCAAACCAATTCTATTTGGTCCTGGATTGTTTCACATATATAAGTCATGAGTATAAAAAGCCTCTCTAAATTATTATCCCCAAAAGTTTTGTGTTTTCAAGAATGATTCTCAACATAAATAAAACAATTTATGTTCCTTAGTGGTCAGTTTCCTAAATGCCTGGAAAATTCAATCATTTTATTTACTTATGTTTAAGTTGCACTGGATGAAGCAGGAATGAAATTTATCAAAAGTGGACGTTTTCCATCTGCCTTTTAAGCACTCTAAATTGTAAGCCCCATCAGCATTGCAAGAGGCAAGATTGATTTCCTACATCATTTTATAGAGAATTTTGTTTCACAGTCCTAGAATTAATGGTTATACTTAGTGTAGCTTTAAAATCTTATTTTGAAGAACTTTTTTTAAGATTTATTTATTTATTCATATAGAACTGGGGTACAGGCCAGAGATGCGGAGGGTGAGAGGATTCACCAGTGACAGAGTAAGGAGCAGAACAGGCAGATCAACGAAGTACACTGCTGAGAGGAGCAGCGGGCGGGTCCGGAGAGGTCTGCCACGCCATGTGGTCACCTGCGGGGCAGGTGGGGATCGAACTCACCCGGAAGTGGCTTAAGCTTCTCAGTGCTGTGCTTTAACCCGCTGTGCCACCAGGGAGGGCCTAAAATCTTATTTTATCTTATTCTTCTTACCCACAACTCAAATTACTATAAAAGACAATTGAAGTCTCTTTCTTTTCACAGAGAGAGAACTGCATAGATGTCAAAACAATTCAGCAGCCATAAATGCACTGAAATAGGATAAAAGTACCTGAGTCTGTATTTGGTTAGTGAAACTCTTCCTTTTTTGGACAGTGCAGACTGTCACGTGCTTGTAGTCTCAACTCAGTACAAACACGCAGGCAGCGGAAGCTCTGATTTGTTTCTATGGTTTCCAATCACCGCACTGCCTCACATAACACAGCGTACAGTAATGCCGCCTGTCAAAACTCTGGTTGCAACATCCTCCGACTCCAACTTCCTTTAAGCAATACTATCACAAAATCAGCAATTCTGATGTTCTGAGCAGTTTTTCTTTAATCACTACTTTATAACAATAACTTCTTGTTAATTTTTTATTATTACCTAGGCAAAGAAAGATTTTGGGCAAGGTTTATGAAATATTTAAGCGGCAAAGAAGAAAAATGTGAGTTTTGAGTCTGAGGATTTTAAACATGAGAGCCCCTCTTATATTATCTGGCTGATCCTTTTGTCCTGATAGTACCATCACTGATACCACATGGCGTCTCAGTGAACCTGCTCTAACCAATTGGTGGGTGGAATTCTAACAAAATAACTATGCTACCACTTATTTTGGTCAGATGAAAACTTAAACAGAGAACAGAATATGTTCTATTCAGTTTGTGCCTTAAAATTTTAAGGCATGACAACCAAAGTAAGATGTATTCATTTTGATGGGGAATTTCAAGAAAAAAAAAAACTGGACGCGAGGGCAATCTAGCTGCAACATCTGTCACCCCACTGATCTCCAGGGTTGACTCAGGTGATCTAGCTGGCTAGGTGTGTGTCCCCTTCCTCCCTAACTGCTCCATGTGCATCCCTCCCGATGCTGCACGTTTGGTAGAAGAGGACGGCCTTCCGCGAACAGAGACGGATCAGTCTTCGGACGAGGGTATACAAGTAGCTGCACTACCCTGCTAGAACTTCCAAACAAGCTCTCAAGAAAAAAAGACTATTTCTGAATCTAGAACCAGCTATCCCTGCCATGGCCCTGTAAAAGACATTTCCAAAATGGGTATCTGCAAAAATACACTGTAGGGACCTCCCTGGTGGCACAAGGTTTAAAGTGTGGCACCAGGGAGCTATCCACAGCCACTGCAGGAAGAGTTCAATCCCCACATGGCACAGACAGGAGAGGACCCACATGGCACAGACCTTTCCTGCCTCACCCGCTGCTCCCCTCAGCAGAGTATTTCAGTAGATCTGCCTGTTCTGTTTCTCACTCTGTCTCTGGTGAATCCTCTCACCTCCCACACCTCTGGTCTGTATCTCAGTTCTTGTAAGCATAAATAAATAAATCTTAAAAAAAAAAAAAGAAAAATACACCTTAGAAGGCCTTGACAGAAACTCCTCTGCGACTCCCACTCTTATGTAGGTGGTTGAATAGTGTCTACTCAAAAACCCCTGTCCACCCAAAAATCCCTGTCAACCCAAAACCTAAGAACTTCACCCCATTGGGAAACAAATTCTTTATAAATATACTTGGTTAAGATGAGGTCATACATAATGTAGTAGGGTATGGGAGTCCTAAATATAAACATTGGTGTCCTGTGAGAAGACACACAGCGAAACACACAAGGAAGAAGCCTACGAGGCAAGAGAGGCAGACCCAGCCAAGACCTTCAGAACAACAAGAACACCAGTAGCCGCCAGAAGCCATGTAAGACACAGGGGACAATTTTCCCTCAGAGCCTCTTACGCCTATTTGTGGGCATTTAGGTTGTTCTTGGCTGTTGTAAACAGCACTGCACTGAACATGAAGTACATTTATCCCTGTCATCACTTTGATTTAGGACTGCTGGCTCCAGAACTGTGAGAGAAAAAGTCTACTGCTTTTAGATACCCAGCTTACAGAAGCCCTGGAGAAACTAACACACCTTACAGAGAAGACCAAGCTACTATGGCGGAAGACTCTGGGAGCTTTGTTGGTGGGTGTGGTATGGCAACAATGTCTGAAGAGGTGTGAACTTATGCCTCTAAATCACATATGGGATTGTAAACCAATACTACCTCAATTTTTTTTTTAAAGATTTATTTGTTTATGCATACAGAACTGGGGTACAGACCAGAGGTGCAGGGGCTGTGAGAGGGTTCACCAGAGACAAAGTGGGGAACAGAACAGGCAGATCGACGAAGTACACTGCTGAGGGGAGCATCAAGCAGGTCAGGAGAGGTCTGCCGCGCCATGTGAGTCACCTCCAGGGCCAGCATCGAACTCATGCTGAAGTGGCCCCAGCCTCCCAGTACTTGTGCTTTAACCCACTGCACCACCAGGGAGGGCCCGCTACCTCAATCATTTTTAGCTAAAACAATAAAAATAAAACTCTTGTAGTCACTATAAGAGATAGAGGACTAAGTGTTGAATGAACCAAACTGCAGAGTCTAACACACTGAGATTGGAGCATCTGTAAAACCTCCATCTGGAGAAGAGTATGAACGGTGTATACATAGAAGGCGATGGTGCATTCAGAGAGAATGAGACAGCAAAGTGAGCACAGTGACTCCCAGGAGAAAACAGTGGTGAAACACACACTGACAGAGACAAGAGAAAATGAGTCCCATGGAAGGCACTGAGGAAGAGAAGTAAACAGGTAAGAAAACAGGAAAATGATGCAAAACAGAAAACAGGTCAGCGAGGATGTGTGGTACTGCACAGGGAATTAGAAGAGACAGAAGTCTCAGTGGTGCCGGCTCCTGGCGTCGTCAAGGGAGGGGCAAATCATGAGAAGCCCCTAACATCCTGCTTTTAAAGATGGTAAATTTCTGCCAGTTTGTATTGAGGATCCATTAAAGGTCTTAAAAACAGGAAAAAGACAAAACACGGAAACCTGAACACTGTTAGCGAGGAGGCCGCCACCAAGTCTGCCTCATCGGGCTATTTTGAGGAAGTTTCTCAGTGTCTTTGAACTGTTTTCCAGTGCACTAAAAAAAGGGGAAACTAGACAATCCATGAGGGTTGGAGAGGAGGGGATGGAGTGTCTACATACATGGGTAGCTATTCCCACACCATCGTTGTGTGTTCCAACCAGAAGGCTTCATTTCTGTTACTTGAGGCCTGAGTCCATTTAAAAAAAAAAAAAAAAAAGATGAGGTAAATGCACAGTCCTTAAATAACCAGAGAACAATTCTAACGAGATATATAATTAAATCAAAGGCATAGATCACCTTCAGACGGTTAACTGACACTTGTGTAGTTACTGTAGATAATTAAATTCTGATGCTAGCAGTTACTGAGTCTTTAAGAATCTAATTGAACAATTGTTTAAAATAAGGGTGAGTCTGTTTTTACAGATTACACGACAAATGACCCTCAATTTGTTTCTAAATTATATCATGTTACCATGAATTTTCCTCTCTCAAGGGACAGCAAAGTTAAACCAAAGGTAGAAGACATTATCTCAAGTCAGGAAAAATCTAAACCATACATGACTTGGGGTGTATGTTTATTCTGCTCCCCAATGATTTAAGTATCTTCAGGCTTATTTATATTGCATTAATCAAATAAATGGGGGGGAAATCAAGAGAGATGGTTTGGCCTTAGTCAAAAAAAAAAAAGGTTATCTAGCAAATTTAGAGAAAAAATAACTTTTTTCTAAATAGCATAAAGAAAATGTCAATTTGAGTAACACACACTTTTGAACCTCGTTTTCAAAGTATTTCACATTATTAAAGGAGATACAGCATTAAATTAGGTCTGAGGCCTACCCTGTCCTTAGATGTGTACACACAATTTCAAACTCTAATAATTTAAAGTCTGCTGTATTCACTCCACTTGATGCACTTTAACAAAGTCCTTGGTACACTGTTTTCATAAACACAGAAGAGAAAAAAGGAAAAGAAAAAAAGGGAATTTGAGGTGGACCCCAGTAATTCTAGTGCACATTAAAATCTTGAGGATCACTTCTTTAAATATTTGGCAAGTATATCACTGCAATAAGTTGCTACCTATAATTTTACACAGAAAAAAAAATAGCAAAAGGCAAAGAACTCAATTTTGTCCAAGGGTTAAATATTAAAAATTAGGAACGGTGTCTTCTGCACACCAATGTGCTTTTATGTAAGACAGAGGTTTTCTTATAAGAACTTTAAGTTGCCTCACTAACAAATAATTATCAAATGCCTGATCCCAAAAGGGCTGTGTTATGAGACTAACAAGGAGGATAAAATAGGTGTTTCTCGGTTATTAAATATGTCATGACTGATGAATGGAGAAAGACATATGTACTGGTTGCCTTGCAGGCGCTAAGTGGTCTGTATGTGAAATACGCAAGGTACAATGCGTGACAATAGAACAGTCATCAGCTTTACTTCGTTCCTGGCAAGAAAGGGATAGGACTCAAGGAACTTTTCCTCAATACGCCAGACATTAAGTGCATATTGAATGATGAGAAGGCATTCACCAGACAAATAAAGGGGAATCCCACAATGTCAAAACCAATGAAGGGAGGAAACAACAAAATGATTGAGAGCAAAATCAACTTCAATCAAAAGCAGGCAAGGTAGAAAGATGAAGAAATACCAAAGAGATAAGACAAGTAGAATATGCAAAATAAGATAACAGAACTAAAGTACATCAGCAAATAATGTAACACGGAATTGTACCATATACTCCAAGTAGGAGAGCTGAGAATTAACTTTTGTTATAAGAGACGTCTAAAAAATAAGGATTAAAAATTTTAAAGTAGGGTAAAAATGTCGTTCAAATACTAATTAAAAGAATATTGGACCAACTGCGCCCTCCCTGGTCGTGCAGGGAGTTAACCGCAGCACCATGAAGTTGTCAGAAGCCACTACAGCATGAGTGCGAATCTTCCCAGGAGCTGGCCCACATGGTGCAGCAGACCTCTCCTGACCTGCCTGCTGCTCCCCTCAGCAGTGAATTTCAGTACATCTGATTGTTCTGCTCCCTACTCTGCCTCTGGTGAATCATCTCTCCCCTTGCATGATGGCCTGTCCCCCGGCACTTGTATGTAAAAATAAAAATAAAATCTTGAAGAAAAAAAAAAAATGTTGGTACTCAAGCAGCTTTAAACAGGGAGATTGATAGTTGCCTCTCTATAGTCATTCTCCCCTTCTTTCTTTTTAATTTTTTTTTATACACACAGATCTTGGGGTACAGATCAGAGGTGTGGGAGGTGATCGGCTGTGCCATGTGGGCCATGCCATAACTTGAAAATGCTGTGCTTTAAGCCGCTGTGCCACCAGGGTGGGCCTCTCCCCTTCTTTTTAATAAAAGTACTCGAGCTATGTAAGTGCTTTACCTCCTAACCAAAGGACTGCTTTTCCCAGTCTCAAGTGCGAGAAGAGGCTGAATGACTAAGTTCCATTCTCTGGAGTAGATTTTGCTAATTACACCTATATCCATTCTCCGTTTTCTCTGGATAATGAAAATGTCCCACCAAGTCAAAGCTGTATTCATGGACATTGAGCTAAGGCCTTGCTGCTCGCAGGCAACTTAACCAATCTGGACTGACAGGTCAGCCTGCTAGGGACCACTGGGCTCATCTCACTTCTCCCCTTCCTTCTTGTTAGCTGAAAATAGCAACAAGCAACAACTGGAACAGCTTACAAGTCTCATGCTGAGGGTGGCGGTGCCACCATGCCAGTCGGGTGAAGAATCCAACCTACCTGCCTTCATATTGTTAGGGTCGGAGAACTCGATGACCGCAAAAGACAGAGCGTCACGCAAGAATGCCATTCACAAAGTAGAGTTTATCTGGCTGGCTAGCCAGGGTCAAGCCGTTCCCTGCCGGACATGCAGGGTTCAGGCAAGATTCAGGCTTGACCCTGGCTAGATAAACTCTACTTTGTGAATGGCATTCTTGCGTGACGCTGTCTTTTGCGGTCATCAAGTTCTCGGGCCCTAACATTTGGGGGCTCTCCAGGATCTCTCTTCTGCGAGGGGACAGACCCTCTGCAAGAAAAGTAGAGCCTATTTCTGGATCTTAGGATTCTGGGATTTTTAGAGTGTTCTCCACACTCTTGTTTGGGGCCGCGGCGGGGTACCTGGCCAGTCCCCAGGGAAGGAGGGCCGTTAGGCTCTCAATTGGGGAGGCCTGCGAAAGGGAGGTCTCATTTGGAGAGGTCCAACCACCTCTATCTGGGCTCGAGCACGATTGGGTTTTCTGGAATCCTGGCGCCAGGTGATGAACAGATTGAACAGCCGACTATAAAGTGGACGCCATTTGGACTGATTTCCCAGCCGAGCGGTGAGGAAAGTGTGTGTGGCCGTGCCCACCGGTGCAAAAGTGTTGAAGGTTTGTGTGCGTTGAGTGGGTGTGGTGTTGCTGTTATACTTCTTGTCTTTTTCCTTTTAACTGTTGGTCTCTTGAGCCGTTTCCAGATGGGGCAGACACAGCCTACCCCCCACCCAGCCAGAGGAACTGGTTCTTTTTTCTTGAAATCGTCTTCTGTTCTATTACAAAATCTAAGTTATTTAAACATCAAGTTGTTAAAAGTGTGTGTCACCTAAAATGTTGCTAAATAACTAAAATGAAATCTGTTTTGTCCTCGCAAAATATGTCTAAATTTACTTAACATTCATGTCTATGTTTTGCTCCTTATTGTGAGGAAAAGTGACTTTCAGGTTTACCCTGCTCTATACTGTAAAAGCTAAAATTTTATAATAAGTGACTAAAGTGAGCTGTGTATTTAATAAGAAAGAAATATTTTGGAGATAGTATTTTGCAGGTCTTGAAAAGAAAGTGTTGAAGGTCTAAGAGCAGTGAAAATGCTATGTGTTAGAATGACTTGCTAAGCTTAATATCAGTAATTATGTAAAACCAAACTTTAATTCTCTTTCATCTATGGTAACTCATATATTCTTAAACTGCTCTGACTCTGATCAGGAACCATATAAAGACCCTATCAGCAGCAAGCATGGGATGAAGAAACCGTGCTTGTTTCCTGACCCCGGACTAGTTAAGGCAGATGTGGGTGAGATACCTGTAGGGAGGTGACTATGGCAGTGTTTATATTGATTTTGATTTTGCTCTTTTCCTCCCAGATTTGTCTGGCCATTTCTGACCCTTTTCCATGTGTCCCGGCCAGAAGGTGCTTTAGTCTAGTGGCAGCTTTCAGGCCTTGCTTTGGACAAACCCCTTTTGGGTGGATTTTTGCCCACGAGGGGATGGGTAACTTCAGGTGTTTGATTTAGAAGTTATATTCTTTGTGTTCCGTATTGTATATTCACTGTAGTAAAGTCCCTTTTCATTAAAGTTTTATATGTTTATCTTGTTGCAGCGGATGGCAGAACCTACTTAGAGCAGGCAGGTTTTTGGGCTTCAGGGGTGCCTCTCTCTCCCCTGTCCTCTGACAGATTTGCTGTCCTATAACAATATATTGAGCTCCTTTTATGAAACAAATGAATCTAAGCAAACGTGTACGGGGTTTCCGGGAAGTGCCTTAAAAGAGAAGGGACACCTTTTTGTAATCTTCATACTCTTTCCTCCTTTTTAGAATGTGATTCCTTTTTAGAATGTGGTTTGTATGAGTGGAGCGCCAGCAAATAGCTCAGGGAGAACTTGCAAAAAGGTGATGCTGGTAATTGAAGACAATGTTTTGTAGAACGGTCAGTGAGAAAGATTACATGAAACTGCAATAATATAAGCCCTGGTCTGGAAGCCACTGCAGTTCTCCCTTTTGAGGCCACCAGTTGCCACATTTTGTTAGCTGTCACCTAACTTAGTCATTTTATTGAGAGACATATAGAGATATGTAATCTACAGTACTAATGTTGCCTTCAGTATGGAAAGAAATGAAAAGACGGGCAAAATGGCAATGCTAACATTGCTTCCTACGACCAAGGCACACAACACTAATATTATTAGAGCCATCTGGAAAGGTAGTGAGACATGGGAACAGATATTCATTAAGAGTTAACACTATCTTATCACGTCAGCAGAGACTAAAATCTTCACAACAAACCTATAAGGCAGGCAACATCATCTCTTATTTAAAGAAGTTGAGGCTGTAAAGAGGAAGAGTTGGAAGCTTGGCACTTTCCGGAAACACCGTACACGTTTGCTTAGATTCATTTGTTTCATAAAAGGAGCTCAGTATATGAAGGCAGGTAGGTTGGATTCTTCACCCAGACTGACAATTCTTCATCACCTGAAACCGACAATTCATTTGAACACAATTCTCATGAACAAAGTGCCTGATTCATCCTATACCACATTTTATTTCCACAAAGGAAATAAAAGGAGCAGAAGAGAAATTAATTGGGGGAAATGCACTTACACAAATATAGATAACTGATTTAGTCAAATTAAAGATTATTTGACTCACCCTACTTCACAGGACCTTTTTTTTAAAATCAGATGATGACACTTCTAAAAAATAAGTTATTTTGTAAATTTATAACGTTGGACAGAATTATGCAGTTCCCAGAAGAGTTTCTTAGAGCAGTTTGTTTCCCTGAATTATGGTGCAAAAAGTTGTATTACATATAACATACTGTTTTTTTTTCATCCTGGAACAAAAGCCTTTTCAAATGTGAAGGGTGGGAGTGGGGGAATAAGCATGGGCCACTAAAATATATCATTTTTTTCTGTTATTTCAGATTTCACTTGGCATTCCTCATTTTCTAGTTTCCTTTGAGGGTCCTAAATGTTACTTGTGTTTGTTACTTTAAAAAAAGGAAAATATTTGAGCGTGTTCTCTGTATATACCATGCATCTGCTGGGTATAAGTGGGTGAAAAAATTATTAATGATAACATAGCACATTCTAATCCTAATAATAATTTTAATCCTAATAATTTTTGCCATAAGATTATTTATTTTTGCAATAAAATCAAGTTGCAAAAGTGATGGATGGATAGATAGACTAAATGGACAGACAGATAAAGGATGCCAACTACACAAAAAGAAAATAGGAAGAAAGCGAGCATGGGTAGCTACTTCTATTATTAAATCATTACATAATGATCAAGGACTCGCTCCATCAGGAATACATAATAAATAAAATAAGATATTGTTAGGGTCCGAGAACTCGATTACCGCGAAAGACAGAGCGTCACACAAGAATGCAATTTGCAAAGTAGAGTTTATTGGGCTGGCTAGCCAGGGTCAAGGCGTTCCCTGCCGGACACGCAGGTTCAGGCAAGACCCCGACCAAAGGAAAGTCAGGGAATATATTGGCCTTGTTGGCCATTACATACCTCAGAGCCAACGCAGATTCAACTTTAGCAAATGGATTCAAGGATTAACAGACATCACAGGCTGGGTCACAGTTCAACCACCCAATGACAGGTTTCCAGGAATAGATGTCTCATTTCCTGGTGCCCCAGATCCAATCAGCCTGGGCCACACCACTCTATCATCCAATCAACCCCAAATGCACATTGTCCCTCCTCAACCCATCCTGCACTCCGAGGGGGGGGGCGCGGGGGGAGTGCCCGCCCGGGCCAGTCAGCCCTGCTCAGCCACCCCCTCCATTCCTTCAATATAAAAAATGTAAATATGTACCCAACATTGAAGCACCTGAATATATTAGACATAACCCATGTGAAGGGAGAAATAGAAAACAATAATAGTAAATGATGTTAATAACTCAATTCCAATACTAGATACAGATTATCCAGAGAGAATACCATCATGGAAACAATGGATTTAAACCATAAATTAGACCAAATTTACCAAACAGATATACACAGAGGAACTTCCATTCAACAGCAGCAAAATACACATTTGTCTCAAGAGCACACACATCCTTAAGAGAGATAATACGACGGGACATAACAAAACTCCTGAGTTTAAGATTGAAACCATACCAAGTATCTTTTTCTGACCACAGTTATGAAATTAGAAATCAACAAAATGAGAAGGTTTGGATACAAACATGTGCAAACTAAGCAGTTCATTCCTAAACAACTAATGAGTCAAAGAAGAAACAAAAAAGAAAATCAGATTTGGCGACCCCGGCACAGATCAGACAGCTCACTGGTGCACCTCTCTCTGCTTCCTCCACAAGAGGCCTGACAAACCCACTGTGGCTGAGATGAGATAGTCAGTAAGTCAAAAACTGAAGAAGACAGAAATGCAAGAGAAAAATCAACTGCCTCCAAAATAAATGATTTGTTAGGAGAGAAAGGAAGCAAGACTGTCTTCCTCTCTTTTCAAACTTGACTAGCCAACATAAGCAGGTGAATCAGAATAATCTGTAGACTGTAATATGAACCATTTGTTCTGCATGTATTGTCTTCTTATTTTACAGCTGTTTAACTTTGCAAAGTGCAAAAAAGCTGGATCAAATTTGAATAATTATGCTGTCCCTTTTCACACCAAGCAGTCAAGAACTATGGACACAAAGATACATACACCAGTCTCTCCCACCTGTCTCTGAGGTCAGCAGGGAAAGGAGAGAATTTTCATGTTGACAAAAGAAAAGGATGGATATGATCATAAAATTAAAATTTTTGCTGGCCCAAGATATCCTATGTCACCTGTTGCTCCCCTCTGCAGTGTGTTTTGGTTCTGCTCCCCACTCTGGTGAACTCTCTCACCTTCCCCCACCTCTGGCCTGTACCCCAGTTCTTGTATGCATAAATAAATAAATCTTTAAAAAAAAATAAGAGTAGAAAAGTAGGAGAGGAGGTGCCACAAGACCAGAAACGTGGCTCTCACAAAGAGCTGGAGGTGGGAGCGAGAAGGGAAAGGATTAACATAACCATTAGCCCAGCTAAAGGAACTAAAAATCCTGCACCAAGGCACAGACCCAAACAAAGTGTCAGGTGCGGGTAAAGTTCCTGGAGAGCAGACCAGAGGTAAAGATATGGAGATTAAGCACCACCGTAGAGTATCCGGCCCCTTTCAAATTCTACAATTATCCAAGAACAACAGGAAACAGAGCACTCCACAAAGGAATGAGCTCCTCGGGAAGAGAAGAAGACTGTATAGTTGAGGGGAAAAGATGCCCTGAACAAACTCCACAGAGGTTTATGGACCCCACTCCCATTCCAGACCAAAGATTCAAGACATCCAAAACTACAAATCCCAAAAGTCATTGTCACCAAAAGGAGGATTGGTAGGACCTGAGGGTGGAGTTAAGCAGCCAGGTTTGGTATATAACCAGACATGTGGACCTGGGGATTCTTGGCTCTAAGCTTTTGGCTTCTGGCTTTTCACCAGCTTTCAACATGCTATTGGGGTCCCAACTCAGCGGAATTGGTCGGGCGCATTTACCAATTTATTTCCCTTTCTCCTTGAGTTATTCATTTCTTCATTTCCCCTCATCTTGTAAATAAGCCTTTTTATTACCCTTATTATGCTCCCGCAGTGGAATCTCATTATAAGTCCCTTTTAAGTGCACAGGTGAGGATCCACAGTCAGGCTGTAACAGGGCAGCGGGAGGGGGAGGGATATGACTGAACCCCCAAACCTACCTGCTCTAAATAGGTTCTGCCATCCTCTGCATGAAGACAAACCATATAAGACAGGGAAGTTTAATACAATCAGTGTGCAATACAGAAAAGACAACGAATATAGTTTCTAAATCAAACACCCAAAGTTACCCATCCCCTCGTGGGTAGAAGTCCACCCCCAAAGGGAATGGCCCAAAGCAAAGGTCTGAAGGCCCACCTTCCAGTGAGGACCCATAGTAAAGGGTCAGAAATGGCCAGACAAGTCTAAGAGGAAAAGAGCAAAATCAAAATCAAGGTAAACACTGCCATAGTGAACCTCCCCACTGGTTTCTCACCCACATCTGTTTCACCCAGTCCAGGGCCAAGAAGCAAGACCACTTCTTCACATGTCTCTGCTCCACGTGCCTCCCTCAGGTCTCCTTCTGGCTCTCTACCCTGCTCCCATCCTCTTCAGTCTCCTCTCCAGATTCTTCTCCTCCCTGCTCAGCTCCACCCTCCTTCTGGGTAGAGCAGGGAACCTGGAACCTCCCTTTTTCCTGGGGACCCCTGTTACTAGGCCACCCATTTCATATCCGGTTGTGCTACAACAGTATTAATGCAGTCTCTGCGCTGGCACAGCGCAGGGCCCTTCTGCCCACCTGACTGTGCAGATGCTTCTTTTTCCAACTCTCCCTCCGCAGGAAAGCAACCTCCTGCCTGTCTGTGACCTGTACTTGCTGGGGCTTCTCTGCATTGACCCCCCTCTGCAGAGGCTGCTCTCCTCAAGGCCGCTGCCTGCAACCATGCAAGTGTCTCTCACTTAGCAAGTCTGTCCCTTTCCAGGCAGCCCTTTCTGCCCACTTGGGTCACTAAAAGTGTTATTGAGCATCTCTCCCCTTTTCTTATTTAGTTTTTTTTTTTTAAGATTTATTTATTTATGCATACAAGAACTGGGGTACAGGCTAGAGGTGCCTTAATCAATGACTTCTATGAGGTTGCAGGATATAAAATCAATATGCAGAAATCAGTTTATACCGTGAAAAAGAAGTAAACTATTCCATTCACAACAACATCAAAAATAATAAAATAGGGCTTCTGTGGTGGCACAAGGGGTTAAGTGTCAGCACTATGAAGCTATCAGCAGCCTGGGAGCTGAACTACATGGCGAAGCAGACCTCTCCAGTTTTGTTCACTGCTCCCCTCAGTGGTGTATTTCAGTAAAGCTGCCTGTTTGCTCCCCACTCTGTCTCTGGTGAGTCCTTTAATCTCCCCCACTTCGGGTATGTAGCCCAACACTTGTATGCATAAATAAATAAATCTTTAAAAATATATAAAATACCTAGGAATAAATTTAACCAAGGAAGTGAAAAATCTGTACAATAATTTGAACCACTGTGTAGAGCAGAAATGATCTGCTTCATAATCACCCGAGATGCCAGACAGCCTCCATCTCTGACCTCCAGAATCCTAACTTAATACAAGGTGATTACAGTCGTAGCAACTTTAATATTGAGCACTTAAAATTTCCAGGCAATGTGCTAATTCATTGACATGATAAACTTTATTTCATCCCCACAACCACCTAGTGATTCAGGTGCAATCAATGCTTCTATGCTTCAGAGGCGGGAATTAACTCCCCTTGAGTCAAGGTTAAGTATCTTGCCCAACTTAGACAGTTTGTAATAAATTCTTATTTTTATTCATCCATTTCTGTTTTCATATAATAATAGTGATGTCCTTGCACTGACACAAGCCTGGCAGTATTGTAACAGGTACAGGTTTCATGGACTCCGCCCCCACTCCAGATTCTGGAACTCCAAATCCCATCAGTACCAAGAAGAAGCACGCCGGGACGTGAGGGCGGAGCTGAGCAGCCAGGTTGGGATAAAACCGGACATGTGGGCTCTGGGGGACCTGGTGGTTCGCAGTTGATCGTTTTGGCGTTCAATCAGTTTTCAGCGTGACGGTGGAGTCCAAGTCAGCAGAACTGGTAGGACATCCTAGTTAACCTGTGTTTCTCTCCCTCTTTCCCTGGGTTATTCCTTTACCTTTCTCCTTATAAATAAATCCATTATTTAACCTTTTGAGTGTGTCCATAATACGATTGAATCGTAAGCGCGTGGGTGAAGACCCACAGACAGGCAACCCAATTCACATTGGGGTACCCTGTAACAGTATGACTGGAAAAACTAGTTCCTTATCCATGAGAACTCCAACTTATGAGTAGAGAAAATCAACGGAATACGAATAGTAATATGGCCTTCCCAACTTTGTTTTCAAAAGAAACTTGAAATTCAGATGAATTGTAAGGCAAAAAGTGAGATTTGAGTGATGATATTGACGTTCAGTCCATGAACCATCCAACTGTGTTCAGGGGAGGCTGCTAGTCAGCAGGGCATATGCACCTATCTGTCAACACACAGCAGCGATTTCTGTCCTCACTGCAGTAGCTACTGGAACTAACTCTATACTCTAACTGATGGGGATTCCAAGAAAAGGAAATAAGTAAAGAAGGAAGAGCAGGAATAGATGAGGAAAACAATCTTTGAGCACCATCTATTCAGATTTTCTAAATAGAAAATCCAGAAGATTCTTGAGCATCAGTGGAAGTGCGTTGGGCACAGGGACTGAATAGAGTATGTTACCCACAAGATATCCACTTTCCATTTCTTAATAAGTTTAACTGTAGCCCAAAACACAGTCTTGCTTAGCCAAGCCTGTTTATTCCGCTCACTGCAGAAAGGACGTGCATCTTGCTGCAATAAGGAGAGAAGAACCATATTAGGCTTTGCTCAATGTGGTTCCATTTCTATGAATCAGGATACTAATTTAAGACTTACCTAGGAATTTGAAAAATATTAATTCATGTAGTGTAAAGCTAGTGAGTCTACGTGTTAGTCATAAGACTAGTTAGCAATTTGCATAATACAGATTGCAGATGAAACTGTTCAGCTGTTTACATGCTAGTAATTGAAGCAACATTGCCTCATGTCAATCAAAAGGAATATCTACTTTTTAGTCATTAGTATGTCTAGAAAAGACATGTAAGCATTTCAACCCTCAGTTTTCTAATCTGTGAAATTAGTCCAGTTTATCTCCAGAAACTCTTTGATTTTTAAATATATGGAATAACCAAAATAATAACAACAGTTTTAAGAACTGGAACAATGGGAAATCACTTTCTTTTCCTTAATAAGCTTAATTGTAGCCCAAAACCCAATCTAATGGGTGAAGATTACTTTCACAAAAAGGGAGAAATCTACCTTTATTTAAGTCCATAGGGATTCTGGGCTCTCCCTGGTGGCGCAGTGGCTTAAAGTACAGCAGCATTGCAAGTTCGCCGCAGCCCCTTCAGTGCAAGTTCGAGTTCCATCCCCAGCCTGGAGGTGACCCACACGGCGTGGCAGACCTCTCCTGACCCTCCCGCTGCTCCCCTCAGCAGTGTACTTCATCAATCTGCCTATTCTGCTCCCCACTCTCTCTGGTGAATCCTCTCACCATCACCCCTCCACCTCTGGCCTGAACCCCAGTTCTGTATGCACAAATAAATAAATATTTAATAAATAAATCAATCCATAGTGCTTCCATAGCAGGAAATATTTCCCTCATTCCGAAGCTACATCTTGACGCCACTGCTTATTTACCCAAACTGTCAAAAACTCCAACATTATTTAAAATTGTAAGAAAATTAAATATTTGGTGCTGGCCTGGATATTTTATTTTTTAGCTTCTATCACTGAAGTTTATTTGATCATCAGGCTCCTTGTCAGATTTGAAAGCTTCTTTGTTGGGACAAAGCAGCAATCAAAATGATAAACTTGACAGTTGCAACAACCTAGGTAGAAATTACAAGGATAATACCAAGTGAAATAAGTCAGGAGAAAAGCAAATACCTATGGTGTCATTAATACGTGGAATATAAAGTAACTAAATTAGTAGCTAGATAAAGATAAGCTGAAAAACTAACCCTTGATTGCTGACTACAGAGCTGAGCCACCAAGGTGGGAGGGTCTGGGGGAGAACAGAAACAGGAAGGAAGGGGGGTACTGCACTGCAGAGGCGGGCAGTGGGCAAGCTGGTGAGACGCACTGCGGTGGCGACACCTGACAGGGGCAACCCAATGTTTTGAACCTCAGTTATAAAATAATTCATTAAAAATTTCACTGGATGGACATTGATTTGAAACACTCACTGCCCTAATGCTCTTGTGAAGTGAGGGGTCTCAGAGACTCACAGCTGACCTGCAGGCAATTGTTGCTTTTACACAAAAGCTAAAATTAGTACAAGTCTTGAAGTAAATTAGCTTGGATAAAATTTTAATCCTGCCACTTTTCAGCTGTGTGATTTAGGATAATACATTTCATGTTCTCATGTGCAAAATGATAATTATAATACTGACTTTGGATATTGTTGAAAGGAATAAAATAAGTATATAAGATGTCTACATTCCCTAGGACAGAAGCTCAATAAATATTAAGTTGCCCAGAGGCAGTTCTTATTGTGAAAACTTAAATTCGCGTCAGAAAAACTGGAAGAGCTAGTTGGGCTGCACCTGTATAATGGTACCTCAGATGAAAACTAATAAACTCACTCAACCATCCAAATGTTTCTGAAGGGTAAATTCCAATTAGATTTGTGGAGCACTTTCTACCTGCCATAACATCTAAACCCCCAGCCCCAACAGGAGGTTCTTTCTGTCTCATCATTGAAAAAATAGACTCAGAGAAATTCAAAAACTTGTTTGAAGGCTGTGCAACAACTAAAAAGCATGATTTTGGGCTTCCTTGGTAGCACAAGGGGGTAAGTCTCCGCACCATGAAGCTATCTGGCCATTACTGCAGCATGAGTCTAAATCTGCCATGGAGCTGGTCCATATGGAGAGGCAGACCTCTTCTGCCTCACCCACTGCTCCCCTCAGTGATGTATTTCAGTAAATCCACCTGTTATGCTCCCCACTCCATTTCTAGTGAGTCCTCTCTCCCTTCCCTGCCCCATACCTCTGGCCTGAGCCCCAGCTCTTTTATACATAAAAAATTAGAAGTATAATTCTAACCCAATTTTCACTCTCCAAAGCCTATGTTTTTTACTGTCGCATAATCTGTTTGCCCCCGACCATTCTCAGGCTTCCAGTCATAAGTTACATAGCAATGACTTGGCAACAACAAACTCTCACAAATTCTCACCCAGCTCTGAGGAACATGTTTGGTTTAGGAATCAGGGCATGCTCTGTAATTGTTGGGAAAGTATTAAAGAGAAAGTGTGATGAGAAGCAAGAAAAATGTGTTATAGAACAGATGAAAAAATACATCCCATTTATCATTTCTGGTACAAATTTTAAAGGCATGAAAAAAAAACTCAAAGATTAGAGTACTAGGCTGCTTTGTAAATTGCAAGTTAATCTCATTCAGAGCCCTTCACCTCTGGGTGCTGGCAAGCCTCTCCTAAAGGAGCAAGTCAATATTCCTTTTTTTTTTTTTTTTTTTAAGATTTATTTATTTGTTCA
>NW_004567119.1:32175201-32182028 GCF_000260355.1 Condylura cristata
GCTGTGCTTTAACCCGCTGCGCAACCAGGAAGGGCCGCAAGTCAATATTTTTACACATATGAATGAAGCAGGGGTCACTCATCTGAAAGTAGACAACAGGTGGAAAGAGAAGACTCAGGTTTTAAAATAGATGGGAAGGAACTGAAAGTTCAAGTCAGAAATGCATTGTTCAAGTGCTGAGAACATATCACCACCTTCATTTACAGCCTAATAACTATCTGGGACACCTTTTACTTTCAATTGGATGAACTTCCACAATTTCCTTGTCTTCTTTACCACCATCAAATTTACCAGCTAGTTAGGAGGACACAGGACTCTATATGACTCCTTTTCCTTGTTTGATCCAAGGGCTGCAGGTCTCAGTTATTTCTGTCTTTAAGTACTTTGTGGTGACCTGACCCCACCGAACCTTAGATGGGAGAGCAGAAATTGGATAGAAAATGCCATAACCCACATTTGTGGTTGGTGTTATAAACACTCACCTCCAGAGAAAGGCCAGCCCAACATTCAGTGTTCTCGTTCTCGTTCTCTTAATAACGACAATGAAAAAAGGGGGGGGGGGCAGAAGAAAGATAGGAACTGATGACCATTTTAAAAGATAGAAAGAGAGAGGAGACATCCAATAAAGTGTGATTAGAAACAAAGGAAAAGGCCAGCTCTGAGGAAACCAAAGAACACAAACCTCCCTGACTGGTATGAGGATGAGAGGTCAGGTGTAGACTCAGCTGTGCCAGTGTAGACAGAAGCTAATGAAGGATCACTGACTTACCAGGGACCAAGGTCATTATCTTTTTAGATCCTGATGCAATGAAAAGTCGGCACGTCCCCCAGGCATCATATAACACAGGGAAAGAAATCCCACGATACTCTTTCTTTACAACATTATTTTGCAATGTTTTTGTGATTTTATGGTATCTTTTTGGGCAAAAATTCACTCACTATAGATCTGTTAAGGGAAAATTTGCTGATTTCCCTACTATAAAGGAGTTGCTACACCTCTCGAACCTGAGGAAATAAAATACTATATATTTGAAGAAGCAGTGACTATCAGTGCCAGATACACCAGTGCTACTGACCTTCTTGGTTTACTTTTCTTCTTATTTTTTTTAACAGTTCATATTTATTATTCATATATTTTTTTAATTGTTTAAAGGGACATCCTGGTGGCACAAGGGGTTAAAGCACAGCACAATGAAGCTATCTGTAGCCACAGAAGCACTACTTCAATCCTCCACCATGGAAGGGACCCACATGGCGCAGCAGACCTCTCCTGTCTTGCCCGCTGCTCCCCTTAGCAGTGTATTTCAGTAGATTTGCCTGTTCTGCTCCCCACTCTGTCTCTGTTGAATCCTCTCACACACACACAACCGCCACCCCGCACCTCTGGCCTGTACCCCAGTACTTGTATGCATAACTAAAGAAATCTTTAAAAAGAAATCTTGTCAAAGACCATCACTATTGTATTACCAAGAACGAGGTAATCATGTTTACCAAACATTTACAAAAGTTGTTAAGCAAATAATGAGCTTAGGTAGGAAAGTAAATCAAGAACCTATTAATGGGGTGGGGAGGGGGTAAGCAACAGAATTAGTAGCTAGGAAATGAGAGCAGCATTTTAAAATGTGTGCAGGGGACTGAAAGAGAACACAAACTGTATCATCAGATGACATATGTGGATAACCCCCCTAAGCGTGGGCAGTGAGGTACTCAGAGCTTACAAAGATGCATGAAACTCTAGGGGAATGCCCCGGGCCACTCCTGAATCAACTGAAAAAGAACAGCTCTTAAGATTTGGGGTTGTGTCTGCAACTCATAGTGCTACAGGAATCCCTGGTGTGAACTGTTTAGTGTTTTCCTGGCAGCTGGCGGCAGATCAGTCAACCCAGAGGGAGAAAGAAAGAAAAAGAAGGCCCCACCTTCAGTCCTTACAGTGTAGATACAGAAAGGAAGCAGCAGCAGCAGGAAGCGGAACTCCGAGCTTCTTGGAAACAAGACTGTGGGTGCCACTGATGAGCTTACCTTTCCAAAGGAAATACCCAGCTGTGCTCCAGGAAGGTGGCAGGGAGGGGAGAAGCCTAGCGAAGTCTCAGCAGCTGCAGCCAGCAACAGAACAGGGGAGGTACCCCTACTGCCAAGCCCAGCGCTTCCACGAAGGGGCATGCGGCCTCCACAGGGCCTGCAGTTCCTGGGCCCCGGGTCCTGCCCTCCCAGTAGATTTAAAACTACCCAGTGTGTCCTCTCACAGACCAGTAGGCTGGGGGCTGTGTGGCACAAACCTTTAAAGGCACAGCACCTGCCACACACAAACCACACAACCCAGCTTCATCAGCATTCTGGAGCCTAGGTACTTTCCCGGACAGATTCGCCACGAACATGCTTTTCCTCTGAAAAGCTGAGAAAACACGGGCCAGTACGAGATGGACCAGACCTTATCATCAGGAATCAAAAAGAAAATGTCGACGGCGAGCCAGGCTCATGCTCTGACGGGCTTCCATGAAGAATCTGTTGCTACTGGAATTAAGTTTCTATTTGTCGCAAGCCCCGCCAGCACGCGGAAATAAACCGTTAACCAGTGACTACGCCGAGCCAAGACTAGGGATTGTTTTTATAGGAGAAGGAGTTCCTCTTAGACAGTATCAAGTGGAACCATTAAGACAGAAAGTAAAACGGATCGAGAATCTGG
This sequence comes from Condylura cristata, assembly GCF_000260355.1. Taxonomy (NCBI): domain Eukaryota; kingdom Metazoa; phylum Chordata; class Mammalia; order Eulipotyphla; family Talpidae; genus Condylura; species Condylura cristata. The sequence goes on from NW_004567119.1 coordinate 32,177,885, forward strand.
CCTGTGCTTTTAAAACCAAAGCAAACATGTCTGCATCAAGGTCAAACGTGCCCACAGTCCCGAAGAGCGAACTAAGGTATTAAGGAAGCCCTGCTCTCTGAAAAAAGCGCATTTCCAAAAAGGCTTCCAAAAGCAGAAATGGCGGAAAGCAAAATAGCGGTTTATATGGAAAGATATTAAGGGTTCCACACCCAAAACATGCTCACCAAATCTTACCCCAAAGCATAAACTGACATGGCAAAAGCAGGACCCTGGTGGTCCACACCCACCTGGACTCGCAGTTGGGGAAAGGAGACAGGCCTCTAGCTGCCCGGGAGCTGCTGGGCGCAAACTGGGGCGCTCCTGGGGAGCAGCTGGGGGGCTGCTGCCTCTGAACCCCACCGCAGCCAAGCCGCGCAGCTCCAGTGTGCTTTCCGGCTTTCGTCGTAAAAGTGACGTCTCCCCACTTGCTTTCCGGCAGCGGAAACAAGACCTACTGTAGTCCTTTCTAAAATCAAGGCTAAGCTCCCCAGAGAAGCCCGGTCTGTGTAGGCAAGGGGAGTCCGACGCCTGCACCTCTGTCTCCTTGTTTCTGAAGTGAAGGGAGGAAAAGCGAAGAACAAAATCGCAATAAACGCAGAAACAAAACATGTCTATGAAAACCTACCTAGAAGGAATTCAGCTTGCACGAAGTTTAGAGGAGCAATCATCAGAGGTGTGGGGGGGACTCGGTCTTCTAACCTGACTTGAATGTGAGGCCCAAGAAGTAGAGGGAGAAATAATTTTGAAGATGGGCTCTGGCCAAACAGCTGAGATGCCATGTGATCAGGGCATACATTTATTTTGTAGGTTAGAGAGAGTGGTTCAGATTTCTGGAAGGAACGTGTTACAGCTGGGGGAGATTAACTGAAAGAGGAGATTAAAGCAAATCAAAGGAAAGATCTGTGATCGTAGTACATATTTATTTATTTAAAGATTTTTTTTACGCATACAGATATGGGGTATAGGCCAGAGGTGCAGGGGCGATGAGAGGCTTCACCAGAGACAGAGTGGGGAGCAGAAGAAGCCGACTGACGAAGTACGCTGCTGAGGGGAGCAGCGGGTGGGTCAGGAGAGATCTGCCATGCCATATGGGTCACCTCCCTGGCCGGGCAAGGGAACTCGTGCTCATGTGGCTGCAGCTAGCTTCATAGTGCTGAGCTTCAACCCATTGCACCACCAGTAAGGGCCTGTGCTGGTAGTACTGAAAAGCAACATAGTTTCATGACTCCGGATAAGGTAGCTGAACTCTTCACTGACAGTGAATTTAGAGCATCAGTACACTTGAAGTATTAGCAAAGCAAAAAGTTCATTTTCAGTGGAAAAAAAAATACATGGATTTATATTCATAAAATCTACTAAAATTATTTCAAAGATTTCATCATGCAAGTTAAATTTCATGGGTCAGAGTTTCATGTAGTCTTGCATTAGAATTATGGTCAGGAGAGTCAGGAACCTGAAATTTTTAAAGATGGCCATGTCACTATCAGAGTGGTGGCCTAGAAATGTGCAAGAGGTGATACATGAGTCACTAGGAAGGTGAACTCACTCCTCAGACAGCCAAAGAGTAGGAGGACAAGGCAGAAGACAACCCACAAATAACTACCTCATTTACATGTGGGCGTCTAGTTACCAGTAAGGAAACAGGTAAATCAGGAGGGAAGATGTGAATCTATTTTGGTTCATGATGGCTTTGAGATTACAGAGGAATATGGAGATGGAAAAATTCAGTAAGTGGATGGACAGGATCTAGGGAGTAACACCAGACTCAGCGCCACCTACCCAAATACATTGGCTTCTGAGGAAGGAGGCATCTAATCTAGAAAAGACCTTCAGGAGAGGAGAAAGAATGCTATTTTTTGTCAAGTCATAGACTCTTTTTTCCCATCTCATCCCAACAGAATCAAAGCCTTGCTACCTACTTATTTTGTGTGTGGGGTGGGGTAGAGTGGGGTGGGGGTGGGAGTGAAATGAATGTTGTGGTGACTCAGAAAGGACATGTAAATGGGAGCTTGGGAAGGCAGAGAGCAAGTAGAGAAGCACAGTGGTCCATCATTTCCCCAGTGGTTGTGTAAGAACCCAAAATCTTCCTGGATACAGTTATGAGCATCCTTCTGCAGATAAGAAGCTTGCTTCCAGACTTCCTGTGAAATAGGTTAACCTGTTTCTGAAGATGGCTCACCTCGTGTGGGGGCAGAATGTGAGTGCATAGCACATAGAGGTCCTGATGATGCTGTGGGAAGAACAGACAGGCTGAAAGGCATGAGTCATAAGACATCTACATTATTATATAACTAAGTCATCACTACAGTCAAGGGACACCCCAAAGCACAGAGGGAGACCTGAATGGACCAGCATCTGCTCCAGCTGGGGAACAGCTGGGTTCAGAAGGAGTATGGAGGACATGGTAAGGAATAAATGGTAACTATTTTAGCTGTTTCACGGTTTTGCTATATTCATAAAACTTTTAAAAGAAGTTCAGAGAGGCTCCCTTAGGGTCTGTCAACCTAATGACACAATGCAGCCTTTCCTAATTTCTCTTAATATGTAGAAGATGCTGAAAAAGTGAAGAATCCTAAAGCATTTGCTGACCAATCATCAGTCTGGTGAAGCTGGGCTGGGTGAGGACTATTCCAGCTTTACCTCCTGGTGTACCCTGGTTACTTCCTGAAGCAGAGCTGATTTGAAAAATGAGGGATATTCATTTCTATTTCTGTTCATGATTCTAACACTCATATTGGCACCAACAGAAAAGGTTGAAGCCCTTCTCTAACTATTCGGGGTCAACTCTGGATTATTTGAGGCCAATCATGAATCTCCCTCCCTTCATCTTCCTCTACTCCCTCCCCCCACCTGCTAGTTAGTGGTGCCTCTTCATCTCTCCATCTTTCTACAAGTTGGAGATCCAGAAAATTAATTGATAAATTAACCCAGCAATGTGTAGTAAGAAACTACTAGTGACAGAGTAATTTCTGAAAGGTAAAAATGTCACTGTATATTAAAGAAGACACACATCTTGGACATTATATTCTTTCCCTCACATTACAAATCAGAACATCAGAGATACAGAAAAACATGAATAAAAACAGTAAAACAAATGTTGAAAAAAACCTGGGTCTTTTCCTGGTATGAGTCTTCAGCCTTTGTCTAGAATGAAGAGGACCCAACAATCACACTACTGGACAGGAATACAGGCAATACCACTCCCTTTGAAGAGGAAGAAACAACAAGGAAGACAGCTCAGTCAAGAAGTTCTTGGTTACAGATTACTTAGTTCTACTCAGATTATTTTATTCCTAAAGGAGTTAGCTATTCAACAACATACTGGAATCGTTTATGGAACATACTCATTACATGGCATTCAGTAACTTGTAATAAAAGCTACTGAAAATGACTTAAATTAAGCATTCTATTTTTCTCATATAACAAAGGTGCACCACCTGGGACAGATTTAAAATAAATAAAATAAAAGGTTGATTTTAAAATAAAGTTGTACACAGATCATATTCCCTGATGATGATTTAAGTTAATAAAGTAATAGAAATGTGTAACTGCTGGCCCTCCCTGGTGGCGCAGCGGGTTAAAGCACAGCACTGAGAATCTAAAGCCGCTTCCTCATGAGTTCGATTCCCGCCTGCCCCGGAGGTGACCACATTGCGTGGCAAACCTCTCCTGACCCGCCCGCTTCTCCCCTCAGCAGTGTATTTCGTTGATCTGCCTGTTCTGCACTCCAATCTGTCTCTGGTGAATTCTCTCACCCTCCACATCTCTGGCCTGTATCCCAGTTCTGTATGCACAAATAAAATAAAATCTTTAAAAAAAAGAAATGTGTAACTGCCAAATGCTCAACCATTTACAGAGAGACCTGCTACTTCCAATACCTCCTTCATAGCTCTTCTGAGATTATTTCCATGACATGTATTTGATTCTCTCCTCCACTACCAAACTCCACTGAAAGGTTCCTTTCTGAAGCTAACTTCTTTTTTTATTACAAAGTTTATTTTTACATCATTTTGCACATTTTTTTTTTCCATCTCGATTGTAATCCCCGCGGGTTTCCCATCACCATATCACCCCTGTGCCACCACCATAGTCCCGTGCATTTCCCTCCCTTCCCCCCCCCTTT
>NW_004567119.1:32183223-32212255 GCF_000260355.1 Condylura cristata
CACTGGTCTGTATGTCTATTCTTATTCCAGTACCATGCAGTTTTGATTATTATGGCTTTGTAGTACAGCTTGAAGTTTGGGATTGTAATGCCTCTGAAGCTAACTTTTACGTAAAAAAAAAAAAATCCATGTTGTGGGTGACTCGGTGATGGGAAACCCACAGGGATTATAATTGGGAAAAAAACATACAAAATGATGTAAAAATAAACTATTATATAAAAAAAAAAATTCCATGTTGTATAAGCAGAAAGTTCTCTTCCCCCTGCCCCCTGAAATAGGTAACCAACCACTATTTGTTGACTAACCTACTTCTCTATTGAGTAAGATGCTTCCTTTATCCTTCCCTTCATGCCATATCAATCAGTTTCAGAATTCTTCATTTCGTTTTCTAATTTTCTTTCACGCAACATTTACTGAGTCCTACTTTGTGTCATTCACTGTTCCCGGTGCTTGGATACATCCATGAACAAAAAAGAACCCTGTCTTCATTCAAGCTTACATTTAGCAAGGCAAGACAAATAACACTAACCGTAATAAGTAACTTATCTGATATGCTAGAATGTGTTCAATATTATGAAAAAAAGAAAAAGATAACAAGAGTTGATGAAGGAAATTAAAAGTACTGAGAGGTGAGAAGTTTGCCGTATGAAGTAAGGTAGTAAAGCCACGTGCTACTGACAAAGACTTGAAGGAGGTGAGAGAAAAGCAACATGTAGACAAAGTGGCACTAATACAGAGATAAGCTATCTTTGTATATATTTTTTGAAATAATTAAGGACTACAAGTAAACCTTGAAAGCATTTACATGTAGAAATGAACAGGGGAGGAATTCCAGTTTCAGAAGAGAAAAGAACAAGCAGAATGAAAAAGGAGCATGAAAGAGACAATATTTGCCCCACAAACATCTACCAAAGTTCTCAAAAAGTAAGTATCCAGTTGGAGACCCTCCCCACAAAAGACCTGGGGACCCCACAGGATTGCACACTCAGGTCGAGAGAAATCAGCCCTTGCACAGTCTGGCAGTCCAGACTTCATCACTTGCGTAGCCTGGGTTAGCCCAACGTCCCTGAGCCTTCAGTTACCAGACTTAAGCAATGTAAACCTGCTCTGGAAGAAACTTCCATCCCAACAATCAAAAATTCCTACAAATAATTTCAAGAGTAATAAGATAACAAGGAACATGGGTGTACATGTGCACACACACATGCACACATAGAAAGACAATATGAGCAAGAACGGAAACTACAAAAATCAAAAACTGACCCATGAAGTCTTCAGACAGAATGATCAGACTCACATGATGGCATAACCAAGCAAAGATAATATGAAGGACAATACTACAAACTCCCAGCAAAAAACAATCCCAAACAAAATATTAGCAAACAAAATTTTGTAACAATTAAAATTATGTATCATTTTAGGATCAAGCTATGTTTATCCAAGAGATGCAAGGTGAGTTTGGCACTGGAAATTTCTGACTGTTGAGATCAGAAATCCCCAAGCATTTTGTGCAAAGATTCTTCCTCTGGACATATTTCAACAGATATTGTCATTTTATTATGCCTGTACTTCTATGTATTTTTAAAGATTTATTTATTTATACATATAAGAGCTGGGGTATAGACTCCAAGTGCGAGGGGTGAGAGGATTCACCAGAGAGTGGGGAGCAGAACAGGCAGATCTGCGAAGTACACTGCTGAGGAGAGCAGTGGGCGGGACAGGAGAGGTCTGCCACGCCATGTGGGTCAGCTCCCTGGCCAGGAATCAAACTGTTTCTGCAGTGGCTGCCGATAACTTCATAATGCTCAGACACACACCCTTGTATCACCAGGGAGGCCCTGTATTTCTATATTTGACCATTCATTTTCTGAACTTTGTTGCTTTAGGTAAGTTAATAAAATAGAAATAGATAGCAGAGCTTCAAAGTGGAAATTGCATCAAATTCAGTCCACAGATTGGTTTGTTTGACTTGTGATTTAAAGCAACTGAAGGCAATATTTACAAATTGGGAAACTTCAAGAAACTTGAATTTTTGGCTTCTTTCAGAAAAACAGGAACATCTGGCAATACAGGACAATATTTTTCTGGCAGTAATAGGCGACAGTTGACAAATAGCTGCTCCCTTTAGACAGGGCATGTGTTCTGTTTGGCAGAATAGCTGCTAACATAGCCAAGTATCACTTGTTATTAATCTCCATGTGGCATCCCCACCCCCAATACACCCCCACCCCACCAAATAAACGTGAGGAAATAGTGAAATATGTGTTGTTTTATCTCTCTGTGATGTTGGAAAATGGACATTTGGACAAAAAGGGGCTCATATGTCAAGAAATGTGGGAGACAGCACACAGATCTATGGAAATAAAGACTCACTTCATGTTTAGTGTTTTTCACACAACAGAGTGTCAGCTATTCTGTATGTTACTGCATAGCTTTAGGATTATGTTCTTGACCTTTGGATTATAGTCTTAGCTTCAAATGATTTGGGAGCAGTCTGCCTCATTCTAGGGATTTCTACATTAATAATCTCCTTTATGTTGATATTAGACTTGAACTTTCAGAATGTAGTCTCAAAGCCCTAGTCCCCAAATTCCTAGGAAGCACCCCACTAAGACCCCAATATAGCAAGTTAAAAGTTGGAATTGAACCAGATGGTTTTGCTCATAGCAGGAGTATAATGGACCAGGTGAGAAAACAGTAAGAATAATGAACAGCCATATACCAGAGACATTTTGTGGAGGTGGAGTGGGGAATGGGATCAAAAATGGTGGGGGGAGGGAAGTGCACTGGACTATGGTGATGGCACATGGTTGAGTTGGTGATGGGAAACCCGTGGGGATTACAATTGAGATGAAAAAAGAAATGTACAAAATGATGTAAAAATAAACTATTATATAAAAATAAATAAATAGAAGTTGGAACTGAATATCAATTTTGAATCTAAATTGAAAGCCAGCTGATATTTTCGTTGTCCTTTCTCCCTGTTGCCTCCTCCCAAAATAAGCGGTTACTGAATCTGAAAAAAAGAAAACTATCAACAGGAATGTTCACACTGTGACTAGAAATTGTACTTGTACGTGAAAGTTGGTTCTCAAACATTTGTTGAATCTGCATAATAGATTACTGTGGGGTGGGAGACAAACTTGTCTTACTTTAGACTTTTTTATCTAATGTGCGGGTAATACCTTTTTTCATCATGTTGTCCCAGCTCTTTAAGGAAGTTGTCACCAGTGAATATCATAATCCCACAAAGCTAAAACCAGCCAAAGTCTACAGATCAAGACCGTACCCTTTCATCCATGAATCCCCAAAGCAGCTTGGAGCCTGACAATACAGATGTTCAATAAACACCTTTTGAGTGAGTCAATTAAAGAACTAGCAGATCCTCGACCTGATTATCCACCTTGCCTCTTCTTTCTATGGTTTTTATCATAGAGTTCCAGGAGAACATTCGCTAATGCTAAAATATATAAATCAAAGGTTTTTAAAGGGTAATTCTATCACAGGTATCCAGAACCATCCACATTTATGTAAAGAATTATCCACAAAGGGTTTGGTTTTCTTTTTGTGCAAATGCTTGGAAAGACTGTGTATACAAATGACTAGATGTCAAATTACAGATACTCTGTCACAAAGTAGTTTATACTATGATGCTACTTCTTGGCTTCCACTCTTTACACTGTCTTAGATATTAAAATAAGCAAAAGGACTGCTTCTAACAATAATATAAATGAGATTTATATATTTATAAATCAAAGGGGATAGGGAAGAACAGATCCAAAAATATAAGGATTAAAGCTTGGGAAATATGACCAACTTTTCTCTATGCATCACAAGTGTTTAAAAAAAAAAAGGAAAGAAAGAAGGAACGATGGAAGATTTCTTATGTTTAAACTCAACCATTAGAGAGAGTCAGAGAGGGCCAGAAGTGGGTGTTTCTAACACAATAAAACTTGAAGGTTACACAATGGGTACCCACATAGCAGGAAAAGAGTTCCAGGTCCCCCAGTCTGAGTCTAATAGTCTGCTCTCCAAAGTACTGCATAGCAAGGTTACAGCTTGAGAATGAAGTAAACCGATGCATAAAGCTCAGTGTTGTAGCTGTGAACTGTTTAATACTTCAAGAAAATTGACAGAATGTACAGTTCTTAGGAAGGCATAGAGGCTAGAGAAACCCAGTTACTCCTGGAAGACACAATGAGGGACTTAAGTTGGCCACCTATTATTTTTGATTATCAAACTAAAATCTGCAAGAGTAAATGCATCACAGTGTTAGCAACACAAGTATGCGCTAAGACAAATGCATTCCTGGTTGTCAATGAGCAGGGCATTCCAAAAGGGTAAATAGGATTTATTTATTTATGCATACAGAACTGGGGTACAGGCCAGAGGAGCAGGGGGTGAGTGAGAGGATTCACTAGAGACAGAGTGGGAAGCAGATCAGGCAGACTGAAGGGGAGCAGCAGGCGAGACAAGGTCTGCTGCACCACGTGGGTAACCTCCTGGCTGGGGATCAAACTCGCACTGAAGCGGCTGCAGTCAGCTTGCAGTGATGCACTTTAACCCACTGCACCACCAGGGAGGACCCTTTGTACCAGTTCTACAGTCAACCAGCCTTTGGTATCATTTTGGTTTCCTTGGTAATTTACCTACCAGGAGAGAATGCATTGACAGGCCTGTAAGTATATCTGTTCTGCTTGGCAGTTATAATAGTAAAGTTAATCAATAAATTGTCTTTCAGGCATACATTAGTCTCCAGCAAGTTTTATTAAGTTGCCTCAACTATCCTATGTCCTTATCACGTTCAGTAAGTTTACTTTCAATTGCTCAAATCAAAAGCTGAAAGGGCAGGTTTGGACCTTGGCGACCTCACTAGGAGACCCACCATGGGAAGTCAACCCACCTAGCTTGTTAGCTTCTAATCAAAGTCATAATAACCACCCACAGAGAGCCACCGGCTTGCAGAGCCATGTCACCAATCACTTTGTGCATTCCTTAATAACTTGGCAAAGGTCATTAATGTCTCGTGCAGAGCTTCTAATAAATCCAGAGATAGTTTCCTCATGCGAGTGTTTACACTACATTATCTATCCATAATGAGACTTTCAGCTCAAAGAGTAGGGAAGGTGGGGTGGCTGGAGGAAGAAAGGGAGGAAAAGAGGAGAAGGCAGTGGGATAGGGACAGAGGGAGGGAAGAGGGAAAGAAGAAAAAGTACGAATGATGGACTGTGGGTGATTTGGTGGTTGTGCGCACTACAGTGGCAGTACCCGCGGGGTGAGGGCCCTGTACTTCCAAATGCCAACGATAATGTAAGCCAGAGTTTCCTCAGTTAAAATCAGTGATTTTTTTAAAAAAGAACTAAATTGAAAAGAAAACGAAAAAAAGCTCATTTAGAAGCCAGATCACTGGAGTATAAATACTAGTTCCGCTACTTTAAATCTGTGAACTTGAGCAAACTGTGTACTCTAATTCATCAGTGTCCTCGTCTGAAAGATGGCGATAGCACGATCTACTTCATACCTTGTGAGGATTAGCATCAACATGCAAGACTAGTTAAGACAGTGTTTGGTACATTATAGTTTTGCAGTTTAATCCTAATAAATTTTTTTCATTGGTTATATTATTTTGCACTTTGTTATGGAAACTGAAAATCCTAAATCTAATCCTTGAGTGCAGAAACTAGGGCACAAAGCCCATTGATTAATGAAGACAATAATTATATCCACAGATATAAAAATAATAAGTGAGGTTGTGCTTGTTAAATTAAAATGTGCAGAGGGTCAACAGGACATTTGTTTAGAAGCAGACAGTATGCTATTGGTCTAGAGGAGGACCTGTGCATTCCTACCAAGTTCCCATCTGAAGCTGGTGCTACTGTCTGCAGACCAGTTTGAGTAGTTGGCTATACATAGGTTGGCGCAAAGGGAAAAAAAACAACTAGGAGGAAAAGAAGTGAAACATAAGAGTTAAAATGCCAAAGGACCCCCAGGGTTAAGTCTCAGCACTATGAAACTTTCTGCAGCCACTGAACACAAGTTCGATCCCCAGCTAGGGAGGTGTCACAACACAGCAGACCTCTCTTTTCTCACTTGCTGCTCCCCTCAGCAGTGTTTTGCTCCCCATTCTGCCTCTGGTGAATCCTCTTAAGCCCTGCCCCTTACACATCTGACCTGTACCCCAGTTCTTATATGCATAAAATAAGTAAATCTTTGTTAAAAAATAAAAAAAAAATTAAAACTATGACCATCGATGGGGAGTATCTGACAAGTCAGATTTTTCTTTGAAAATATTCATACTATAACAATTAATGCAAAATATATCACCAATAAGAAAATCTCCAATGATGCAAAATCTATCAGACTTCTATCTACATTTACACATAGAAATTAATCTCATTATTTTCAGTGACTACATGGTATTCCAGGATACTATAATTTACTAACCCATTCTCTATTGTTGTGTTTTATGTTTCATTATATGCTATTACAAATATGCTCTAGTGAGTTGCCTTAGACTCATCTTCTCAGAGCTGTGTGATTCAACCTGTAATATATTATTGAGAAGTAAAATTTTTATGGACAGCCAAGATTTCTACCTCTGGTCCAAGACCCTACCCATTTAAACTCATGTGAAAAGGGTATTTGCTATCAATTGAACTTTTTGATAAGCTAACAGGAAAATGTACCATTACTGTTTTCTTCTAGACACTTTCTAGATAACTGCTGGTACTTAATGTCTTATAATGTCTCCAGTAGTTAATTTCGGCTGTCAATTGTCTGCTTGTACCATTTGCCAATTTTTCCTGGGACTTATCTTTCCCGTTTTTGTCTGAAGTAGCTCTCTATATATTAGGCATCATGTTACTAACATACATATTTTATTACATATGATAACATTGCATTTGTCTGCTTGCTTTTTAAGATTTTCTGGTGTTTACTGTGTAGACACATTTATATAATCAAGTATTTCTCTTCTAAATCCTTTTATTACTAGTTTTAGAAAGCCTTCCTCTGTCCCCACATAATATCCACCTATATATTTTCCAATAATTTCATTATTTTGTGCTTGTGATTTTAATCATGATGTGCATCAAATTGTTCGCTATTTTTTTTTTAAAGATTTATTTATTGTGCATACAGAACTGGGGTACAGGCCAGAGGCTCGGGGGCAGTGAGAGGCTTCACCAGAGACAGAGTGGGGAGAACAGGTAGATCTACGAAGTGCACTGCTGAGGGGAGCAGCGAACGGGTCAGGAGAGGTCTGCCACGCCATGTGGTCACCTCCAGGGCAGGCGGGAATCAAACTCATGTGGAAGTGGCTTTAGCTTCTCAGTGCTGTGCTTTAACCCACTGTGCCACCAGGGAGGGCCTGTTTGCTATTTTTTAAAGATTTTTAAATTTATTTATGCACAAAAGAACTGAGGTATAGGCCAGAGGTGCAGGGGGGGGGGGGGGGTGATGAGAGGGTTTACCAGAGACAGAGTGGGGGGCAGAACAGGCAGATCTACTCAAATACACTACTGAAGGAAGCAGCAGGTAAGTCAGGAGAGGTCCACTGTGCCATGTGGGTCAGCTCCCTGGCTTGGGATGGCACTCATGTTGCAGGGGGTAGTGACAGCCTAATAGTGCTGAGACTTAATCCCTTGTGCCACCAGGGTGACCCCTCAAATTGTTCTTTAAAGTACATTTGCACTCCTCAGAGGAGATAGGGTAGGGAGGGGGCACACTGGACTATGGGGATTTTAGGGGTGATGCACTATGGTAGTTAACACCTAAAGATGACCCCATGCTTCCAAATGCAAATAACAATGTAAACCATTATTACTTCAACAAAAATACACTTGCATGAGATCTTTGTCACTGATTTTATGGCTTACTCAATACTGTATTATTATTACAAGAGTAGGCCAGAGAAGTATATTAAGTAAAATATCTAGATAATCTAAAATGTACCTGGTCAGAGGTCCTAGACATTTCTACATGTAATCTCAAATCTATTTCATATTGACATACCAAATCAACTTTCACAAATTTTATTCCAAATTAATTTTGAGTTAATTATTGGTTCCATCAATATGCAACCCACTTTCATACAGCTGAGTCAGTGGTACAGAGAAAATTCTCAGCATGTAGGAATCTCTGCTTAGACATCACCCCCTTAAAGACTGTACATAGTCATCCTATAGAACCTCACCTCTCTTGTTTGCCTTGTTCTTTTTACCTACTACCACTTGTAAAATTATGTTACATATCTATTATGTCTCACAGTGAAGGCAGGGATTGTTCATTGTATCACAGACTCAGATATAGGTTGAAACATTGCCTAAGTTCTGAGACAGTAATATAAATCACTTCAAAAACCAAAAAGTACTAGAAATACTGTAAATGATAAATCCCTACCCAGTCAGTCCTTAGATTTAGGTCAGGCCAGTTAATCACAGGTGTTTTGGGCTTTTTTTAAGATTCATTTTTACTTATTTTTGCATACAAAGAACTGAGGTGTAGGCCAGAGGTGGGTGGAGAAGGGGTAAGGCGAGGTAAGAGGATTCACCAGAGACAGATTGGAGAGCAGAATAGGAAGAATGACTGAAATAGAGAGTTGAGGGGAGCAGTGGGCAGATGAGAGGTCCACTGTGCCATGTGAGTTACCTCCCTGGCCAGGGACTGAACTCATGCCAAAGTGGCTGATATAGCTTAACAGCGCTGAGACTTCAACCCCTGTGTGACCAGGGAGGACCCCCTGCCCCCCACTTAATCATGTTAAGGAAAAGAACAAATTAGAAAATATGCATGTTGGGCTGATCTAGGCATTTACATTACTTTAAAAATAAAATTCCTTAAAAAAAATAAAAAAAAAAATAAAATTCCTTTTTGTAATCTATACAGTTTGCCTATGGTATTTCTGTGCTTTAATACTGGCTTGTTAAACATATTGAGGATTCATATTCACCTAAATATATATATAATATATATACACACACATATGGATGTAACATGTAGTGTATATATATATATATATTACACACACACATACACTATATATGTGTGTGTGTGTATATATATATATATATATATATATATATATCAACCAAAAAGATGTGATGTAAGCATATTTATTGATATGAAGTTTGTGGGGAAAAAACGCAGCAATATTTTACTGTATGACCCCATTTTTATAAAAAGAAAATATGTATTACATGTAAGTACACATTCTTTGGAGACACATACATCAGCACCCTAAAAGAAATTATCTCTGGGTAATGGGATTAAATTTATATGCATTGGCCCTCCCTGGTGGCGCAGCGGGTTAAAGCACTGCACTGAGAAGCTAAAGCCACTTCCGCATGAGTTCAATTCCCGCCCGCCCCGGAGGTGACCACATGGTGTGGCAGACCTCTCCTGACCCACCCGCTGCTCCCCTCAGCAGTGTACTTCCGTCGACCTGCCTGTTCTGCTCCCCACTCTGTCTCTGGTGAAGCCTCTCACCGCCCCTGAGCCTCTGGCCTGTACCCCAGTTCTGTATGCATAAATAAATAAATCTTTAAAAAAAAAAATTTATATGCATTGTTTTCTTCTCTACCTTTCTTCATTATATCACAGACTCAGATATAGGTCTACTGGCCTGACCTAAATCTAAGGACTGACAGGATAGATTGAGATTTATCATTTACAGTATTTCTAGTACTTTTTGGTTTTTGACTTGATTTACATTACTCTTTCCATTTACATAAAAAATTGTTTTAGTGTTCTAGAGTAAAATTCATGATCGATGTATTTGCATTCAGCATCCATTCCAACTTCCTCCTGGAGTGCCTTCCTATAACAGCAGACAGCTAAAAACTAATTCCCCTTGCAGAAAAGCTAATGTAAGATTTATATGTTGTTTTAGTTTTTCTACTGACACACTTAGCTCTGAGAAGTTGAATTTTTCTGCATGCCCGTGTATAGTCACCAGATAGCCATAGCAAGTTCCTTACTCTTAGGACACAACTTGCTAGAATGTTAATACCAAATCCAAACTCAAGGCCACTCCTCTAAACCTTCCAATTACTTTGTAAGGAATGAAATAGTTTGAGATCCTCAGTATTAATCCCCATTTCGCTTACTATAGGTAGAGCGGTTTGTTTCCTGAATAAAGTCTTCAGTAACATCAAATGATAAACTCTATTATCACCAACTTTAAAAATGATTGATATTTTATAAATCAATTTGAAAGGCAAGACTAGAAATCAAAGGCATGTGTATACGCATATATAGGAAAAAAATCACTAAAATACTAATGCCATTGTTTCTGGTGGTAGAACTACGAGTTTTTTAGAACTATTTTTGGGTTAACTTCTTCAAAGCATTTTTTTTTCTTCAAAGCATTTTTTAAGGGGAAAACTTAAAAGCTATTTCTTTTTTCATCAAACAAAAGAAACAAAGTCCTCTTAGAGACAAAGTAATTTTTGGATCTTCTAAGCAAGAAGGATTAACTAAAGGTATTAATCTGCATGTAACACCATACTACACACAAAAGTGTGCATCAAAGTCTAAATAGGGGAGCAATCCCCATGGTTCACGTTCTCTGAACAAATATTTGTCTATTCTAGTAGCATAGCCAAGCAGACTGCTTGCTGCTAGAAAAAGGGCAGCTATCTTGGGAACTAAACATATGAGGTAAAAACTGGCCAGCACCACAGCTGTTGGCCGGCTTTTTGTTTATAATAGCAAAAAGTATCCCTTAGAATTGGCTAGCTATTTTAAAAGGCATAAAACAGAGGTGCCTCCTACTAAACAATCATTAAATGAGATTTTAGAAAAGGATAAAAGTGAAACAGGTAAAGGAAACTTTCTTTTAAATAGTCCCATCCACATAATGAACATGTACAGGTTTCAGGGCTGCTCAATGCTTCCATTTTCTCTATTCACTAGATGCCTTTCTTCCGACCCACATAAAGACAAGTCATGCATCTTTGATCACTGGTTGCAAATATCATGAAAGGTCGCAATGTATTTAACCATCAAAGATGCAGATAAAGTAAATCATTCATAGAAGGCATCTTATTAGGTTTAGATTAATAAGAACAAATCCTTTTACCCATATATCAGTTAACATGGTAGCTTTATAAGGCTATTTTTCAGATGTCATTTGATAGTACTTACTCTTGTTAAAAATGCTTTTGAGGGCCCTCCCTGGTGGCGCAGCGAGTTAAAGTACAGCACTAAGAAGCTTAAGCCACTTCTGCATGAGTTCGATCCCTGCCTGCCCTGGAGGTGATCCACATGGCGTGGCAGACCTCTCCTGACCCATCCTCAGCAGTGTACTTCGTCAATCTGCCTGTTCTGCTCCCCGCTCTGTCTCTGGTGAATCCTCTCACCCTCCACATCTCTGGCCTGTACCCCAGTTCTGTATGAATAAATAAATCTTTTTTTTTTAATGCTTTTTAATGGCACATTTTTAATTTTGATGAATCCTAATTTTGGATTTAAAGTTACTGCTTTCTGAGATCTAGGAAACTTTTGGCTACTCTCAAATTATAAACATGTTCACCTACCTGCTTTCCTCTAAAAAGTTTTATGCTTTACTTATGTTTCAATGTTGGTTTTGTTCTTAGGGGATATTTAGCAATTCTAGCTCCATTTGTTGAAAACTCCCTTTTTGTTGGATTAGTTTTATATCTTTGTAGAAAATCAAGAGAGTATAAATATGAGGATTTGCTTTTCATATTCTATTCCATTGATATATTGAACTTCAATTACTGTCAGTCTCATACTGTCTTAAATAACTTGGCCACCACTTATGTTATTCCTTGTGCTGTTTATAAAATTTAATAAATCAAGCTGAAATAAATTAATGGAACCAAGATGAGTTTAAAATAACCCTTAAGACCGGACTCTTAAAAACTGTATTTGAGGCCCTCCCTGGTGGTGCAGTGGGTTAAGAAGCTTGAGCCACTTCAACATGAGTTCCATCCCTGCTCCGGAGTGACCCACATGGCGCAGCAGACCTCTCCTGACCCACCCACTGCTCCCCTCAGCAGGTACTTCTTCAATCAGCCTGCTCTGCTCCCCACTTTGTCTCTGGTGAATCCTCTCACTGCCCCTGCACTTCTGGTATGTACCCACGTTCTATATGCACAAATAAATAAATCTTTTAAAAAAGAACTGTATTTGAAATTACTCTACAGTTACTATTATACACCAAGTAAAAGATATTTACCCACAAAAAAATGAAAAACTACAAATTCTCCATTATTTTAAAAACTGAATTATGGGTAAAAAATATTTTGTTATATTTTCTACTCAGTTCCCACCAGGCTTTCTCATATTAGTGATTTAATAATACTCCAAAATAGTAAACTTAAGAACAATCCATAAAAATATCCTTATTTTTAAGTTAAAATATGAGTACACAAGTCACCTCACATGTTTAAACTCTCTCATAACAAAATGTTAAAATGTCATTTGTCAATCTCAGAAATGTGCCTATTAAAGAAAAAGGTAGATTGCTTCTTTTCTTTATAAAAAGGTGTTTTTATAAAATATCCTTTAAAGTTTAACTTGGAGAAAAGGATTAGCAACAAGATTATTTCATAATAAAAACACAGCAACTCTCCAAGGTCATTTAAAAAAAAAAAACTTCATTTTAGTACATAGCACTTAGAAAATCTGGGTTCTATTAATGTCACAGAAGGCTCCTCCACTACCACCATCACCCTGGGTTCTATTAATGTCACAGAAGGCTCCTCCACTACCACCATCACTCTTTTTTTTTTTTTTAAAGCAAATAACATTAATTGTCAAACCTCCAGTTTTTATGAAGGTATAATTTAAAGAGCTTGAAAAGGTGTTGGCAAACTGAAACACGAAAAATCTTTAAGATTTATAATTTGTACTTAACCCAAAATTTTGCTTTGAGGTATAGTATACCTTTCTGAAATAATTCTATAATACATAATTAAAAACCCCAAACACTTAAAGTTTGCTAAAGTAAAATTAAGATGTTTATTGCTTTTCCTACTGTCAGCAATGCAAATCACTAAACACTGACTTTTGTCCTTTTCAAATGATCTGCATTAAATTGTACTTTTCAAGTAATTGGTATAGGCAAAAAAATTCAACATTACAATCCTTAAAATATTTAGATATCAAAGACAAAAATAGTGATATTTTTCATTAATGATGAGAAGAAACAAGAGCACATTTACTCAAGATCTGATATTTATAAAGCTTGAGCAATTAAATGAGCTAAGAGATTGAAAGATTAATTACAACAATTACAGGTAGAGAACATCATTTGTGCACTTTCTAGGTTTATTACAGTAGTGAGTGATATATCCGGAGAAACAACAGGAGTTCTCAGATCCGAAGTTTAATAATAGAATTTGGGGAAACACTCACTCTCGACATCACTTTTATTTAATATGCACTACATGCACATGATGCAGGTATGGAAAACATTTATGTATCCATGCATTAAAGACAAGACAGACAGGTACTATTGCCAAACGTGCAGTCAATTAGGATGTTTCTCAAAGTTCTTTATACTTAATGGTTTCCATGAAAATAAGTGCAGAAGCAGAAATTTTCGGAGTATTTTCTTCATTTGGTTTCCTGTGCTTTCTTTGCATTCTGTTTTTCTTTTGCCTAGAAATTAAAGATAGTATGCTATAAAATCTTAGAAGTTTCTTCTAGATCATATTAAAATAAAATGTATGCAAAAAAATCAAGCATGAATAAAAAGTGTAAAGGAAAAATAATAAAACCAAATGTGCCTAAAAGGCAATCCTTAGGTTAAAAGGCTTAAAATGCACTATTGAGAAGATTTTTAGAGCTTTATCTTTTGTAACCTGAGACATACAACAAACTCCTGTGCAGCTATATCCTTTGTCTTCAATAAAAAAGGTTTATAGTTTTCTTAAGTTGAAATATAATTGTAATAATTTTAAAAATAGTTACTCATTAATCATATCCATTTACAAGTATTTCAAAATTATTTACATGTATCACAATTCTCATTCAAATTAAGTGTAAAAAACCATATTAGTTTCTGCATATTTACGTAAGTAAGTTACATAAGAGTTTTAATGAGTTTAACATATACCACCAAAGGATTACACACACAGGCTGGTGATAAACCTTACTTATAACACCTAAAAAATGTTTCCACGCTATTTCATCTGATCCTCATCACAATAATATATCGATAGTTGAATACAGTAATTCTATTTCTTTATCTTTTATATATATCTTCTATTTCTTTTATATTTATCTAGCTGATGGAGCAGCCAAAACTTATAGATATTATCAAATTTGGCCAAAGTCACACAGCATGTGTGTCACACTACACATATTCTACAGCAGTGCTTCTCGTCATACATACCAATAACGTGGAGACCTTTAAAAAGCATATTGTGCTGCCAATTCTGCTTGTCATTATTTGAGAAGCAAGATTTCAAAGTACTAGAATATAATGTTCCTTCCTCTAAGCCACTTGAATTTCAGAGGAATGATTAAATTATGCTTTTGCTATTAGGTGACTTTTTAAATCCTCATTTAAAAAAATAGGGTAATCAGAACAGCTATTACTTTTTATATTGCATTACATAATATAATTATTGCACAGCCAATGGATGCCTTAGACTGTTAAGTATAAATGTTACATGTAACATAAAAAACTAATTACCTACATGAACATTTTTTAATGAACAATCTATGATTTGATATGTAATGTGTTTTTCATACTAATTGTTTCCAATTATAAAATACAACTACATCTTAGGGAATGAAGTAAAAGTATGTACTGTCCTTATTCATCTCTAAATATACTAACAAATATTAAGTAGTATTAACAAGAATGAATTAATGAATTTATGCTTTATGGAGTGAAATTTACAACATAATTAAATGAGCAAAGACATACATTTCATAATTCAGAAAAAATTATGAGGAAATTAATAGGTTAAAAATAATTACCCCCATTTATTGAGCAGTTATATACTTTATAGATGCATTCTATAGCCTTTAGAAATATGAAATAGGTAGAATACCCAATTTACAAATAAGGAAAATGTATTATAATACAGCAAATAAGTTCCCTGAAAGTATGAACTAGTAAGTAATATCTGAGATTTAAATCCAAAGTCTATAGACTGTTCTGCTTTTGTAAAAAATAAAAAACACAACATATATCTAATAGTGTGGGGAAAATGTACATGGTTAAGGAAAGAAATACTGTCCACCAGTGGCTGGTTCAAGTCAGGTAATTTTAAAGTCAGCTTAACCATTCTTCTACCTTTCTTCCATTAAAGTTTAGAAAAAGTGAGTTCAAGAAGATTATTTATTAACAACTGAATTACAATGTCCTAGAGTAAAATGTGGACAGAATTCAATACTGTCTAATTGTTTTGAGTTCCCCACAACAACTGAATATATGATTTTACATTACAGTATTATACTAATGGCTGTTAAAAACTTGGGACAGATAATGACTCAATTACATATAAAAGTTGAATTCTACGTAATTTTCTCGTATTACTATTAATAATTATCACTATTAAAGTCTATACAGTGCTTATAATTTTAAAATCTAATCTTAAACTACTGGAACTTTTGTCTCAACATTTTTGTGTTTCAGCAGAAAGTGCCATTTCAAAAAAGATACTATAGTTACTTTTTTAATAAAATGAAGAAAATACATTTGTGCTAAGGAAGTTGATTTACTGATAGAAAAATTAAGTATTTAATTCTAATTGCAGATGTAAAGTTTTGTGAATATGAACTTTAAAGAAGCTACACAGTCATTTGGGAGGTTGCCTGTGATCCTGCAGGATCTTCAGCATTTACTCAGCACAGTATTATAACTGTTTATTTCTTTCTCCAACTATAATGTGAGTTTCTTAAACGAATAGTATGTCTTAATTATGCATATATCCATAGACTTTAAGAATGCCTTGAAATTAGTTGTTTGATGAATAATTAAAACATTTCAATATTTCCATAGAAATAATAAATCCGCGTTCACTTCAGAATATAGGGGAGTAACAGATAATGCATATAATTGGAGATAAGTGTATCTCAAATGTTTATGAAATATTACTAATTAAAGAACAGTTTGGAGAAATAGGCAGGTAGAAAGTTGGTAACAGTTGCCTCAATAAAAAAAATGCAAACACAAGGCCCAGTCTGTGTTCTACTAACCACTAAGTATTCATATACTGCCACCTTGTGTTCAAAGAAATGTAAACTGAGAAATTATGAAAAGCTGTTCTCTAAACTTTAGAAAAATCTGAGGTTACAGTACCAATAAATCAAACAAGAATAGTAATTTTCCTAACTTGCGCAAAAATTATATTTACAGATCAATAGTAAATTAAGATGTACATTTAAAATTTCTGGAATAACAATTTATTTGGCTCCTAATCATATTTTACCTATATCTAAAATCTGATATCAAATATCATGACTTCGTACAACAGTTTATATTATTATTTTAATATTGTTAACAGACCAATATATTGTACGGTTTCATACAAAGAACATAATATACAGGTATACTGTTAATAGATCAATTCTGAGGCTCAGAAGACTCTACTTGTTTCTCTGTAACTTTAAAAATCAGTATCCCACCTTAAATTTTTATAACTTTAATACGCTGAGATACATACATAGAAAAATATGTTTTTTATTACAGTTTTCTGTAATAATTTTTACATTTGATGCTAAAAATCAAAATATACATTTCTGGATGAAGGTGATAAAGTCTACACAAAATACTTAAGTACACTTCATATTATTTGGAACTTATAATGGTATAAAACAGTGGGTTAAAATGTATTTCTACTTCATAAATTTTAAAATTAGTAAGAGAAATATCATGCATTCTGATTTTTAAGTTAATGGTCCAAAATTTAATCTGCCTGCTAGCAGTCTTCCCCAAATGTTTCTCAAAATGTGGTAAGGACCACATGCATTATCACTTTGGAACATTTTCATTAAAAATTTCTTCCCTTATATCAGAATATCAGCAGAGGAACCAAGTAACATGTATTTTAAAGAGAATGATCACTTTCAGAAACACTAAATTGGATTTAATTATTTTACTAAGTGTATTACATGTTTTGCTAAAGAGAAAAACCTCGGAAATCAGAATTTTTCACTAACCTATATTAACTTGTATCAGTTCAGTTCAATAAGAAAACCAATCTCTAGTTCTAAATTCTAAGATATTATAAGGAGGAAATCTGTAATTTCAATTATAAACATTAAAACTTTATTTTAATAAAGTCCTCGGCTTAAGGAAGTATTTTTAATACTATGCATACATAATAATAGCACAATATTCTAGAAGGTTAATATAATGGGGAAACCCTTTCTTTTACTTCATAAAATCAAGTGAAATTACACAATACGATAAAAGCAAAAACATAAAACTAAAAGTCTCAACAACTTTTACCTTTACTCAAACCAAACCAAAATTTGTTTTGGGGTATTCAAAGCCTAATTTAAGTGTTCACCAATAAAATACTTACCTTTTCTACTAGTGGTATTAACTGCTGGTGTTCTGCTAAAGTCTTTAACAATTCCATAATGAAGGGGAGATAATTATGCTTCCTTCTTATATTTTCAATCTGAAAAATAAAACAAATATCAAACCGTACTAACTTTATATCTCTACTAAAAGTTTATGACAGTTCAATTTTTGCATCCAACCAAATAGAAATAGTAGAAAATCCTAGATTTTCATTATGAAAAATATTAGAAATAGATTTCGTTGCCACTGACAATAAAGACTAATACAATAAAACATGTGCCAAGAAAACCTTGGACATGCTTCTGACTCTTAGCTTAGCAAATGAAAGACACTTTTAAAAACCTCTTTGGGGATTACTTCTGAAAATTAAGACAACAAGCTTAAGGAGGCCCGTATAATAAGTTAATATTCTTACTACTACTTCTAATACAAATAATGAGACCAGTTTCATTTTGTAATCATGAATAATCATTCCTCAAACTATTTCTGATCAAAAGTCTGCAGGGGGAAAATCTGAGCATCAGTGGAAAACTGTGCTGTCTGGTGCAAACTGGTCCCAGTTGCATGATCCTAGACTTTTACTGCCTCCGAGCTATTAATATTCTGTTGGGTAAATCTTCAGTACTACCTTTCTACTGAAAAAAACATTTCTGGCTTTTGTAAATTCATTTCAACATTCTTTTAGTTCATATAAATTTGAAAGTCTCTGACGTCTCTAAACTAGTTATGACCTTACAGTTTCCTTCAATCAATTAATTCAATGAAATTTTCAACATGTTCATTCTATACCGCTGATAAGAATCATTTAACTTTTTTTTTTTTTTAAGATTTATTTATTTATGCATACAGAACTGGGGTACAGGCCAGAGGTGCAGGGGCTGCGAGAGGCTTCACCAGAGACAGAGTGGGGAGCAGAACAGAAAGATGGATGAAGTACACTGCTGAGGGGAGCAGCAATGGGGTCAGGAGAGGTCTGCCACGCCATTTGGTCTCCTCTCGGGCAGGTGGGAATTGAACTCTTGGGAAGTGGCTTTAGCTTCTCAGTGCTGTGCTTTAACCCACTGCGCCACCAGGTAGAGCCAGAATCATTTAACATTTTTGGGTGAAAGCATTCTTAAAAAATGTAACAGGTAAGGATCCTGAATGAGTACTTTATTCAGACAAATATTTAAAGTTAATTATGAAATAACTCCAAATAAAAATGTATTAAAAATGCAGTTATTGCTTTATAGCACATGAAATGTAAGATAAATATTCAAGTTTTTATGGAGACATCCTGTTTCCATAAATTCATCTCTATATATTCCTGAATACCCAGGCGCCAGCACCTATCACCAGCACCTAGAGAAATCCTACTAAATCAAAGTCCATTCATTTCATTTAACAATTACTTGTTAGCTGTCAACTAACAGCAGACACTGTAATGAACAGAAAAAAAAAAAGCAATCTTTGCTTTCAACTGAGATGTTTTTCTACTGTGAGATACATGGAAAACGACATCAATACCATAGCGAAAGTCATCTAAAATTCAAATTTCCTTCCAACTTTTGGTTCTTTCTGAGAAATGTTTATCAAAAAAGATTACAAGAGAAAGACATTACTAGAAATAGCTGCTTTGGATTTCATTCTGAATTATAGAAATGCTTGAAAAATTTAGTGAAACAAAAAATTTAAGAAATAAATTATTTTAAAAATGGAAGGCAAAATAAAATATATGGATCCAACTGTATAAGTACCTAATTGGTGACACAACCATAGTGAGATTTTTTTTTTAACTTATATTTAAAGACATAGTAATTTGGTTGTACATCTAAAGTAGGATACAGCTTAATAAAAAAATTAAGAAAAGCTTTTCAGTTTTTATTAAAACTAGTAATTTACAGACATGTGAGTATAAATACACACATAATCACTGCACATATGTGTATACACACATACGTATACCTACACGTGCACAATGTGTGCACATGCACACACTATACATATATAACATGAAGCAAGTAATCATATTAATGTTGTCAGACACCAAGATTTTCAGTTGAAAAGATATAAACTCATAAAACGTAAAACCCTTCAATCCTAATTTGAGTATTAATATGAGTGTACACTGTATTTTCCCTTAAAAAAATAAAACAAGAATATATTTCTTAGTTCTGAAAAGGCCTAGAAATAGGGACCAATAAGCAGCACTGGCACCCCAAGCACCCAGACAGTGGTTTCTGAGTAACAATCCCTAGGGTCTTCCAGAAAAACTGACTTCCAAGTCTAGAAGTAGGAAATGTATAAGGTGAGCCTGGAACATCTTGTCATACTAGAAAACAAGAAATCTTATCAGGGATGAAGAGGCTCATATAAAGAGGGCTAGGACACAGCCTGAAATGCCTCCTAATATCAAAGGTTAAGTAAGTTGAGCATTAACAAAACCTACAACAAACCAAAGCACCAAATATGGTAAAATCTGGCAGTAGCTCTCCTGCGGCCTGTGACCATGTAGGTATCTCTCCCTCTAAGCCTGCCTGTGTCTATGCAGAGCACTTTTTCAGCAAACCTGTCTCTTTCAGGGGCAGCTTTCTGCCCAAGCATCGTTTACTTCCCTTTTTTTATAATAAACCCGCCCTCTTGCGTATATTAAAAAACAAACACTGTTCACATGAAATATTAAAAAAAAAACCCTCGTCTTACTTTTGAAGGGTGACAGAGAATCAAGTCACTATTCTAAAAATTACTAAATGATGGGGGAAACACAATCCAGTATTCAATATGTATTCACATCAAAATACACCACTCTATATTAAGACATTGAAAGCATAAATTAAAAAAAAAAACATACCTTATATCTTTTTAATTTCTGTACTTCTTCTTCAATAAGCATCTGATTTTTGGCAACTTCTGACTGAATAGCACTTAACATATTACTACCCTGATCTGTATCCATGGGTTCCTCCTTGGGGGAAAGAAAAAGAAAGTACATCCTAATGATTGAGGCTTAAGTCCTGAATATTTTAAAATGATAAACATATTGCAATTATTTTCAAATTTTACTATTACTATTGATGACAGAATACTGACCTGATAACGATAATATTAAGAGAGCTTTAAGTAGTATCTTTTATATATCTATTGTTCTACAAAAATATATTTGAATTTTCACCTAAAAACAATCTATACTGTATTATACTGCTCTACTATGATCTCCAATTCCTTTATAAAATACACTTTTATTCAGCTTAAATATATAGCTTAGTAAATGTGATCAAAGAGTATATAAAAAAGATGTTTCTATTTCATTATCTTCTGCAATCCTATTTACTACAGAAAGATAACCAACCATAAAGCCTAGTAAAGACTACATGTAATCCTAAACATACCCAATATATTATGTGAGAAATATAACTTGTTTAACTATATAATAAAAAGCTAATTGTTAGCACATTTTTAGCACAAACTATAAGTCACTGTTTTAAATGGTTTGCATATATATTCTTAATCCTCACAACCACTTTATAAGATAAATACCATTATCTTCATTTTTGCATAAAAAAAACTAAGGCACAAAGAAGTAAGGCCAAATTCATATACTCACTAAGTAGCAAAGCTAGAATTTGAATCTAAGCAACCCAAATCCAGAGTATAGTCCATTAATGATTACTCAGGACAACTGATTAAAGGTGCATTTTTTAAAAATAGAAGGGAGGAAAAAAAGGAAGAAAAGGGGGTTGGAGAAAGTAAGGAAGGAGAAGAGGGGGAAGGAGGTAAATATTCTCCCTAAGAGAATAACCAAACTACAACTTTGTATGTTAAAAACAGAGACAAACCTCTGCAAGTTGTCTTTGTAACTCTGCTATCTTCTGCTCATATATCATTTTTCGGTCTGACACAATAGCCATTAAATTAAATCGAATTTCACCTTCACTGTACCTAAAAACAAAAGTTATTTTAAAGTTTACTTAAACAAAAGTGTACAAAGAATTGTAATACTATTATAATTAATAAAATAACCAAGTGTGTTTATCTCATGACTCTCTGGGGTAAACACAAACCTGTCAGCTGGCTAACATAAAAACCAACATTAAAAAAAATCTTTGTAAGTGAAAGAGTAACTATAGCTACAAAAAACTGACTACAGTTCATCAACCAAATACATTTTTTATTCTGAAACAGCACTATTACCTCCTAAACATTTAAAATAACAAATATTTTCATTAATTACCTTATTTTCACAAGAAAGACAGCAAATGCCGTTCACTTAATATCTCAGAAAAATAAGATCACATATTTATTGGCTTAATTATACTGGTAATTTGACGGGTAATTAACTATATTTCTAACCTTAAACTTTTTTCCAAGTCATGACCTACTTCCTAATTTTGAATTAACATACATTTCGAGATTTCACTTATATTTATTATAAATATATAAAATATTACATAATATTTTATTAATATAATTATATCCTTTTATAAAACTTCTCAAAGCTGTTTTATTTATAATAATATGATTAAGTGAGTGAATAACTTACAGGAAAAAAAGAAACAAACAAAAAACAGACCAAAGAGAAACAAATTAAATGGCAGACAAACTATAACATACCAATAATCACATGTTAGATGTACACTTAATTTTATTACACACTGTGTAATTGTTCTTAGCATGCCAAATAAAAGAGAGATTAGCAGAGTGAACTAACAGACAATATATACTGCCTACAAGAAGCTCACATCAAATAAAATGAAATAGGTTAAAAAAGGGATGGAGGCCCTCCCTGGTGGCGCAGCGGGTTAAAGCACTGCACTAAGAAGCTAAAGCCACTTCCGCATGAGTTCGATCCCCGCCTGCCCCCGAGGTGACCACATGGCGTGGCAGACCTCTCCTGACCTGCCTGCTGCTCCCCTCAGAAGTGTGCTTCATCGATCTGCCTGTTCTGCTCCCCACTCTGTCTCTGGTGAATCCTATCACCCTCCACATCTCTGGCCTGTACCCCAGTTCTGTATGAATAAATAAATAAATCTTTTTTAAAAAAAAAAGGGATGGAAAATATGTATCATGTATATAATACACAAAAGAAAGCAGCTGTGGCTATATTAATTAGATAAAAGGAAATATAGCAAAGAATATCACACAGAGGAACATTACACAATGATTAAAAAAAAAGTAAAAACAGAAATCATAAAAGCTTATGCACCAAAAGAACTGCAAAACATGTAAAGCAAAAACTGATAAACTGGAACTAGAAATAGACAAATCAAAAACTGTCCCTATTTGAAAATGACACGATTATCTATGTTGAAAATGCCAAGGAATTAATGAAAATCATCTAAAGTTGGTAGGTGGGTTCAGCAAAATCAAAGGATGTAAGTAAAAAATCAACAATATTTGTAAAAGCAATGTTCAACTGCAAAATCAAAAATACAATATCATTTGTAATTATTGAAAAGGGTATGACATGCTTGGGTGTAAATCTGATAAAACATGTATCGTACTTGTATGAGGGACTATTACAAAATAATTATGAAACAAACTAGAAAAGATCAAAGGAAATGCAGTGACACTGTTTGTGGATTGGAAGACTATAGTTAAGAGGCCAATTCTTCTCAAACTGGTACATGTGTTATAATTCCTACAAATCACATAAGTATTTGTGGAGATATAGGTAAGAGTATTACTAAAATTTATATGGGAAGGCAAAGAATCTAGAACAGTTGAACAATTTTGAAGAAAATGATAAGGGGAGTGATCAGTCTACCTGATACTAAACCTGGTAGTTACAATAATCAGCACTGTAGCACTGACAAAGGGCGAACAAAAGATCAGAGAAACAGAACTGTGAAGTCAGAAAAAAACTTCACAACTGGTTTTTTACAGAAGCAATTTAATGGAGGAAGGGCATGTCTCTTCAATAAATGGTGCTATCAGACATACATAGTTAAAGAGACAAGGCTTAACTCCACAAGAATTAACTCAAAATAAACCACAGACAAATATAAAAATGTTAAATTGTAAATCCTGTAAGAAAAAGACAGGAGAAAATCTTTGTGACCTACGATATTAAAGAAATGAGGATTAAACCTACAATGAAATCATTATACACCTATCAGAATGACTAAAATAAAAACTATGACCAAAACAAAAGCTATCAAGAAGATGGAGAAACCAACTCATTGCCAGTTGAGATATAAAATGATATAGCTACTCTGGAAAAAAGCCTAGCATGTTCTTAAAAAATTAAAAATGCCTGTTATTATCCAGCCCTGCAATGCACTTCCTGGCATTTATCCTAAAGAAATACTTATTTTCACACAAATATTTATTGCAGTTTTATTCAAAATGGTCGAGAACAATCCAGATGTCTTTCAATGGGTGAATGGGCAAAACACATTCTATCCATAACTAGAATACCACACATTAATTATATAAAAGAATGAACTGCTGATACACTTAAAAACCTGGATGAATGGCCAGAAGATTATGCTGTGTTCAAAAAAGCCAATCCATAACATTTACATATAACATGATTCCACTTATACAACATTCTTTAAATGACAAAATTTACAGATTTAGGGATTCACAATGACTAGCTGGGAAGCAGAGTGTGCAGAGAGAAGGGATGGTAGCAAGCATGGAAATGGTCATGCCTATAAGAGTAACTAGGACCTCTTGTGTGATTGAGTTATTCTGTATCTTGACTGTATTAATAACAATATACTAGATATGATATTGCACTACAGATTTTTAAGATGATATCATTGTGGGGTAAAGTATTTAGAGATCTCTGCTTTATTTCTTACAACTAAATGTGAATATGCAATTAACTGAACATAGATATATTATAATTTAATTTAAAAGCTGCATTCTCACAACCAAAACATAACTGCAAATCAGTAGGACAAAATAAGTTCATGGAGATCTGTATGTTCAACTTCATTAAAGACAAATAGCCATATTAACATGTAAAATTTATAAAGATTTTCTAAAATAGATTCCCCTACCCCTAATGCACTAATCTCATCACTGGTGTATGTTCAGTAAGCACTGCTAAAACAACAATGTGAAAAGATTTTTTAAATATTAATAAAAACCAGAATGTTATGTCAATGAAGTCAGTGGAGTATTTACTTTTGTATCCTTTTTTCTATGACTGGCCTCACTGCGCTGATCCAGTCATCTTGATTGCATGCTCCTAGAAAGAAATTATCAAATATTTAAATAAAGTAAAACACATATTACTTCAAAAGCCTGGCCCAAAATACCTGAATTAGCAAGGTAGGACAGTAAAAATTCTTTTAGCCTAACTATATTAAGACCTAATTCCTCCATTTCTTAGTAGATGATAAGGGAAAAGCATTATCATAATTTTCACTGCCATATTATTGTGGTACTTAGCAGTAGGTGCTGCACAACTATTTAATGAGTTAGAGGGGTATCTCGCTACCTCATTAAAATTCACAGATCTGTAAGAAAAGGATAACTATCTTGAAACTTTACAAATGATGAAAGTAGGACTAAGAAAAGCCAACTGACATGTTAGTACCAAAATAAGGATTCAACCGTATCTGATTCCCCACAAACCTGGAAAATAAACTAAAAGCGACACAAAATATAAAACAACTTAATACAACTGCTTTCATCCTCTCTTTTCATTTTAAGGCATAACCAGGTATTCATTTCATCCATTACTTTATAGCTGAAGGTTCTAAGGAATAGAGTATGGCAGCCAGATAGAAAGAAAGAAAGAAAATGCAGAAATTGGAAGAACCACCAATATAAAGAAAATCAAATTCTAAGGAATTGAAAGAATATTTTATAAAGAAAAAATATTTTCAAATATAGAGACAGTATGTAAATCTATATTAGACAAACTAGTGGCTGTAAGCATGGGGCCTGGTCAAAAGAGTACAAGGAAAATAAAACTGTAATAAACTTCTTAAATTTAAAAGTACAAAGTTTTTAAGAACAGCAGACAACATTAGATTCAATTAAAACAGCTTTAGTTGGGCTGAAAACAAAACATGAGGTAAAAAGAAGAAATTAACAATTTTTTGTGGGTCTATGATTTCAGTACTCTGTTAGAACCACCAGCAGTATCCTCAGCCTGATAACCATTTCTTTTTTGCTCAATGTTACTGGAGACAGGCTCAAGACAATCTACACTTTGGCACAAAGGGCAACCGCATTTTAAACAAAAATATTTCTGTAGATTATCATAAACACCAAATTAAAATGATTCTAAATGATTTAACTCCAAATGAAAATATCTTAATACAAAAATGATAAAAAAATGCTTACTATCACTTATCAACAGATTAAACATGGCAAGGTAGTAAGTTCATTAAAAGAAATAGTTTTTAAGGATTAACTGGAAAACAGAAAATAAATTATACAATCTATGGATTAAAAGTTTCAGAAAAAATGTAAAGATCTCAAGTGAAAAAGCACCCAACATGTCCTCCCCATATATTATTTAATTTTATCAAGTATTGAAGCTTAAGGCTTTTATAACAGTATACTACCTTTCAGTATACTACCTTTCAGTATACTTCCCCCTTCATAATATATGCAGCACAGAGCTAAAACAAAGGAGAACACGAAACCATTCTTCCATGACAAAGGTGAAATACAAGAAAAAAAGAACTGGATTACCTAAATCAATCGGTCCTTCTCTTAATCCATCTAATTCATACAGTCTTCCATTAACAGGAACATAACTGACAAAGTGAAAAGCATCTTCTTCTTTTGCTGCTGTCTTTGCATCAAATTCAAACATTTGCTGTCTACAGAGAAGGAAAAAAAAACATTAAGAGACAAACAAGCAAAAAAAAGGAACAGTATTTGTTTAACATAAAGTCTTCTTTACCTGGCAAAACTGTTGTGCACCTGTCGAATCACATCTGAATTGCTCAGTGCCAAACCTTTCATCTAAAATAATTTTAAAAGTAACCTATTAAAATAAGAACTACCATATATAAAACATTTTAGGAATAATGAGACTGTACTCACAGCTGCATCGAAACTTTGTGAAAATTC
This sequence comes from Condylura cristata, assembly GCF_000260355.1. NCBI lineage: Eukaryota > Metazoa > Chordata > Mammalia > Eulipotyphla > Talpidae > Condylura > Condylura cristata. The sequence goes on from NW_004567119.1 coordinate 32,209,760, forward strand.
TTTAAATTCTGATAAGGTCTCTCCTAAATGGACATCTTGATGGGTGCAGTTCAACAACACACTTACTATAGCTTGAGTAGCACAAGCATTATTAATCACCTATAAAATACAAAAGCAAAGCTGTACATTATCAATTTTTTTAAAAGCATGTTTAACTGGTGACAATAATTGCCAAAATATGAATTAAGTAACAGTTCTTATTGTGTTTTATACAGTCTTAGCATAAGCATAATAAACATTTAAATTTCCATTCTATTTTAAGAAATTTACTACTGTTCTGAAGATGATGATTCTAGGAAACCAATCAATTAAATGAACTCATAACATCAGTGAAAATCAATCCTGCTAGAGTAACAATACCAACCTTTTCTGATCTAGTTAATGAAGTCAACAGAGTGTTCATCTTTCTTCACTTCTTCCTAAATTCATTTCCATCTAACCAAATTCAACCCATACTTCAGTATCCAGCACAAGCTCCAACTTCAGAAAAAGTATCCAATAACTCATGAGTTTCTATCCTTATATTTAAATATCTAAAAAGGGTTTATGTTGTTCACGTTATTTCACTTCAACACAGAGTCTTTACAGCACCATCACTGGTTATTGTTTATTAAACAAGTTATGTGCACTTTATTCTCTATTCAGAGGACAAAACATTTAGATAGCATTTACTATATGCCAGGCACTTTTTCTAGGTACTTCACCTGTATTAATTCTTTTAATCCTCTCAAAAAACTACAAAGGAGTAATAATACTACACACGTTTTATTTTTGTGTGAGGCACAAAGAGTAACTTGCCAGAAGATAAAGTAAGTAACCTAGAGACAGAGACTTAATCTGACTCTAGAACTTACGCATTCAGCCACGATACTAAGGCCAGCTTTGTATGTGTATGAGGTCTATCCAACAAGACAAAAATCTATCTATGGATATATTACAATAGGATCTATACTCTATAATCAATTAAGGACCTACATGGTTTGAGATCATAGACTGGAAAGCTCCACCAAGGTAAATTTTGGAGTTTGGCAAAATTTGTTAAATGATGCAAAAATACAACTTAGTCCTATTGCTACATTTTGTTAATATAGTATAACTACCATTTTCTAATTAGTTTTTTCAAAAACATTAGATACCTGATGAATTTACAATTATGGTAAAATATCTGTTTATATTCTGCCTGATTTCAAAAGAAAATTTTTTGATTGTTTTTCCTTTTTGACTCTTATTTTCCCTACCTTTCAAGATCTTGTAACTATCCACCAGTTCTTATACTTTAAACTGTAATATGGTCAGAAATTTTTGGTAAGACTGCTTTCTACTTGAGAAAATACTCTTATTTCCAATATCAAACAAATACAAGGATATCCCCATACTTCTATTTCTTCTTTACAGTACTGAGTACACAACACTGACTTTTTTTTTTTAAGATATATTTTATTTACTTATGCATACAAGTAGTTGGGGTACTGCAGGCCAGAGCTGTCGGGGTGAGAGGATTTACCAGAGACAGAGTGGGGAACAGAACAGATGGATCTACTGCTAAGGGTAGCAGCGGGCAATACAGGGAAGATCTGCTGTGCTATGTGGGTCAGCTCCCTGACAGGGGAAGGAAGTCCTGCTTCAGTGGTTGCTGACTGCTTCATAGTGCTAAGACTTAACCCCTTGCATGACCAGGGGACCCTCAACAACACCTTATGATTGATAAGTCACTGAAAAGTAGCATACTATAATTCAGTTAACATTGCTGTTGATTTCTTTTAACATATATTTTGACCTGAATCACAGTTCTTTTAGTAAATTTAGATTGAAAAGTGGTAATGACTAAAGGAGACTTCATAAAAGGTAGTTTAAACTTTTCAAGACTTGGTACTCCTGTATTCTGGGTCGAAATTATCTGGAGTGAAATCATGTGAGATAGGTCGGAGAAAAGCAGTCAGAAGTTAAAATCTACACTCATTCTTCCAAAAATCATGATATGACATTGATGATACTGTATGTACCCAATGCTAGACTAGCTGCTCAAGTAACAGAGAATATTATCAAACATTCTAATGACTTAAAATCTATATCCATCAATTTAGGCATTTTTTAAAAAGAATTAGAAAAAACTTCCAAACTAATGAAAATTGTATACAATGAATACAGACAGATTTTGTATGTGAATTATACTTCAATTAAGCTGTTTTATTAAAAATGGGGAAGGAAATCCTATGGCTGATAATTCTTTCAATGTTAATGATTTACAACTCATTTTGTGAGTGTGTGAAGAAAACTACTATTGTACTCATGGGTATTAAACAATCTCTTCAAGTTTTAAAGTGAATTTAGCACCACCAAGTGGTTATGTTCTACAGAGCAAAGATTACCAAAAAACAAAAATCTTAAAAAGATCTCTTAATCTTTAAAGACAGAGCACCCAACGCCACAATAGTGAAGGCAAAGATAAATAGATGGGACTACATCAAGTTAAAGAGCTTCTGTACAGCAAAAGAA
>NW_004567119.1:32214880-32263816 GCF_000260355.1 Condylura cristata
GTGGTCACCTCCGGGGCAGGCGGGAATCGAACTCATGCAGAAGTGGCTTTAGGTTCTCAGTGCTGTGCTTTAACCCGCTGCGCCACCAGGGAGGGCCTATTTGGGAGACTTTTAACTGTAGTTCATGTGAGCAAAAATTATTCCAATACAAATGATTTATGCAGTTCCAATATTTTAAATCTTTAACTTATCCCTTATGTTCCACTGGCTTTTAACACATGTTTAAATAAAGTAGTAAGTTTAACAAACACATGAGGCTGGAGCAGGTGGTGAAAGGCTGCCTGACCCAGTACCTGAAGAACTGGTTTGAGCACTTAAGTTCTTCAGTTCATCCAATCTCATCCAACACATTCATGTTGCTAACCTGATTCTGCAGCCATTTGATTTTGCAAGCCCTCTACTAGAGAATAATTCTTCTTCATACTGTAAACAAAATATGATAGATTTCCAGAGGAACTCTGCTACACTCACAGATTTTAGTGTCCATATTAACTACAGCCAATCTTCATTGAATTATAGCTATAAGATAAATTTAAAAAAGGTTTTATCACTGCATACCATCTTAATTTGTTCTTACACAATTTTTTTAAATGCTATCTTCCTTTCAAGTGCAAAAGAATGGTTATTAAAAATGGTTATCATTTTAAAAAATGACAGGTGCTTAAGAGGCATGGAAAAAAGGGAAGCCCTATATACTGTTGGTGGGAAGGCAAATTGGTAAAGCCAGCAAGGAAAACAGTACGGTGGCTTCTCAAAATATTAAAGATAGAACTACCATATGATCCAGCAATCACACTGCTGGGTATCTATACAAAGAAAATGAAAACACTAAGTCAGAAAGGTATCTCCAGCACCATTTTCACTACAACATCATTTACAGCAGTCAAAATATGGGAACAGTCTAAGTGTTCACTGATTAATGAATGGATAAAGAAAATATTTGTGTGTGTGTGTGTGTGTGTGTTCAGCCAAAAAAAAAAAAAATTAGATGCTGCCATTTGTAGAAACATAGGTAAACTTGCAGCACTATACTATAAGAAATAAATCATAAAGAAATTTCATTATTATCTCACTTATGTGTGGAATCTTAAAAAACAATCCCTACCAGAATGTGAACGAGTACAACCACTATGGAAAACTGTTTGGAGGTTCCTCAAACTGCTAAACATGGAGCTTCCATAGGACCCAACAATCCCACTCCTAGATATCTACCCAAAAGACACCTGTATCCCCATGTTTATTGCTGTTTTTTTACAATTGGAAAGACATGGAAACAGCTCAAATGCCCAAAAGTATATGACTGAATTAAAAAAGATGAGGGAATATTACTCATCCCCAAAAAGGAAAAAAAGAAACACATACCTTTTGTAGCAACGGATGGAGCGGGAAAAGATCATGCTTAGTGAAATAAGCCAGAAAGAAAGGGAAAAATCTGGATGATTTTATTCATAGCAGGAGTATAACGGACCAGGAGAGAAAATAATAATAATAATGGCAGCTATCTACCAGAGACATTTTATGGGGGTGGAGTGGGGAATGGGATCAAAAACAGGGACCATGGGAAGTGCACTGGACTATGGTGATGGTACATGGGTAATTAGGTGATGAGAAGCGCACGGGGATTACAACTCAGATGAAAAAAATGCACAAAACAATGTAAAAATAAACTATTATATTATTTGAAGAAATAAATAAAGAAGCAAAAAAAAAAAAAAAAAAAATCCCCACCAAGCACAAAAACCAAGAGGTATAGGGCTGGAGCAAAATGTGCAAAGGCTATAAAAAAGTAAAACTCCCAGTAATAAAATAAATATCACAGAGAGCTAATGTACAGCATGGCAACTACGCTTAAATAATACTGTATCACCTATTTGAAAACTTCTGAGAGAATGAATGGTAAAAGTGCTCATCACAAGAAAAAACATTTTTTAACTACCTTTGGTGGAAAATGTTATCTAAACCTATTGTAGCAATTAGCTAACAATATATACAATGTATGTCATATACCCATAAATAATATGTGTCAATGATACCTCAATAAAAAAACGAGTAATATTTTAGTATTTACTAATAGTCAAAGGAAAAAGTTTTAGATTGAAAATGTTGGCTCCTGAAAGGAAGATAGCATTAAAAAAAAAAATGTGTATGATAAACAATCTGCCTTATGTAGAATTAGAAATGCATACATGAAAAAAATCTAAACGTAAAACTAGAACAACTGAAGGGAAAAAAATCACCTTAGACTAGAACAAAATTTGAAAGCTTGTTGGCAGGGCTTAAAAACGGAGGAAGAAAAAAACAAATTAAGATGGTATATTCAAAATAGAATGGGTGTGTTAGTTGAGACCAGTGACTCCTGCATGTATAAATAAATAAATAATTAAATCTTCTTAAAAAAAAAAAAAAAAAACCAACATGATATACCAAAACCCAATCCTGATGAATTATGGACACAGATGTCAAAAATAAAAATATATCTTTTACAACTTCAGGTAATAATGACTTCTTAAATGAAATACAAAAAGTACTGACTCTCAGTCGTTAAAAAGATACCCAGAAAAGGTAAAACAACAAGGTGTCAACTTATTATTGCACTAAGAACATACAACTTGTATAAATGAAAAAGAAAAGCACAAGGCCAGATGAAAGATAAACAGAAAATTCACAGAGGAAATATATGTGGTCACTAAGCACATGAAAACCCTTTCAACATGGACAGTGATAGGGAGATGGAAGACCTCAAAGGAGTGCCACTTTAGAGCCAAGTGGCTGGCAAATACTAAAGGCAAGATACTGTCACGTTAGAGTATGTGCTACACAGTGACTTCAGAAAACATTTTCCTATTTCCTCCTAAAGTCACATATTTCCCTATCAGATGAGGATACTTCTAGGTTTACACCCAGAGAAATTTGCACATACTACATTAGATATGGGTGAAAATGTTTATAGTTGCACAATTTACAGTAACTCAAATGGAAAACCAAAATCGAATCTATAAAGGGTAAGCAAAAAAAACCACAGTAGATTCATGCAATTGATATACAGCATGCAAAAATAAATGAACTAATACTTTAGTAAACTCATAGATGAATCTTTAATGTCCCCCCAAATTACACAGAACATGATGCTTTTTAGCAAATTTTATATATACACACCTCTTTAGGATTACAAAAAAAAAATACATAAAAAGTAAAGCAAAATAATGACATATAGATTTTACCAAAAAGGGTATACTAAGTGAAAATAGGAAGGATGAGTACTATTATACTATGGGTGAAATTAGAAGGAAATAACTGGTAAAATTTATTTAGATGGTAAAGATTGGGTGCTTCCTACAAGTAAAATAATCAAATAAAGAAAAGGAGGCAACAAGTGTGTGTCATCCATCAATTAAGAATTATCTGAATTCCACTCTGTATACCTGATGACTTTTTTTTAAAAGAAGGAATAAGGAAGACAGGGACATTATCACTGATTGATACATCTCCCTCCTTTATCCCCACAGGCAATCATTACAACAGAAGGTACTAATTACTGTATCTAAATATTATTCAAATCTGTTCACATCCCTACTGCCTGTCTTTTTTGTCTGATCTTGAAATAATATCTATAAAAGCCTTCTAACTAATAGCCATCCAGTCTTACATCACACACCACTCCTCAAATGCATTATTTACACTGTAGCCAAAGTGGTCTCTTCTAAATGAAACTGATCACCTCACCCTTTATAAACCATCTCAAAAACCTTCCACTAACCCACCAGCTGATACAAACTCTCAATCACAGCCTGAAATGCCCTACATGATCTACCCTCTGCACTGGTGGCAGGAGTCCATAGTTGTTCTCCATATCCATCGTTTCCTTCTCCCACAGGGTTAGAAGCTTACATTTTATCTGGGTCCACAGCCACCTAAAATGAAGGTAACTTCCCCAGCCTTCTTTGCTGCCCAGTACAGTCATGTGACTGAGTTCCTGACAAAGAACAGAAAGAATGTGCCAAGGGCAAATTTTGGAAAATGTCCACTAAGGGAACAGAATGTGTGATCCCCTTCCTACTGCCTGTGACTGTGGAACTGAGACAGAATAGGTGAAACTCCAACAATCTCCCGGCCGTGAAGTAATATCCGGGGGCAGAAAACCACAACAAAGAAAGAAAGAGCCTGCAATCTTAATAGTTCTTTGATATAAAAAGAAAAACTTGTATTTTTTAATATGTCATTGTCCCTCTATACCTAACTCTGCCTAGTCCTTACTAATACACCCCCTGTTCAGCATCATTATCTCATGTCATCTCTGGTACTCTGGACTTCTTTTAGCACCTTTCACTAGTCTTACTACCGTGTGCAATAAATCTGTTAGTAACATGGGATGATCCTCAACCTCTTGCTCCATTTAATACCTTTACATTTCAGCTGAATTGTCATTTACTCAAGGAAGCTTTCATTTGTCCCTGAATAAGTCAAGTCCAATTTTTATATGATCAGAATGAATCCAACCTTGCCCAGAGAGCCCTGGAATGTGTCTTTGGCTCCTGGGAGGTAACCTCACATGCAAGATGACCAAGAGGCTTGTGGCTATTGAAAAGCCATGTCTCATAAGTGTCACTGTTTACCTGAGGGCTTGGGACCACACACACAAATTAACAATAAGAGTTATAGGAGATGTTTTTGACCACCAGTAATCAGCTGAATCTCCAGGGTAACTGGAGACTGAGGTCTGCCATGTGGATGGTCAACTAGGTCTATACAACTGAGGCCCAATAAAAACACAGGTTGTTAAGAATCCACTGAGGTTATTAGATGGCAATACTCCATACATACTGTCACAAATCACTGCCAGGAAAGTGGGCACTCACTAGGACTCCCCTGAGAAAAGACAGCTGAAAACTCTGGATGGGCATCTCTCCCCTTGGCTGATTTTATTACTGTACCCTTTCACAGTAATAAATCCTAATTATGACCATTAACAGCTTTCAGTATAGTTTATATGTCTCTCCAGCAAAACATAAAACCTGAGGATGGTTTTGAAGAAACTCTAAATTTCTGTCCAAAATGAGAGTCATTTTAGGGACCCAATACTCAATAATAAGTGTAAAAAGTAAGGACAGAGTTAAAGATTGTTTTCAAGGTTCATAATAAAGTTCTTATTTCACTTCAGTCAGCACTTACCACCACTTTAATTTTGCATTTCATTGATTAATACCAATCTCCTCACTAAACTCTAAGCAACCTTGAAGGCAAGGACTACAACAATTCATCATTCTTCAAACACATACTGCAGTATCACACATACTGTAAACAATCATTCCTACCTGAAAGACTGTGAAACAAACCCAGTACTGATGCGAGGTGTTAGGAAAGTAAGCCACACTTTTGCTATATAATCAGATCAATATTAACAAAACCATGCTTTACAGAAAAGCATTACTGGATGATTTCAGTCATGTGGAATATAAAGAGAACAACAACAAAAAAATACACACACAGACACAAAAAAGACGTGACCAAAATAAACCCTAGAAATATGACTGCAAATTGAGACTACTAATGGGAGAACAAAGAAGCGAGTGAGCCCAATGATCTGTGATGAAGGGTTATGGGTGCCTGGATGGTGGGGGTATAATATATATCTGAGGAGGAGAGAACCTACTCCCCTAAATCACATAGAGGGTTGTAAACCAATGTTACCCAGATAAAGGAAAACAAATTAATCATTCCCGGATTCTTACACCCAAATTCTAACCACTAGGAAACAATTTACTTTCTCCATATTTAATTAACAATGATATACACATAAACACATAGTCCTCCAATTAGAGCATATAATTAGCATTGAGTCAATGTTTCCTCTCTAAATTGGTACAATTCCAACCATCAATACCCAAACTATATATCTAGTTAATACAGTTAATAGTAATGACCTTATCACAAACAAATGATTTTATCAACTTTTTTTTTTTTAATTTCTGAAACTATTCCTAGGAGCCCAAGAAGGACCCTGGATTGGAAATCATTACTACAAGTTCTTAAGGCCTAAGACACAACGATTACATTTTTATATAATAGATACTATAGTGTTTCTAGCATAGGTTCATAAGAGACATATACTAAAAAGACTAATAGTTATTATTGAAGAATTGATGATCTTTGTGTTTAATAAAAACTTACGGCATAACATAATAAAAAATTAGGAAATCACTAATCCAAAATATACACATGGCTAGAATAATACAAATAAACAATTAAATAACACTAATATAAAAATGTAACACAGAACTAGAAAACTATCATGGAACTCCAGAAGTTACTAACTCAGATATCCTAAGTAATTTTTTTGAGTCTCAAAATTGGTTCAATTTTCAAACAAATATAATCACATCTGCTTAAGCATTCAGCAAACTTCTTTTATCATTCCCCTTTTCAAACAATGAACCATATATATGAAGTGTGTAAAAATGTTAAACATCTCATCATATACTCTGGAACAGTAATTCTCAAAGTGTGGTCCATGAATCCTTGGGAATCTCTAAGACCCTATTCAAGGAATTTGTGAACTCAAAATTACTTCCGTACACTGGTGGGGGGATCCTACATTTCTATTACGGAAACAAGAATGTAAACCACTATTAACTAAAAAAAAAATCTTCTGAAAACATTTTTTCATAGCAATTTCTAAGACAGTTTTGGAATTTTTACCAGATTTCACATTCACCCTGACAGTATAATAGCAATTGTGGGTATGAATCGAGGTCATGACATTAAACCATTTCACTGACACATTACACATTGTTACAAAACTAACAAAACAAAAAGGCAGAATATCTTTAATGAAGAATATCTTTGTGGCACCAGTAGTTATTTTTATAAAATTTCAATCTCTGGGCTCACCCTGGTGGCACAACGGGTTAAAGCACTACATTAGGAAGTTCTCCAAAGCCACTGCATCACGAGTTCAATCCCTAGCCAGAGAGCTGACCCTGATGGTACAGCAGACCTCTTCTGACCCGCCCATTGCTCCCCTCAGCAGTGTACTTTGTCAATCTGCCTGTTCTGCTCCCCACTCTGTCTCTGATGAATCCTCTCACCCACCACACATCTGGCCTGTACCCTAGTTCTGTGTGCATAAGTAAATAAATCTTTAAAAAAAAAAAATTTAATCTCCGAGTACAAGTCTTCAATATCTTGTTGAATGAAATAGGCCAAGACAATAAAACAATTCTGTTACAAACCAAATGTGCAGTCATTTCAAGGAAAAGCACTAAGTGTAACTGAGTTGTGAGGTAGCTTCTCTATTCATTTCTTAAAACATTTTTACTTGAAAGAATAAATGACACACAATACAGTTCTTCACACAGAGTACTTAGCTAATATTTCCTTGAAAATTAGTAAAATGAGTCTATCTCTTCAAAGGAAATACCTGATAATATTTGTTGTTCTTATCAAAATTTAAACTTTCAAGTAAACATTGGAATTTTATAAGATGTAGACCCATTACTGTTAACTTTTTAAGTTTCGTGACAATTAACTTTTATGATGATCTATATGGTAATTCACGTAGCAAATGTAACTTATATAGTCAAATATGTTATCGCTTAAAAAGATCTACATAATTTGGTGACATTTCCAAATAACCCACACAGGATGTTATCAGATCCTATGTGAATAAAACATTCATTCACAGAACAAGAAAAACTGAGGAATTCAACACCATAGAATACAAAAGTCATGGAGATGGTTTCAGATTTCACACTGCAATGAAATCTCCAAAAATACAACATTTCTCAAGTTTTGATATGCTATCAAAGAGAATATCCATAATTAACTGAAAAAGATATTAAAGTACTCCTTCCTTTCCAATTACACATATGAAACAGTGACAATTGTGCAGAACTATTGAAACAATTTTTTTCATATACTTCAAAGCAAAAACACTAAAGACTAAAGAAACACTAACACTAAAGAAAAAAGCAGACAAAGGAAGGTAGCTGTGTGCTACGAAGCTATATATTAGATATTTGCAAAATGTAATGCAATGCACTCTTATCACTTGCTATTTTTCATTGAAGATGTTATTTGTGTTCACATGTAATGAATTTATTTTTAAATCAGCCAACAATTCTTTTAAATGTTTCAATTTTAATGTATAATAGAATAAATATTGATAGATGTATAAACAGAATTCCTTTGGGAAGCTCAGTAATTTTTAAGAATATGAAGGAGTCATGAGAACGGAAAGTTTGAGGTATGCTCCACACAGAGTAGAACAGACTGTTAAAGGCACTGCCAGTGAGACTCAAATTGTTTAAGGACATACCTGCTTGGCAAAGAATATTGTGTCAAGTCTGGAGTCCTGAACCACAGAACCTGCTGGTTCTTCTCCTGGCTGCCACTTGAAAAGAAAAATTAGCCCGTGAACCGGCCTACAAAATAAAATACAAACAGCGACATCAAGCCCTGCTTTTTTTTAGTGATATTCTGTCGATAACATTAAATTTTACCCAGCTTCTTAACAAATACAGTGCAAATTTGAGAGTTTTTAAAAAGACTTCTATTATTCAGAATACGTTTTCTGTTTGGCAAAAACTAAAGGCCTTACCTGTGAAACTGGCAAGTTCTGTCAATCAATTAGATAGATAGACAGATAGACAGAAATTTCCATTGCTATTCAAAGTCACTGGAATACTGCCTAACACAAGGCAAATAAAACATAAAAACTGTATCAGTTAAAAATGAAGTATAATGGTTTATTCTCAAAGTTGTGGAATATTAATTTCTCCCTTATATTTCCTTATTTACAAACAGAAAATAAAAATAGTGCAAAACTAGAAGGTGTTATCCCTAAACTGAATTCCAATATATATATATATATATATATATATATATGAGTAATTTCAAGGAGAATATTTACAGGTAAGTGATAAGTGGTATACAAAGTATGAAATATAGGAAGTCTTCTTCATGTAACTACAGAATTCACAAACAATTCCCAAACTAATCTTGAAATATATATAGAAGTCATCCACATTTTCTCTACAGTCTCTTTCAAAACTGCCTTCCAAACAATAAAAATTGTCCCTATCCTTTCTTATCCTGTCTTTAAGACAATGCAAATGATGCATTTTTAATTAATCTCCCCTTAAGAATTCCAACTTAAGTGGTTGATCTTTTTCAGGGAACAAGGAGAGGGAGCAAATTACCTCACTCTAACTTATAAAAACAGCAGCCATAACCTGTCAGTCTCCACTTTTGCTTTTAAAAGCCTATTTCTTGTTCCTAAACTCTAAGTTAAACACTTCCAGTCATTAAAATTAGTCTCCATGCTTAGGGAAAGGAGACTGGGAAGTAAGGATCAGAGAGGTGATTCCAGTCAGAAGGCAGAGAAGAGGAATACTTCCTGGTATCTGCCTACTTTCGCAGTTTAATCAGCAACCTCCCAAAGAAGCAGTGTGATAGGTAGTTAAGTTGTGAGTTATCACTAACCATGAAAAGAACATACAATATTAAGAATACTATTAATCATGCCTTTGTACAATAACCCATTGTTTTCCATGTTCTAACAATGTTCTATAAATGAATATTATTTTTTAAATCAGTCAAATATACTTTGTACAGAATTAGAGAAAGTTTTCATTCTTGTACATGTCTATGAGTCTATGATACAGAACTAGAGAAAGTTTTCATTCTTGTACATGTCTATGAGTCTTAAGTTCTTGGCTATATGAGATCTAGCTCACAGAACTAAAAAAACACATAGCAGTAATGTAGTTGGTTTAAAGTGATCCAACTAAAGTAATCAGACAAAAGTCTGATTAAGTATGAACATTATTTTGTTAACACAACTAATCTTATCCTTACTTTAATTTTTCAAAATTCTCCGGCTCTAAACTCCATATTTCTTCTACTTGCGCTCCTCGGCAACCTGAAATAAGAAATTATTTCTTCAAAAACAAAATAATGCGTTTTTCTATCACCATCAAATAAAATATTAACTTCAAGAAATGCAAATTTGGGGACAATAAGACATGGCAAATTACAATGATAATAGTGATAAAACTCATGGCCAAATTCTGCTACTTCTTTTACTATATTTCCAATTTATTTACCATGGGAATATGTCTCTTCTGTAATTTTAAAAAGTTTCAAGAATCTATTTTCACTGAGATACAACCCATGATTACTCCTTTTCAGACTCAATTTCTGGCTGTCATCTACTCTTTTCATTCAACTACTAAATTTCCCTGCTCTTCTCTTAGCAGAGAATTCTTTTTTTTTTAAATTAGACCTTTTTTTAGTAGTAACTGCCACTTAACAGTGAGTTTCATACATACAATGAGTTCCGACTCTTTTCCCAAATTCCAATTTTATATTTTCAACAAAATCAGGGTTTTTCTCCCTTTCCCTACATGTTCATTCTCTGGTATAGTGGCTCCCAACCAGTGTAATTTCTCCCCAAGGGAACATCTCTCAACGTCTGGAAACATTTCTGGTGTCACTATTATCGTGTGTGTGTGTGTGTGTGTGTGTGTGTGTGTGTGTGTGTTTGCAGGGGAACTTTGCATACAATGGGTGGAGGCCAGAGAAATGAAACATCCTACATTGCACAGGACAGCCCTTGAGAATAAAGAATTATCCATCCCCAAAATGTCAATAGCCCTAAGGTGGGCAAACCCTTATTATATACTGCCAAATGAAGATATAAACTCTGTGTTCCAATGCTAATAGCGCTGTTGAAAAGAATGAGATAAAGAAGATGTATGTAACACAGTCCCTGATTTTAAACTAAATGTTAGTATTATTACCACAATACAAAAAATGTCACTTACCAATAGTAAATACTTGTTCTATGTATAAAGTGCTTTAAATGCATCTTCTCTAATCCCTTCAAAGAATGTATCTTATGCAAGATGTGCATTTAAATTATTAGTATATGCCAGAAAATTAATTTTACTCCTCATCTGGTTCCAAAGTATGGGCACTTTCTAATATTCCAGTTATTCTCAAGTGAGAGCTAGAAGAATCTTTGACCATTTGCAAAATCCTATGATTAATAAACAAAAATGCTGGGTCAACCAAAATGTCAGCTAACTATGAGTTTGGGCATTCAAACCATGTCATGTCTCAATTTGCGTGTTCACTATATATTAAATATGTGTGTGTGTATAAGACAGAGAGCGAGAATGCTACTATATTATAGTAGAGAAGAATGAAAAACAACCTGAATATGCAGCAACAGGCTGCTAAACATTTACAAACTGAAGGGGGAGTGTTAGGAGGAGAGAACTTTGTACGTGTGAAGCTTTATGTATCAAGAAGGGCACAAAAGATGAACTGGTTACTACTACTAGAAATCAACTGTAAAATGGCCAAATATTAAATCATTTTATCTATCATTACAAAACAAACAAAAACTGCAAAGAATAAAGGAATGCTCACATCTTTTGCATGGATGAATGCAAATGTTTAATAAACTTTATGTTACACACACCTCTTTGTCTGAGGAAAACATCACCTATTAGCATCTATCTCCTTATATACATTTAATCTTGAAACCCCTCATGTACAATTTCATTTACCACATGGTAAAATGAAAAGAAAAATAAACAATGACTCAAAAATACCTGGGTTCTAAGCCCAGCACTGTCTTAATTAAAGTGTCTCACCTTGACAAAGAAAATGTCTCAGTGTCTCACTTTCCTCATGTATAAAGCAAGTATACCACCTGCTTCATCTAATCCACACCATTCTTGTGAGGTAATTTGTTATCAAACACTAAACATAAAGAATCACTCTGTGAAGATCACATAATAGATATATATTAAGTAAAAAGTTAGATGAGAGACGCTTTAAAGTTAATGAAATACTGGTATTTAACAAAATATTTCTTATCTATCAAATACAATACTAAGTCCTGGCAAGGACAGAAAATAAACTGGGGCCCTCCCTAGTGGTGCAACAGGTTAAAGCGCAGCACTATGAAACTATCACAGCCCCCCACATAGTATGGCAGACTCTCTTGACTCGCCCACTGCTCCCCCCAGCAGTGTATCTCAGTAGCTCTGCCTGTCTGCTGTTTCTGGTGAATCCTCCACCATCACCACCATCCCGCCTGTATAAATAAATAAATCTTTAAAAAAAGAAAACAATAAACGACTGCAAACAACTCCACAGTCCAGTAGGACTCAAGCGCACACAACTCCAAGACCGAGCACCATGTATAAACTGCATATGAAAGATACACAGGATGCATTTTAGAAATAGGAGAGATCATTACTATATCTATGCTCATCACAAAAATTTTCATGGAGGGGCCTCCAGGTGGCAGAGGGGTTACTATCAGCACTATGAAGCTATCAGCACCAGTTCACTCCCCAGAGCGAGGGCTGTAACCCACACAGCACTGCAGACTTCTATATCCGCACAGCAGACTTCTCCCATATCCTAGGCGCTCCCCTCAGCAGTATATTTCAATAGATCTGCCAGTTCTGCTCCCGACTCTGTCTTTGGTGAATCCTGTCACCCTTTACCTTTCTGGCCTGTACTCTAGTTCTTCTATGCATAAATAAAAATAAATCTTGAAAAAAAAAACTTTTTTTCTTGGATAGTTGAACTGGATTTTAAAAGAATGCCCTTATAATTTTTCATGCAAAACACTTCCAAAGTGAGAGAGCAGTAAAATTAAAATAAGTCTTACATTTATATATTGACTAACATTTATACTATGAAACTAGTGGCATAAATCTATTTGAGATCTATTGGAAACTACTTCTAGAAGGCCCTCCCTGGTGGTGCAGCGGGTTAAAGCGCACCACTAAGAAGCTAAAGCCACTTCAGCGTGAGTTCAATCCCCACCCCAGAGGTGAGCCACATGGCATGGCAGACCTCTCCTGGCCCACCCGCTGCTCCCCTCAGCAGTGTACTTCCGTCGGTTGGCCTGTTCTGCTCCCCACCCTGTCTCTAGTGAAGCCTCTCATGGCTCCTGCACCTCTGGCCTGTACCCCGGTTCTGTATCAATAAACAAATACATCTTTAAAAAAAGAGACTATCTCCCCAAGAAAAATATCCCAACTTTTGCACTGTCTCAAACTTAATGACTGCAAGTTATGATCTCACCTAGTTTTGACCACTGTGACTGTCCTAACTTCTCTACCAACAGCAGCAGGCATGTCCCAGCTTCTGTACTTCCCACAAAAATATACCCCCATATCTGTTTCTCAAACTCATTCTCAGTCACCCTATGTTATGAACAAATGCCATTTAGCTGGTGAATGTGACCACAAGGCAAACTCTTGAAAAACAAGGACTAGACACAACTAGTTAAGCAGGTGACATGTATTTTAAAAGCGGTCACAAGTGACCTTCAAATTAAAGAACTAACATTACAGCTCCAAACACCATTCAGATATGCTTTAACTCACTGGCCACAGTTGTTGTAGATGGGGGAATTCCACTAGACATCCTTCTCACAGACCAAAGCAGTCTATGCAATCACCAACACATCGAGCTGGGTTAATGTCTTAGCAAAATGGGAAGATCCTTATCAAAACTTGCCAAGCTACCTGCCTTTCTAATGTAAACACTACAAGAGATCAATTAAACAGATTGGGTACCAGCCCTATGGATCAGGACAGGCTAACTAATGGTATACTTGGTATAGAAATTAAGGGTAGACTTTATTTGGTGACAATTCTGAATGGGTTTATCCTGTTTCAGTTTGTATTTTGAGAATTGCCAGATTCCTTTTAGACTATCTTTTCAAGGATGTAATGAAGTAAACAAACTTGAAGAGAGAGTGTCTCCCTATATCACAAGGAAGGTTTGTTTGTTTTCCATGTCTCAATGCAGCCAAAGGTTGAATGGGTTTGCTAGCAGCACTTACATTAAATTGGGAGCCTCCTAAGCTTGGGGTTCCTCTACTATGACAGAGACTACTACCTGCAGCCATCTCAGTCTATGTCCATTTCCATGGACTTGGAGAACAGGAAACCAGTGCAACCACGAACCTCTTGCTGCCTGCTGTGCCATGAATAATACAATCCTTTCTCTCTAAAGTTGTCAGCCAGCACCTATAGTGGCAGCTGACAAGTAGTAAAATCCAACACTCCGTAATTCTTAACAGATGCAACATTTTGTCAAATGATTTTCAAATCTACTGAGATAATATATGGATTTTTGTTTACTTTGTTAAATGGTGAATTTCATTGATTCTTGAACGCTAACCCAATTTTAGATTCCTAGGACAAACCCCAGCCAGGCTAATGTCTTTTTATTACACCATTGGATTTGACATGCTAAAATTTTGGTTAGAATATTTGCATCTGTTGATGATGAACAGTTCTGTAGTTTCCTTTTCTTGTCTTTCTTATACCATTACCACAGAATGAGTTGGCAAGTATTTCTTTCTCTCCATTTTTTTTTAAAGTGTGTGTAGAATAGGCTTATTTACTCCATAAATATTTGATAGAATTCAGAAGTGATGTCATTTTGGTTAGTTTTCTTTATGGGAAGATTTTATTTATTTATTTATTTTTATGCATACAGGAGCTAGGGTAAAGGACAGAGGTGCAGGGGGTGAGAGAATTCACCAGACAGAGTGGAGAGTAGAACAGGCCGACCTAATGAAATCCACTGTTGAGGAGCAGGGGGAGACAGGGGCAGTCTCCTTTACCTTATGGGTTAGCTCGCTGGCTGGGAACTGAACTCATGCTGCAGTGGCTAAAGACAGTTTGACAACCCTGACTTTAACCCCTGTGCCAACAGGGAGGCCCATGGGTGGATTTTAAATTACAATTTCAATTTCTTATGTAAGGCTGCAGTAGTTATTTATTTGAGTAAACTTCATGATTTGTGTTTTAAAAGGAATCTGTACATTTTACACAAGTTGTCAAACTTACTGCATACAGTTGTTCAGAAAATCTACCCTCATTGTTTTTTTTAATATTTGAACAATCTGTAGTGATGTCATCTCTTATTCCTACTGTTGGTAATTTGTATTTCATCTCATTTTTCTGATCAGTCTAGCTAATGGCTTTTCCATATTACTGATCTTTAGGAAATCACTTTGGTTTCTTTTTTTTCTGATCCACTAATTTAACTCTGATGCTTATTATTTCTTTTGACCTGCTTTACTTTAGATTTAATTTGTTCATTTTTCAAGCTTCTTAAAGTGAAAGCTGTTTTGTTTGTTTCAGAAAAGGTAAAATGAGTTCCTATTACTATACCTTGGCAGAAAGCAGAAGTTCATAGCTTATAATTTTATAGGAGACTATTAGTTTGTTTTGATGTATTTATGTATTATATATGCAACATACCCATGAAAGTATAGTTCTACCATATCTATTCCTTAATTTAATAAGAACTTTCTTTTGCCAACATACTGTGCATCCTCAACTAGTTTCCCTTCAATGATGAAACTTTTAAAATAAATTTACAATAAAATTGATAATGCAAGATGTTTCACTTTTGAAAGAATGATCTTCCAAAGCTTTTAAAAATCCATGAATTAGATGAGTAAAAAAAAATAGGAATAAACTTATTTTCTCTTCAAATTATCTGGTACTATGCAACTACTATCATTTATTTTATTACAAAGCTCTTCCCCTAAAAGAGACAAGCCTTTAATAGCTATTATTCACATTTTCTTAAGAACAAGTACAAAAGGTGTACTTACATACCACTCTCTTACACATATTTTACTCAATTTCCAAATTTTCTGCACAAATAATACAGAAATAGCAGCTGTGAACTGAGTATATTAATAAGCTTGCCTAATGCAATATTTCCTTAACTCTTCTATGTCATAAGTTAAGGTTTTAAATGATAATATTTACATCTAAATCTGACAACATCTCCACATCAGTGTATTTCCAAAACTGAACCCACCTTCTTGTCCATGAAGCCTCATTTCTTGTGTAGTTCTCCATCCACCCAAATTAGAAATCACTAAGTCACGTTCACCTTTTTTCCTACATCCAATCTGTTGACTTCAATACAGTAAAACTGTTGAATCTACCACCTGCTCTATAACCCCTACTTTATGAAAGCCAATCATCTCAGATACAAGCCCTTTTAAGAGATTTCCAGTTCCTCTCAGTTCATTCCAATCCAGACTGCACAATACACAAAGTCAACTTTTTTTAATTAAAAGAAAAAGTCATTTCACCATTCAAATTCTTTTGTCAGCCAAGTCTCCACTGACTATAAGACAATCCAAACTATACAAAGTGGCATAAAATCTGGCCTCAGTTTATCTTTCCTGCTTAAGAGTCAAACACTCTTGGCCCTCCCTGGTGGCACAGATGGTTAATGCACAGCACTAAGAAGCTAAAGCCACTTCCACATGAGTTCGATTCCCGCCTGCCCCGGAGATCCACAGGGAGAGGCAGACCTCTCCTGACCCGCCCGCTGCTCCCTTCAGCAGTGTACTTTGTCAATCTGCCTGTTCTGCTCCACTCTTTGTCTCTGGTGAATTCTCTCAACATCCACATCTCTGGCCTGTACCCCAGTTCCATATGAATAAAAAATCTTAAAAAAAAAAAAGAGTCAAACACTCTTAAGCAGAGCATGTTACAAACGTTTTAGTCACTTTGTCATATATTTTAACATCACTAATGTGTATGTATGCCTTTCCATCTGCCTGTGCTCTTGCACATGTTCCTAAAACATTTTGTTCATACGCTAACATAGCAATTAATACACCGTATCAGAGTTTACCAGTTCTTTAGAACTGTCATGGTTTATTCGCATTAGATATCCCCAAACCCTACCAGTGTGCTGAAGGATAGAACAAAATATGCTTAATGATATTCCAAATATTCAACTACGTATGAGTCTCTCTATGTATCAGTGTTTAATTTTTACCCCTAAATCTAAGATTTACCACAAAAGCTACAATTCATAATCCTTGAACAAATGTAAACAGATAAACTACCTAAAAAGGAGAGATGGGGAAGGGTAAAATAAGTCAAATAGATTGATTACTCAGGATGGAAAGCAAGGAATATAGCCAGAGAGGTGAGCATGTGGCACTAGCTCAAGAAAACACACTTCACCAGAAACCAAAAATCAGCCGGGAGCGAAAGAACCAGCGAAGTGGCCTAGCAGTCAGCGCGCGTGGACGCCCCGCACAGCTAGGAACACACGCTGTTCTGCTTGGAACAACTAGAATCTCGGGTTCCGGGGAGGCTTGGGACTCAGGGCACCGGGCCCTGGAGACAGCACACCACACCCTGGCTTGCCCTGCGGGGCCGGGGACCCGAGACACCTGGGCACCGGGGCTCGTTCGCAGAGTAGGGCGGCGCAAGGGCCACCTGAGCGCAGGGGCGGCAGTGGCCTGGGGGACTCAGGCAGTCGGGGCAAGGCTGGTGTGATGAGTCCGGAGGACACAGCCAAGCACGAGGCAGGCGCGATCCTTGCCCTCGTGGTGTGGTTCTTCAAACGCGGAGGAAACGTGACTGGCCCGGGCTGAGGAGCGGGCGGGAGCCCTGCCAGCCCCCCCTCCCCGACTCCAGGTTTCCAGAGTCGCCTTCCTCAGAGTGCCGCGGGTGGGAGGTGGCCGCAGGGAACCAGCTTGGGCCTCTTCCCGTGATCCCCGGCCCAGGACAGTCCCCTTGGCTCTCACCGAATCCTTTAATGAGCTCGGTGAAGACCCCGGGGTCGCTTTCCATGAGGCACCATTCCCCGGCATTGCCCGTCATGGCCCCGGCCACACACCGCCCCGCTCCACCTCTCGCTGTGGCCGCCCCCAGCACCAGCAGCCACCGGCCAGGGATCTCGGCAAACCCGCCGCCGAGCTCGTCTTCCCTACGTCACCCCGCCTACTTCCCGACAGCCTCCGGGCGCCGTCACCTGCAGCGCGACAGAGCGCGGGAGGACGCTCTAGCCACCCCAGAGACGTCGAAACTCTTCCTAGGCCGTGCAGGACCCGTAGCGGATTAGGAAGACCGGGCGGAGACCAAGGGGCGGGATTCCGCGCGCCGGAGGAGGTAACATCCGGGATCCTCGCCCGCAGAGAAGGGGCGGGGTCGGGGGCGGGCCCGGGGGCGGGACTCGCTCCCGGGAACCGAACCTGGAGGCCCGGGCGGCGTCGGTGCTGGAGTGGCATCTTCCCTGCGGGTCTGGCCGCTTCCTCTGCATCTTTCCCACAACGCAGGGCTTCTTCCTGGAACGCCGCGGCGTCGGAGGGCCGGCCGCCGTGCACAGGTGAGGGCACGGCGGGCGGGCGGCTGGGGTCCTTTGTGCGGTCTTAGGCGTCCTCCCTGTCCCTCTCGAGTCCAGGCAGCAGCGGTCGAAGCAAACCATCGTATTCCCGCCCCTGCTTCCGCCCAGGTCCGGCCCGGCTAGCGGAACCGGCGGAGCTGCAGGACCAGCCTTGCCCGGTCCCGAAGTCCCGAAGGTGGGCCCTTCCCAAAGCAAAACGCCGCGGCTGGTGCTCTGCACCGCTCCGCACGGACCGGCATCCAGAGGGCCCGCTTTACTCCTCCTCTTCCTCCTCCTCCTCCCGCCGCTCTGCGACGAGAGGCGTTGCCCCGGATCTTGGTTTTGGGAAGAAGGATCTTTGTGGGGAAGGAGGCCGGCGAATTTGTGCTGGAGGGAAGGACGAGGGACCCGGAGAAAGGTCTGTGCGGTCTTCCGCGGAGTCCAGCCGCGAGTAAGAAAATGCGGTGCCTCAAAGGAAAACGGGATTGAAATTACGTAATGTATTAATCTAAGATGCTTCCAAGGCTAAATGAGTTAAACGGAACATGGCTATTTTCACTGAATCACGAAATGATCCTCATTCAGCTGGTTCTTAAAGAACACTAGTGTTAACGATGGAAGTCTTTTTAAGGATATGTTTATGCAGCTGCAAGTTCCAAGGGCCTGTGGCTTTCAGGGGAAAAAATGCTTTGGTGGATAAAACTCGAATTCCTTGCTTTTCAAACTGGTGGCCGCTGCCCTGAAGTTAGGAGGCATTGTGTTACAAACTCTGTGAAACCACAAAGTAAGCATCGTTTTTACTGAGCAAAAACAATAGGAAAGCTTTTATCTTAAAATAAGCCTGGCCGTATTTTGGAGTAGATGCTGCACTTTGTATTCAGTTTTTAATTTAAAACAAAATTGAAACTTCTTTTTTAAGTTTTCGCTGCGAGTTTCTGCCGTCAAACTAAGGACATTCTGTTCAGTATCTTGCTGTTAAGTATTCTGAAACCAACGATTTTTGAGGCTCAGAGGTCTTTAGTATGAGCCATACTGGAAATAGTGTCCCCACAATCCAAAGATGTTTGCAGTAATTTGTGGTTGTTTTAAAAGTCTGTCATATTGCTGTGAACTTGATACTGTTTTCCCTAAAGAATCAAAAGATGAAACTTAACAAGTGATTCCCAACTTGATGCGTGTCGTGGAAATTTTAGCCTTTGACGCATCCTAGAAATAATCGGAAAGGGGAGTTATTATTATTATTATTATATTGTTAGCCTTTAGCCCTAAGAGTTCACATAAAAATCCAAATTTCCCATTCTTTGGAAAAATGAGGTCTGGCACACTAGACGCATACAACATGGCAGCCAGTTGGCCGAGGATGCACACCTTCGGGAAGGCATGTTGTCTCATGTTTGCACAGTTGCTCACCATTTTGTATTACATGTCTGTTGCCAGTCTAAATGATACTTACTGGAATTCCTGGCCCGAGTTTTTTGTGCTGTTGTTTCTTTTAAAATGCCCTGTACTCTTTCATAGCTATATTAGCTTTGAGTTGGAAAAGGCATTGCAGATTTGTTTCACCTCTTGGAATGAAAGGTAATATCCTTCAGCTAACAAATCATCAAAAGACTTCAGAGGACTATTCAGGTGCATATATGGAAGAAAAATAGAATCCTCAAAAATAGTATGTTATTAGTACTGTAAAAGTTTTTCTGACTATTCCAGTTCTAATGAATATAAATCAGAAGAAGTGCTGTTGATCCATACTGTGGATTGCTGGAAATCAGTTGTTTGTTTTGTTTTTTGATTCAGAATCATAAAACTATCCTCTAATTTCAGAACATTTCATCATCACAAAAAGAAAACAACTTATCATTTTGGAGAACATTCCAAAGTTCCTTAAAGGGTTGAATATAGCCTGGAAGGTGTGAGGGTTCTGAATTCTCCAAATCCGCACCAGTACTGATATTGTAGTCATTTTTATTATAGGGATCCTAGTAATTGTGAAGTGGTATCTCACTGCAGTTTTGAGTTGCATTTCCTGATGATTAATGGTGTGGAGCAATTTTTTTTTTTATGTGTTCACTGACCATCTGTGTATCATTTTCTGATTCTTTGCCTATTTTCAATTGGCATTATTTTTCATTTACCATTTAATTGGCATTATGAATTATTTATGATTTTATTATTGATTTTTGAGTTCTTCATATAGAATTGATATAAATTCTTTGTCATTATGTCCTACAGTTCAACTCAGTTCAGTTCCTGAGTTAGCATTGGATCATACAAATTAAAAAGCAAAGCCCACCCCCTTACTTCACACACAGGCTACAAGTGGGGTCTAATCTATCCACACTTCTGGCCCCCAACTATAAATTCAGGTCTCTCAATCTTCAATGATTTGCTACAACTCACATATTCATTAAAAAGCACACTACTTAGTATTACACGTTTATTATAAGGGATATAATCCATGAGAAATCAGATGAAAGACAAATGTATGCCAGGGTCTGGGTCAGGGAAGGGAATCCCATGCGGAATCCTAACACTTCATCCTCCTCACACATGAGTGTTTACCAAGCAGGAAGCTACACTGGAACTTTGATGTGTGGGCTCATTACTAGGGTTGGTTGATTAAATCACTGACCCTGTGGTTGAGCTCAGGGTACTTCTCCCATCCTGAGAGGCCCTAAGTTCCAGCCCTCTAATCAGATTATTGGTATTACTGGTGACCAGCCTTAATCCTAAGGCCCCAATGAGTCACCTCATTGGTATACCACAGGATCTTACTCTGGAAATTCTAAGAGTTTTTGAAGCTCTCCAGAGAGCCTGAACAAAGGTCAGATAACTCTTTTCTTTCTTTTTTTAAATGCATGTATTTATAACCTAAGCAATTTTAAAGATAATTTGTAGGTCAGCACACAGTGACATGAGAATCACCACCATTCTGAGAACTTGGAACACACTACATTTTGATTTTTGTAACATTTATTTCAAAAGCATTCTGTTTTTCATATTTCACTTTAAAATTTACACAAGCAAGAAGAGAGGTAGTAGATGTGATTAATTCCACTCTTCTGTTTCACCCTGGAAATTATGGTTGGAGATGCATACAAAAAGCTATGCAATCATTCCTGCAGAAATATTGAAAGGGTAAATGTACTTAACAATTATCATTAATATAGTGTGCAAAGTGAAGACTTCATTGATACAGGTATGAACAACTCATTTCATTTCTTATAGTAGGAATTACAAGGATTGCATGCAGGGTTTCTTTTCGGCACCTAGATTTAAGTCACCCTAAATTTAAAAGTTCATTTAGCTGCTTGTTCTACAAAAGATATTTGAATACCTCCTATTAAATATATCAAAAAAACTTAGAAATACCGTTCTCAAATGACATGTGAATTCAACTCATTACTTTCTCTGTTTCATTTTTCTTTGTTTTATATACATTACCTGCATAAAGTATACTTATTCTTCTAATTACAGGATTTATTTTCAAGGGATAATTTACATGTACACATATAGGGGGGTGAAGGCCTTATTCCAAACCTCAAAATCCCCAAATTCTTTCCTTTGTATTTTTTTTTTAAAGATTTATTTATTTATTCATACAAAACTGGGGTACAGGCCAGAGATGCGGAGGGTGAGAGGATTCACCAGAGACAGAGTGGGGCACAGAACAGGCAGATGGCCGAAGTACACTGCTGAGGGGAGCAGCGGGCGGGTCAGGAGAGGTCTGCCTCGCCATGTGGTCACCTCCGGGGTGGGCGGGGATCGAACTCATGCGGAATTGGCTTTAGTTTCTCAGTGCAGTGCTTTAACCCACTGCGCCACCAGGGAGGGCCCCTTTGTATTGTTTTTTGTGAGCACGTCTAACTATTTTATTGACTCCTGAAGAGCAAGGAACAGTTCTTACTGTATATTCCTCCTCTTAGAACACTACTTTTAAGTAATTGGTAATACAAATTTAAGCATAACTAAGTAGGATTAGAGTTGTGTTTCCTTCCTTTAAAATACCAGTTTTAGAAAAAGTCTCAATGTGGGCAATTAACAATGTAAACCATGCTTATCCATCTCCCCACTTGCCCCCCTCCCCTGGGAGTCTCCTCTGGAGGGGAACCTTTGAATGTCACCACTGGGACCTTGGTGCAAGACAGCTAGTATAGTGGAACAGTCTTAATATTAAATGTCATTTCAGTATTATTGAGCTAACAAACAATAGAAATAGCCAGGTTGAAGTACCGCAAAAGAGTATTTTTGTAAAACCTAAAGGAGAAACAATGTCAAATGCAGTATAAAGATGAAAATAATATAAAATTTTCTACCTTAGCAATTAAGGTATTGATCTTTGAGAAACCTGTTAGTCTTACAAAGTTTTTTGAATTGCTAGGCAGAGGTGATGGCCGTATTGAAAAGGGTCAAGGCTAAGTAGAAGCAGCAGCGCCCCTGTACTCAGCGTTTCCGCCTGTGCCACAGTCAGTAACTAATGTTCCCAGGGTGTTATATGGTTGGGTCACTTATCTCTGACTTACTGCACTGACATGAGCTGAGTTACACCCCACTGTATGTGGAGCATTGACATTTCCAACACAATTCAAATGGTCGTAGAAATGTGAGGTTCTCCATTCTCCCCAGGGCTTAACCCCACTCCTGCATAATTATTCCCTTTTGAGGTCCAGTCTTTTATTGCTCCCTTACCTTCCACCCCTCCCCATGTAGGGAGCTCCCTTGGTTCCCTATCCTCTCTTTCCTCAAACCAGTCTTTACCCATAACACTTAGTGTAGGAGTTTTGTCTTTTGCTGTCAGTGAGTCAGTTTTGAATGCCCTAAAACTCATTCAGTCCCCTTTCTTTCAGGAATCTCATTCCTTTTGTTACCCCTTTCTATACTGTGTTCACTCTCCAAAATCAGTCTCTCAACTTCAACCTAGTGTCCTGCCTTAAAACATAAAAAGATTTTCCTCCAGCTCCCAACCACTTTCTTACTTGGACTTACTACCATTTCATACTGGCTGGAGCTGTGACATGCCCAGGGCCTGTCTATACCAGTCATGTGGCAAGAAGAATGATGATAACTTGTGATACATACAAATGCTTGTTCCTCACCCTAGACATGAAGATTAAGAAAGAAACTTGTGGAAGTGTTAGCTAGAACCCAACATTGTATGTTTTAACTATCACTTGGGGTAATTCTGATACAGTTTGAGAACCACAGGTTTAGAGCAATCAAAATTTATTCTTCGGAGCTTTACGTAGCCTTCTGTGAAAAACTTGACTGCTTGAGAAAGGAGAGGAGAGGAGGAGGGAATGGAAAAAAATGGATGTTGAATACTCAACCTATTCAGGAATAGATTTTTCTTAGTGTCAGCCACTAGTGGCGCCTTCTCTGCCCCATTGATTCTTTTCTCTAGGCCTCAGGAGCCTTATGCTAGCATGCCTACTTAGTTGCTACAGCAACAAATGCAGTCTTAAAAATATGACTTACTAGGTTTTTGTTGTTGTTGTTGTTTTAAGATTTATTTATTTATTTGTGCATACAGAACTGGGGTACAGGCCAGAGGTGCAGGGGCTATGAGAGGATTCACCAGAGACAGTGGGAAGCAGAACAGACAGATCAACGAAGCACACTGCTGAGGAGAGCAGTGGGCGGGTCAGGAGAGGTCTGCCACCCATGTGGGTCACCTCTGGGGCGGGGATCGAACTCATAGTGAAGTGGCTTTAGCTTCTCCGTGCTGCACTTTAACCCGCTGTGCCGCCAGGGAGGGTTGACTTACTAGTTTTTACTTCTGATTATTGTACATCACTAAGTTTAAGAAATAGTGTTAAAGACTACAATAGCAGATTTCAACAAATAGATCAAGAAATATTACTTGTCTTTTTATAATTTTACTGTTTCTGTGTAGTTGTAATAACATTCTGCTTTTTTTTTTTTTTGATAGGTCTCCTCAAAGACAGAAAAATGGAAGAATCAGTAAACCAAATGCAACCACTGAATGAGAAGCAGATTGCCAATTCTGAAGATGGCTGTGTGTGGCAAGTCACTGATATGAATCGACTCCATCGGTTCTTATGTTTTGGTTCTGAAAGTGGAACCTACTATATCAAAGAACAGAAATTGGGCCTTGAAAATGCTGAAGCTTTAATTAGATTGATTGAAGATGGCAGAGGATGTGAAGTAATACAAGAAATAAAGTCATTTAGTCAAGAAGGTAGAACCGCAAAGCAGGAGCCTATGCTCTTTGCACTGGCCATTTGTTCCCAGTGTTCTGACATAAGCACAAAACAGGCTGCATTTAAAGCTGTCTCTGAAGTTTGCCGCATTCCTACACATCTGTTTACTTTCATCCAGTTTAAGAAAGATCTGAAGGAAAGCATGAAGTGTGGCATGTGGGGTCGAGCCCTCCGAAAGGCGATAGCAGACTGGTACAATGAAAAAGGTGGGATGGCCCTTGCTCTGGCAGTTACAAAATACAAACAGAGAAATGGCTGGTCTCACAAAGATTTATTAAGATTGTCACATCTAAAACCTTCCAGTGAAGGTAAGCATAAGATCTTCATGGGGTTGGGTTGAGGGTAAAGATCTCTAATAAGCAGCAAATTTTATTTGACATAATGTAATTATATATTTTCTAGAAATAGCCTTTTGTTCTCAAAACACACAGTTAATTCAAATATGTGTAATGCCAACCTGGAATTAAACATCTCCCACCAGCTCTCCAGACATTAATAATTAATAATTGATAATCAAATCACAGATTTACAGACTAATATTCCAAATCTTAAATATATGTCACCATGCTACCCAGCATGTGCACCCAAGTGATTATGGGCTATGTAATCAGCATGGGCATGATTCAGGTTGTAAATGAAACAGCCCCTTGCCAGTAGATGACTAATAGCCAGGCTGTACTGCTCTGCCCCTTACCATTTTTTTTCCCTCCCTGTCTTCCTAGGACATATGTTGCATGGAACCTAAAGGCTTCCTGAGATAGTGCTGAACTTAACAATTCAGGATGTTAATTGTCTCCAACCAGTCAGCCAGGGGACGTGGTAACTTGGGACAGTTTTTCTTATGTCTATGGGAAGAGAATCTTGAGAAGTTAGTTGAATTCATAGTAATTACATAAATCTTAGAAGGGAAATCAGAAAAACTTTGGGCAGGAATAATTTCAAGTATAAATTTCAACAAACATCCACATATCCACATATTTTTTATGTCAGTATGAAATTGTAAAAAGCAACCACTAAGATGAGGGGCAAGTACTAGACCACAAGGAAAAACTCTAAAGTGCTAGTTCTAATTCAACATAATAGTTTCTGAATTTTTGCTAATAACCTGTGCTTCCATCTAATTAATAAGAGATGAGTAGATATTTCTTAAGTTAATTCCCATATCTCAGATTCTAACATTTTGAGGATATTATAATCATAACAGTATTCTGTTTACACATGAAGGACTCCTAGACTGGAGCTCCCTGGTGGCACAAGTGTTTTAGCACAGCACTATGAAGCTCTCCACAGTAGTAGATCTTTCTTGTCTCCCTTGTTGTTCCCCTCAAAGTATATTTCAGTAGATCTGCCCATTTCTGCTCCCTACTCTTATATCTGGTGAATCCTCTCACCCTCGTCCACATCCCACAACTCTGGCTGCACCCCAGCTCTTTAATGCACAAATAAATAAATCTTTAAAAAAAAAAACATTCCTAGACATCTCAGAGTAAAATGAATTTGAAAACAGACTATGTAAGCTACTGGAAAAAGTAATATTTTAATACCTTGATGAAATGAATATTTAAAACAGAACAAGTCAGTATTCAAATTCAGTTAATCAAATATTTATTTGTGCTTCTACAATGTGGCCTAAACAGTTCTGGAGCTTAGGCAGAATGAAAATAATAAAAGACTGCCTTTAAGGAAGTTTTGTTTTGATTAGTAAGATAAAGAAGACATGATCATGTCAAATATTTAGTCATTTAATACAGTGTCAGAGTTTGTACTAGAAATTAGCTGATTCTCAAAAATTTTTGCATATTAATATTAACTTTTGCTCAAAAAATGTTAGCATTTAGAAATAGATATGCTTTGTTTGCCTTAGAGATGTAGTTTATTTGGCTTGCACAGTATTTTAGGAAGAAATGCTTTGCCAATATTCAGCAAAATCAGAAAACAGCACATGAAAATCCATATTCTGGCTTTTCTTGAAGATAGACTTTTTTGGAATCTCTAAGTCAGTATTCACTAAGACATCTGTCGAGGCATGCTCTCTTTAGTTCACCACAGTCTTGACCCTCATATCATCATAGCCTGATTAATTTATTTTAAATAGCTTTCCTTATAGACCTTTAAATTTAATAATTTAATCCTACCCCTTCTACAGAAGTAGAAACTAAGGCCTAAAATGATCACAGCAGTTTATTGACAGGCTGCAACTCAAATTTTTTAAGCAGCCCTAATCCAAAGTTATAAAGGAGATGAACACATTTCTTACTTTTTCTTTTTTTAATTTGGCCTGTTATGATTTTTCAACTTAAAAAAAAAAAATTTAATACCTATTCACTTCCTCTTATCTCTGCTATTTATAAATGTATTTTTATTCAGCAGCTTAAAGGAACAAGTGAACATGAGATTGAGATAGATTTGGACTCTTGTAACTTGTTCTAGGAATGTAAACCTGAGGGTGAAAGTTTCTATGTAGGTTTCTCGCATAAATACACAAAAAGCTCTGTAGTGAATGAGTTAGGATATATGAGTTTTCTTTTCAAAATTAAACAGTGGGCCCTCCCTGGTGCCACAGGGGTTAAAGACAGCACTATGAAGCTATCTGCAGCCACTGCATCGTAATTTTGATCCCCAAACAGGGAGCTGACCCACAGGCACAGCAGACATCTCTTGTCTCACTTGCTGTTCCCCCCAGCAGTGTATTTCAGTCAGTCTGCCTGCTTTGTTACCTGCTCTGTCTCTGGTGAAACCTCTTGTCCCTCACACCTCTGGCCTGTACCCCAGTTCTTATATGCATAAATAAATCAGTGAGGCAGTTCTGAAAGAATAAGTAAAATTAGTTGTTTAAATGTGAGTTAACTCTTGTGTGTATGTTTGTTACACGATGCATTCTCAGTAAACATGCTCTAAATTTTTACTTGGTAACCCTACATACCTTTTCAATTTCTTATTTGTTAAAGGACTTGCTATTGTGACCAAATATATTACAAAGGGCTGGAAAGAGGTCCATGAATTATATAAAGAAAAAGCACTTTCTGTGGAGGCTGAAAAATTATTAAAATATTTGGAAGCTGTAGAGAAAGTGAAGCGCACAAAAGATGACCTGGAAGTCATTCATCTAATAGAAGAACATAGATTAGTTAGGGAACATCTTCTAACAAATCACTTAAAGTCTAAAGAGGTAAGTAAAAATTAGAATATGCTATCTTGTAATGTTTATTTTTAATGCCTAATACATAATATATGTAGCTGGCACTCAATAAATGTTGGTCCCACCCCAGAAAATGTACTGGTTATTTTGCACTGTTAACCAATAAAAATTTTCTAAGTAATTTGTTCATTAAATAGACTTAATTTCTTACTATAATAAAGAGCGTGTTAATTTTTTTGTCAAATCTTTGACCAGCTCATAAAAATTTTGATTTAGTATGTTCTCTGAATCCCATTGAGAACCTTAGAAAATATAGTATTACTATTCTTGATATAATTATGTTACAGGGGACTCCCTGGTGGCCTAGAGTTTGTCTCAGAACTATCACCCTGATTGCCTGAGTTCAATCCCTGGCCAGGGAGCTAACCCATATGTTGGCAACAGACCTCTCCTGTCTTGTCCCTACTCCCTTTAGTAGTGTATGTCAGTAACTCTGCTTGTTTGTTCCCCATTCTATCTCTAATGAATCCTCTCACCACCCCCAGCATCTCTGGGGTTCACTCCACTTCTTCTGTGTAAATAATACTAATGGTACAGTGATTCATTTCATTTTATTTCCTTATATTTCTGTTACTACAATAGGTGTGGAAGGCTTTGTTACAAGAAATGCCTCTTACTGCATTATTAAGGAATCTAGGAAAAATGACTGCCAATTCGGTGCTTGAACCAGGAAATTCCGAAGTATCACTAGTATGTGAAAAGTTATGTAATGAAAAACTGTTGAAAAAGGTAAACATTATCTTTGTTAGCTGTTAGCAATTTAAAAAGTTGACTTAATTTTTGAAAAGCAATCTGAAAATTTTAGGTGTTTTGATTTCATTTTATAGATCAATATGTTCTAATTTTTATGATAAAAATTCAAGAAAGAAACCCAGTTAACATTTTTATTTGACTTATACAATTACACTGTATCTTTATCTTGTTTCTAGGCTCGTATACATCCATTTCATGTTTTAATTGCATTAGAAACTTATAAATCAGGTCATGGGCTCAGAGGAAAACTGAAGTGGCACCCTGATGAAGAAATCGTCAAAGCGTTGGATGCTGCTTTTTACAAAACTTTTAAGGTAGTGGTTTGATTTTTGTTTTTAAAAATATGTCCAAAAAAAAAAAAATATGTCCAACTAAGGACTTAATGTCTTTGGTGAAAACACATTTTAAAGGCAATATTAATAGTTTAAACATTTTTGATGCTTGTTTTAAATTGCCAAATTAAAGGTTTTGCATTCTCATGAAGTCCTCTGACTTGGTCTTCTGTCTTGTTAATATGTGCTATTGTAGCTCTCATCTGTCTTGATAGGAAATTTTTTGGTTTTTGTTTTTAATGAAAATCCTACTTCAGAGCTGTAAGTTAAAATGTTTGGTTTTAAAGTTTTCATGCTACTCTGCAAAACACTAGCAGCCAAATCAAGCAGCACGTCAAAAGGATTATACAGGTGAGATTTATTATCAAGCATGGTTCAAGGTGAAAATCAATCATTGTAATATATTACATTGATAGGGTGAAAAGACAAAACAAAATGATCATTTCAATTGACTGCAGAAAAATGCATTTATAAAACTTCAGTATTTTTTCATGTTTAAAAAAAGTACACTTAATACAGTAGGAACAGAAATGAGGTTCCTTATTATGATAAGGTCATTTATTAAAAATCTATGGCTGTCTCATACTCAAATGATGAAAGATTGAAATCCTTTCCCCTAAAGTTAGTAGTGAGACAAGTATATACACATGCAAAAGAATTAAGTTAGGGACCCTCCCTGGGGCTCAAGCACAACAAAGCTAGCTGCAAAACAAGTTCGATACCTGGTCATGGAGGTGACCCACATGTCATGGCAGACTCTCTTGTCTCAACTGCTGCTCCCCTCAGAGGTGTACTTTGTCGGTCTGCCTGTTCTGCTTCCCACCTTGTCTCTGCTGAATCCTCTCACTGCTCCTTCACCTCTGGCTTATACTCCAGTTCTGTATGCATAAATAAATGAATCTTTAAAAAAGAAAAGAATGAAGTTAGACCATTACTTTACACCATATATAAAAATGAGCTCAAAATGGATCAACTACCTTTATTTAAGGGCTAAAACCTAGATATGGCTATAGATTCTTAGATTAACACAAGAAGCAAAGGCAACAAAAGAAAAAGATAATTGATGAAGATTTTAAACTAACATGCATCAACGTACACTACCAAAAGGGTTAAGACACAATCTACAGAGTGGGAGAAAATTTTGTAAGTCTGCAAAGATTTTAAAAACTACAAATGAGTAGCAATAATACTAACAACCAAATTAAAAAATGGACACAGTGCTTGAAGAGATCTTTCAGGAAGATACACAGTTAGCCAACAAACACATGAAAAGGTTCTGAACATCATTAATCACCAAATCGAAACTACTGGGCTTTTGGATGTTCATAAGAATTTTAAACAACTGTCAGCTAATTGTGATTCCAAAAATAGAAGATTTTCTTTGTCTTTT
This sequence comes from Condylura cristata, assembly GCF_000260355.1. NCBI lineage: Eukaryota > Metazoa > Chordata > Mammalia > Eulipotyphla > Talpidae > Condylura > Condylura cristata. The sequence goes on from NW_004567119.1 coordinate 32,244,968, forward strand.
GGATGAAAGATAAGTAAATACAGTTTATTAGAAATTAAAACTTTCTAATTACTATGATTGTTTTCAACAGTTGTTTTATTCTGTTTTCTCTTTAGACTATTGAGCCAACTGGAAAACGTTTCTTGCTGGCTGTTGATGTTAGTGCTTCTATGAGCCAAAGAGTTTTGGGTAGTGTGCTCAGTGCCAGTACAGTTGCTGCAGCAATGTGCATGGTGAGAACACTTAAGACAATGCAGAATTTTAGCCAATAAATAAAGCAGATTTACTGTGGGATAAAGCTGTAACATGAATTTTGATTTAGATTTACATTTCTAATTTTTTGTATCATGTCTGTTTTTTGGGCACATTTTCTATGTGTATGTAATAAACATACTTAGGTATAAAGAATAAGTATATTGAAAGAGCATGTTCTAAATAGTCATAATAGAAATTTTTCATTTTTGTAACCAAAGATTAAATTATTAACCCTGTTTTTGAAAAAGATAGTAATGCTTAGAGAAACCGATAAATTTGGAAGATAAATGTTAGAGACCCAATAGTAAAAGACAAAAGAGTCAGACTAGGATGTCACTGTATAGCAAGTTTCGTCTCTTCTTTAGTCCTTAATACAATGAGAAGAAGAATATATATGTAGCAGTCCTCCCTTTTCTTCAGTTTGTTTATCATTGTCAACTGTGATCCAAAATTTTAAATGGAATAAGATATCTGAGAGATTGAGACCACTTTCACCTGATCATCATAGTGTTATAATTCTGTTTTCTTGCTAGTTATTGTTGTTAATCTCTTACTACACCTAACTTAGAAACTATATCATGAGTATGTATATGTAGGAAAAAATGCATTATCTATAGGATTTGGTCCTACCCATAATTTCAGGCATCTTCTGGGAGTCTTGTAACTTGTCTTCTATGGTTAAGGGGTTACTGTTGCATTTACTTGCCTCAAAGGATTGATATGAAAACCAGTTCTAAGCGTTTATGAAATTACTTTAAAAGCTATGGCACTTCCATTGTGTTTCCAAGCCAGTAACATTATTTAGAAGCAAGATGTTCATCATAGTGTGTTTTATGAACTATAGCCGAATCCCCACAGATCTGCTGACAGTCACTACCATTGAATTTTTCAGATTGTCACACGAACAGAAAAAGATTCATACATAGTTGCTTTTTCAGATGAAATGGTACCATGTCCAGTGACTATAGATATGACCTTACAACAGGTTTTAATGTCTATGAATCAGGTAAGAAACTGTTTTATTACATTTACTTAATATGTATAATAATTTTGTACTGTGTTGTACATGGTGTTAGTGAATATATGAGAAAAAGTGATTGGCTCTAAGGAAAAATGATAATGTAAAAGGTAGGTTTTCCCTCTTTTTTTCTTTTTAGTATTTCATGATTTCAGACATCTCTGTGTGGAAACTGGACAATTTATTTTTAATTCATGTTTTTATTCTGTGTAGATCCCAGCAGGGGGCACTGACTGTGCGCTTCCAATGATATGGGCTGAGAAGACTCACACAGCTGCTGACGTCTTCATTGTGTTCACTGATAATGAGACCTTTGCTGGCCGCATCCACCCTGCCGTGGCTCTGAGGGAGTATCGAAGGGTAAAACAAATTCTAATATTCTTTGTCACCCCAAGTAAGACTTGATTCTCAAACATATTTTTCAAGAATGTTACTGAAAATAGGTCTGTACTATTGGTAGGAGGAATACACTGCTAATTCTGGACTCAGTAGCACTTGAAGTGAACAAGTATTGGCTTTTTATGTTATACTTATGTAATTTTTTCAACCAGTTCTAATTCTGTATGTTACTGAGAATATCCTTTACAAGCATTATTTTTGGTATTAATCAAAATAATTTATTTTAGAGGCCTCCCTGGTGGCTCAATGGTTACAGTTGCAGCACTATCAAGCTGTCGCCAGCCACTGTGGCATAAGTTCGATCCTTGGCCAGGTAGCTGACCCACAAGGCACAGCAGACCTCTCTCCTGTCTCTCCCGCTGCTCCCCTCAGCAGTATATTTCAGTAGATCCACCTCTTCTGCTCACCACTGTGTCTCTGGTAAATCCTCTCACCCCCTCCCCACAATTCTGGCCGAGACCCTAGTTCTTGTATGCATAAGTAAATAAATCTTTTTTTTAAAGTAATAATAATAATTTATTTTACCTTAACTATGAATGTTCTAATGATTCTGTGTATTCCTTGAAATAGTAAAGTATCATTTCTGGGTTTTGGTAAAAGACTACATAAAATTAAAGCTGCAGCCTTTGTCTTGGGAATTATGGATACTTTTATGTTCTTGTCCATGACCTTTGATTTAGCTTTATGTCATAGTAGTAAGCCACTTCTTTATAACATAGTAATTAATGGTACTAAATACTTTTTAGGGTTGTTATATGAAACATTATTTAATCATTGTGGTATCTGACATAATGTCCACTCAGTCATTTACCTTTAAATCATAGCTGTAGAAAGAAATTCTTACGTGTGACCTGCAAAGTCAAGATCAACCTGATACAGGAATTTATACACAACAGAGTCCGACCAAAAACTGATAATCCTAGACAAATATGCCCTTATATTTCAGATAGGTTGTTTACATGAACTTGTTTTCTTGTCTGAAGATCACATGGTCTGGCTCTGAAAGATTGGCAGATTTTGTAGAGAGAAAAATATCTGACACTAACCAAAAGCTGTTATAGAATTAGTAATATTTTGATTTTGGGTGTTATTTGCTTTTACATACAGCATAATTTCTTGATGTGTTTTTCTCTTTTCCTACAGAAAATGGCTATTCCATCTAAGTTGATTGTTTGTGGAATGACCTCCAATGGTTTTACCATTGCAGATCCAGATGATAGGGGCATGCTGGATATGTGTGGCTTTGATACCGGAGCTCTGGATGTAATTCGAAATTTCACATTGGATGTGATTTAACTAAGCACCACCATGATCTAAGAGGTCAGGTCCACTGACATCAGTGATCTTGTTAGAAATACACAGCTACTTCCCAGCTAATCTTAATCCAATGAAAGAAGATAAGATGGTGGTATGTTCATAACAAAAAAATTTACTTTACCAAAAAAAGAAAGAAAAATGAGATGAACCCAAAGTTTTTCTATCTACAACGCCAGTTCTTGGGAAATAGCATCAAATACACTGTATGTAGCTTTCTCTATTGAATAGAGAACTTGTTGATAGATAATGAAAAAATTGTCAGTTTTGCTTTGATGAATAATCACTTGTACTTAAAAGAAGAGCTAAAAGTGTAAGTAGCTCCATATCATGTCACTTGCTTTAAGAAGCGCTTAATGTTTTCTTAAATGTTTTCATTGGGAAAGGACAGCTTTGATAATGTCCAAATATTCTGAAATGCACTGGACCATGTAACTGTGATGGAATATGAAATTTATCTGTAAAGTTTTTTACCAAGGGGGTTAGAAAAAAAGACATTAACTTATAAATGAGTTTAAAAGATTTCTTTTAAAAAGTTTTTGAAGACTGCAGAAGTAGCTTTCTGAGTTTCTTAGAAACAGTTTTGTTTCAGATATTTCACTTAAACTTGTAGAATTATTACTACTAACCAGAAACATGGTTACCGCTGAGAAAGGGCTAAGGTGTGTGGCTTCTGAGGAAGTCTATTTGGTTGGCTTTTTTGTTTGTTTTGGTGTATTTTATTGCAGCGTTTGAAGGGCATGACAGTTTTCTCTGAACTATAACAGTTTAGCCACGTGCAGTCACAAATTTTTTTCATATTCTTCAAATGAAAATAACAGTCTTCAAGCACTTAAAGCCCCCACTCATATGCTAAAAACATGACAAAATTGCAACTATAGCCAAATGACCTTTTTTATTACATTAAAATAATTGTTCTAATTTTAACTTTTTTAGCCAGTCATCAATGAATTTTAGATATTTTCTACTTGTAAACATGGCCTCTTATCTCTTTGTCCATTATTCATTTTGTGACAAAACATTCCTTTTTTTGATAGTGTAGAAAATAATAAAACAAACTCTGCCTTTCATATTTGAAAGGCAACTTTTGAGTAGCACATTACCATTAACCATATGTAAGAAATTAATTGTTCTGTTTGTGTATATTAAACTTCCTTTTCATTTTTCTAAGGTACATTATTTTTTTTATGTATCCCATCTTTGTGGGGAGTTTAACCTATTGAAATGACTGTCTTTGCTCATGATAACATTACGGTTGTCTAAGATAACACTAAATTGCAATTTTTATTACTATTTAAATATTAAGGATTTACTGGGGATTTATAAAGCCCTTCTTACAGTTACAAGGAAAGTGAAATTAATAAATTACAGCCTTTTACATGTTTGGGGGTTAGAGGTTTTCAATTTGGGAAACAAGGGAATCTTTAGTATTGTTAGAATTTAGTAGGTATTTTCTAATCTTTTTATGGGCATTTTGGGCTCTAGGAGTGATAAGAAATGTTCCTTAAGCTTATTTGACATATTAAAGCTAACTCTGATATGTAGCTGTTCCTGAATGGCAATTATTAGCAGTTTGTAAATATGATTTTCCTAAGAAATTTTTAGTCAGAAAAGCTACTAGCATACCCCACCTCAAAAAAAAAAAACAAAAAAACACTTCACTTCTGATGCCATTCTTTAACAGTGACAAGCATTGGATTTAACATATTAGCTACTTTTGATACATGAAAATATTATGTGCTAATTAAATTTAAGCTAAAAGGACCTAGTAGAAATACATAATTGCTCTTAAATTCCTTAAGTGAACCCAAGATCATATTAAATTAAAAATTATAATCTTAGTATTCTAGTAGAAACTGTAAATGGAATAGAGTGTAAAATTTTATGTCCTTCAGTTGTGAACTGTTGTACAGAGCTTTCAGACAGATTTACTTACCAGCTAATATTAAATTTATCAAAGAAATAAGATTAGATGTGACCTTTAAGTAAGTGCAATTAAGTGAACTAATATAAGATTTAACAGAGGAAAATAAGATCTACCACAGACGGTAATTTTATTTTTTAAATCATGGAATTTTAGAACTGGAAAACAGCTCAGAAAACTTAAAGCTAATTTTTAATTTTGTAACGAACCTGAGGTCCTTTAGACTGTGGCTTTAACCACTAGACCTAGAAATCTTTATTTCTTCCAATATTCATCTCCATTATTCATTTCCCCATTAAATGGAAAAACATAAACTCATAAGAATAGGGAATAAAAGAAAGTTATTCAAGACTTTTTATCTTTTTAAAATAGTAGGAAATAATGTATATACATGATTGCTTTAGAAGTAGAACAACAAATTGTGAACATTGTATGATTTTGTATTTCATAGTAATCCTTAAGCACAATCTTTTGATTACCTGTATTCCTATGCAACGTAATCCTATAAAAAAAGTGAAACAAAAATTTTACCACATCATTAATAAAATGTACTCAAACAATAAACAAGTTTTATGTTCTGAATTGCTTTTGGGTTACTTCTACATTAATATATAAGGAAATGTTGCTTTTTAAAACAATTCTAAGAAAAATAAACTATTTCCTAGAAAATATGTAAATATCTTCATGATATAGTTGTAATTAGTGAAACAAAAACTAATATCTCACCCTAGTTGAATTTTCTTGGAAATTCTATTAACATTGCTTACATTATTAACTGTTAATATGGGAGAATATTAGCTTTGAAGAAGACTAGTGAATGGAATTTAGTGTTAATCCTCTGGAACCTCTTGTTTTATGTAACTTCATATAGCTATAGACATCCATTAAGTATATGTGATTCAGTTTTGCTGCCATTAAAAACATCTGATGATTTGATCAAAGAATAATCAGTGATTTACTATCAATGTAAAAGTCTAAAGTGGGAGGAAGACTTGCAATACAAATTAAACTTTTTAAATGAATAATATTCTATTAGGATATATATTTTAAAAGACACAATGTTTTAGGACAAATAACTCAGTAGGCTTGTTTTTTAAAACCACTTTTTTGAGTGGAAAAATTTTCACAGTGAAAGTGAATATTAACTAAGAAATCTCTATATCCCAAGTCTTAGCTCCCCTTGGAAAACACACGCATGCTCTAAATGAGATAATATTAACATTTACTTACTTTTTTAAAATAAAAGGTAAATCTACACAAAATAAGATAAAAATAACCCTTATCAGATATCTTGTTTTCTGAGATTTTGCAAAATCTAAGTTATTTTGGAAATTTAAGCAGAATATCTGATAAATCTGGGCATCTGACAATTTAAGTGAGGAACTTTAAAAGCACAATAGACCTTTATTAAAATAATTAAATCTTTGTGATCTCTTGTTGAACTTGGCAGTATTTTACCTAAAGATATTTTACCAACAAGTACAAATATCTTGGTAAGTGATGACTTAGAAGTAGTTAACCAAAAGTGAAAAAGTTCTGGTTTTGTATACACAATTTTAGGGTGATTTGTTATACCTCCAGGGGAAATCTCATTTATTAGAAGATTACTTTTATATCTTATTTTTCTTCTTATAATCCGTGTCTCTTAACATTACTGCCTTCTCTTCTTCCAGTCTTATGTTTGGCTAATAAATAAAGTCACTCACTTAGGTTTGGAATGTGTGTTTTGCAGGTTGCTTTTTACCCCATATAGATTTAAGATCTCATTTTTTCAAACTTAAAGTGGGTAGTTAATTGAAACAATAATTGGGTAGATATATTCTCTCCCAAAATCAAGTTACATTGTATATTAGATGTTTGCAGAAATTTGGGGACCTTTAAGTATCATTTTTCAACCTTTGCAGTTAGAGATATGCCTGGTAAAAGGTCAATGCATATACTTTCCAAAAACATAATGTTTCTGTTCTTTCTTTTAATTACAAAAGCCACTGTTCAAAATCTTTACTCAGCTTATATATAAATGGCTTGTCACCTAAAAGACCTTGTAAATAACATATTCAGTCAATGATTTTTTTTTAATTGGTGAATTTTTTACTGCTTTTTGAAAAATTAAGAAGTTAATCCCATAGTAATATTTTCCATGTATAAAGGTAATGTAGTTAGGTCTGTTTGAATAAAAGTATTAAAAATTACACATTTTCCTAGATCCTGAATAATACCACCTACTGGATACTGGTAGAAACAAAAAAAAACTAGAGCAATTATATTACAAAATTCTCTGAAATTAAGGTGATTTTTTTCAATGAAAATAAATTTTGTAAATAAAAATGTGTATAAAAGTTTTTCTAACCCTGAAGAGATTTTTCCTCCACCCTGTATTTAATTCAGCAGTGCATATCAATTTTATGAATGTGATATTTCATTTTAAAATATTTAAATTTCTGTACATCTAGAAATTATCAGAATCTGCTTGAAAAAATGAAATAAGTTAGCTACAACCTGCAGGTTAAATGTATAGTTGGATTGTTAAGGTAGTAAATGGTGAAATCCTTGCTATTTGTATACCATTGTTGTATATACTTAATAGAATATTTTATCACTACAACAGTGAAACTTCCATTAAATTACTTATTGTGTTTGCCTTTATTTGCAGTGTAAATGGTTTAGAATCCATATATGGCAAATTAAATTTTTAATTCTTACACAAATAATGAAAAATAACCAAGAAAAATGTTTTTGTTGCCCTGTTATGCTGATAAGGACTATATGTAATTTGATATGGTGTGATGAGACATAACTTTTGTGATAGATTTGAGTTATATTTTCTTTATATGGCCAGCTTCTGACACTGCAATTCTCCAAAGGATGACTTGATGAAATATCTTTTAAACAAAAATATGGCTGGGGGAAGCATGTGTAATACTCTAGTTCTAAACTGTCCATTTGTTTTATATAGAGGCTTTGATTTTCATAATTGACCACTTGGTGACTTTAAATTACACAGAATAATACCTGCATAGAATAAAATTTATGCAAGAGCCTTAAAGTGAAAAGTGAACCTTCTGGCTGCCTTAAAATATGACTAGCTCTCAAATGCAGGAATACAGTTACTTTCCATAAGGTCTGTTCACTAAGTAATGCCTTAATAGTGTTAGTGTTTCTCAAGTACAAGAACTCAAGGGTCTTTTAGAACTTACACTTTTAGTTAACAAATACATATTTATCTGTTAAGTTTTAAAGCCCATTTGTACATGAGTAGTTTCAGCACTGGCCAGCAGGATAATCTGGGCATACTGATGTGTTTATACCTACATGACTATCAGCATCAGGAATATTTTGTGGTAGTTTAAGGTTTTTTATTGTTTTGTATAACAAAATTATTCAAGAAGCTGGATTTTATGTAACATGACCTCCAAGGACCAAGTTGCATATTTCAACACTAGGAAAGAATAATACAGTTGTACAGTTCCAAAAATGATGAATTTTTTAGGGGATTTTTCAAGGCAAAGGCAAAATATTTTGTTTCAAGCCTACAGGCAAAGAAGTGAATAGTTAAAACATTATGACTGTTGCAATAAAAAAAAAAGCATCTAGGCCAGTGGTTTTAATTACATTCACATTTTTACATTGACTGCCATTCAAAGCAGGAGTATTTTATAAAACTGAAAGAAAACTAAGTTGTCAAGCTGGTGCTTAAAAGTATATGAAATTTGGTTTATAACAATAATCATTTCTAAGAAAGGACCCTTAAAGAGGACAGGTAGGGGCCTTCCTAGATCTGTTGATAAACTCACTGGTTTTTAAGTCTTCCAAGTTTTCACTGTAAATAATTAACCTGTAATGTAATCTTGCTGTTTTCTGATAGAAAATAGAAGTACTAATGTATTAAATTTATTTCATGACAAGCTTTCACCAGTTCTGTGAAACCTTCCTCTTTTCTAGCTTTGCCAAATACCATACTGAATTTATTAACCATTATAAACATGGAATACAGGTAAACTGTTTATGGTCAGTTGTATTGTAGAAATTGTTAGATGTACCAAATAAATTCTATGCACATCAAATAATTGTCTTTATTTCTTTAAAGAAATGTGAAATTTAAGGTTTTACATGCCTTACAAATTCTAACTGTAATCTGTTCAGTTTGAGAATAATTTGAGGTCTGATAGATGGCTTTATAATGCCTTTAATTGTATATAACTAATTGTTAAGTATGTAAAATGCCAGTTATAATTGAACTGCAACAGGATCAAAAAACTGAATTTAATCAAAATGCATTTTTGTGAAGATTTATTTGCTTATGCATACACAAACTGGGATGTAGGCCAGAGATGTGTGGGAGATGAGAGATTCAAAGACAGGGGCCAACAGAACAGGCAGATCTACTGAATGACACTGCTGAGGAGAGCCTAGAGCTAGACAGGAGAGGTCTACTACGCTGTGTGGGTCAGCTCCCTGGCCGGAGATGGAGATGGAACTCATTCTTCAGTGGCTGTGGACTGCATAGTGCTGAGATTTTTCCCCTTGTGCCAATAGGGAGCCCAACAATGCTTTCTTAAAGAGTTAAAACTGGCAGCGCTCCTGTGCTGCCTATGACTAGGTAGGCATCTCTTTTTTTAAAGATGACATATATTTAATGCATACAAGAACTGGGGTCTAGGCCAGAGGTGGAGGGAGTAGGCAGATGAGAGGATTCAAGGGGGCGGGGGGGGGGGCAGAACAGGCAGAGCTACTGAAATACATTGAGGGGAACAGGAGGCATGATGAGAGATCTGTGCCATGTCGGGTAGCTCCTTGGCACTCTTGCTGACAGTTGCTTGATAGTGGCTGACAGTTGCTTGATAGCAAGCACTTTAATCCCGGCACCCCCAGGTAGGCCCTAGGAGTCATTATGATTATACTAGTCCTTCCTCATCAGGAGTGACATGTCAGGACAGTGCTCTGTCCCTCAGAAGTGACCTGCCCCTCAATTCAGGTAAGTCTCAAGTCTAGATTCGACCTATGTTTTCTGACCCACCAGCTATTAGACACGGAGTAATTTTTTAGTAGCTCACTGAACTCAGAACTGTGAGAAACATTTTTACTAGTAAATTACCAGTTTATTATAAAAGGATAAAACTCAGGAGTGGCCAGGTGGAAGAACTACATAGGGCAATGTATGAGGGTATTAACCAAGAGAAAAGCTCCCCAAACCCAGTCCTTTTAGGTTTTTATGCAGTTTTCATTACTTACATGTGTTTAATTAACTCATCGGCCATTGGTGATTGAACTGAACTTTCAGCTCCTACACCCTCTTCAGATCTCCAGGTAAGGCTGAAAGTTCTGATGCTTTAATTAAGTGGTTGATTCCACTGGTAACCAGGTCCCACCTGTAAGGGGCTTCCCCAGAAGATATTAACATAACAAAAAAGCCTTTCTGGGTCTCTTCATAGGAAATTCCGAGGATTTTTGGAACTATTCCAGGAACCAGACAAAAAAGTTTTTATTGTAAGTCACATCACATAATTGACTTCCTTTGCTCTAAAAAAGATTTCAATAAACCTAGCCAGCATTTAAAAATCTCTCATGACATGATACAAAAAAAGGATCAAAGGACACAATTTGTTTCATCCCAGAGTTATAAACATCACCAAATCCTTGGTTTTTGAGGTCTGCTTAATAAATCCGTGTAGGAATCTATCATTGATGGCAAATGGCTCTGGAACTACCAATTGCTTTCTGCAGAACTACCCCAATCTCCCCAGTCCATCTTGACCACAAAGCAGAAGCACTCCATTTCTCTTAAACTATATCCTCCCACCTCTGAGGAAGTTTTCCCTTCCCATCAACTGGTAATCTGCCCTGTGTGATTCTGTGAACTCGGATAGGTAAATAACTTTTAAGCACATTTAAAATTTCTATATGTTGCTGAAGTGGTAGCTGATTCACCATCAGTAGGAGTTAGATGTGCATCATCTTTTGAACTTACTTATTTTCAGTTTTCAGAGAAGCACAGGGCATGCTACACAGACTGCATATGAGGTGATTGACCTCAAACTAACATCCCACATGTACCAAAAAACCAAAAGACAACCTGGACTGCATTCAGAATTAGAAGTTGCCCACCTGGATGACTTGTCATTTCAAAGGGACCTTTCCCCGTAAAGGCTGCTTATTACCCAGTGGACTTGAGCTCTGTCTACATTCCTCTGCCCTTAGCACACCCTTACCCAACTGTAACTCCTCTGTTCTTAAAGCCACTCCCCCAAAATCAATATAAGCACCTTCCCTTTGCTGGGTGGGAAGACAGATTTGAGTTTTAATTCCTATCTTCTTGCCAGTCAATTTGCAAATAAACCCTTTCTTTCAAAATGCCAGTGCCATAATTTTGGTCTTTTAAATGCACTAGGCACAAACCCTTAGCTAGGTATCCAAGTATTTTTAATTGTTCAAAAGACTCCCTTTGGCCTCCCTGTGGTGCAAGGGGTGAAGTAACCACAGCATTACGAAGCTATCCACAGCCACTTGCAGCACAAGTTCCATCCCCTGCCATGGAGCTAACCCAAATGGCACAGCAGACCTCTCCTGTCTCACTCGCTGCTCCCCCCAGCAATGTATTTCAGTCCATCTGCCAGTTCTGTTCCCCTGTCTCTGGTGAATCCCCTCACCCCCAGCACCTCTGGCCCACACCCCAGTTCTTCTATGCATAAATAAATAAGTCTTTAAAACAAAAAAATGGCTTCCTTATAGGATAAATTCTGTTTACTCAGTCTATCAAAAATAAGATCAGTTTGAAAAGTATTCCCACTCACAGGACTGAAAAATGTCTGTCAGTAATCATTTAGGGGCATGTAGTCTAATTTATACAAATATTGGATCCTTGATGGGACATTTCCAATAGCCTTTCAACATTTCTAGAAAGCAGAATTGTCTACCTCACGATTAACTCAAGTACAGTTTTGCACTATTCAAACATCCATCCTTATACAATGCTGAACTCTTCCTGCTCATAAGTACAGTTCTATTAACTGGAATTACTAAGTCATTAAATGAGATAGTTTGTTTCTCTGAAATAGTCTGTTCTACAAATATACTTCTCTTACTCGAGGGGTAGAAAATGTGAAGGCTTGACCCAAAATAATATAAGATTATCCCTCCTGAAATGGGAAGACCACAAGAGACTATGGTGACGGTACATGGGTGAATTGGTGGTGAGGATTTCATGGGGAAATTATACATTGTAGAAAAATGAAGGATGATGTAATGAATATATTTTTAAAAATTTTTTAAAGATTATGAAATTTTTTTAAGAAAAAGATTATCCCTCCTGAGTTCACAAACATCTCAGACACTTGATTTTAAAGAAAAATTACATTAGTGTTCACCACTGAAAGCTATAAAATAAGGAGTAAACTCCTGAATACCATATGGAATAAAGAATCCCAAATGCTTACCTTCTAGTTCTCGGCTGTTAAATTCACAGGTAAGTTCTCAATAAAACTCATTGTCTTATCTTTTGATATAACTCTACTCCTTCAGTCTAAAATTACACCCCTTTTTCTCAAGAATGGACACGAAAAAAAGTGAGGGTTCTACAGTAATTTATTGTTCTTACTATAACATTTTTTTTCATGAAGATAATTTACTTATTTAAAACATCTCCCAAATTTAAAAGTCATTATCAGGCATTATCATTTTGAATACTGACATTTCCTTTGCAAAGCTAGCAGCACCTACATCACTCAAATTCTTTCCTCTTTCTTTTCTTTAAATAACATTGATGAACTAGGGGCAGCAATTTCCCTTCTTGGTGAAGCCTGTGCGTGTCAGTTGCACCTCCAATAAAAGTTCCATTGACAAATATTCTTGGCACCTGTTGGATAAAGAAGAGTAGGTGTCAGAAGTGTAAGATCATTTTACATAGGAATAACAGACACGGTCTTTGGGTATTTTTTTGGATCAGATACCATACTCAGAGCCTCAGAAAATGACCTCTTTTAGTTTTCCATCTGTTGCAGTAAATACTACTACTTACAACCCTACATTTTGGAGGAAAATGAGGCATAGGAACTTACCCAAGACCAGGGATAGAAAAGGACAGAGCTGGCATTTCAGTCCCGAACAATCTTACTCTCAAGCCCTTCCTCCTAATCATTCTGATTTTTAAAAGTTGAAATAAAAGTTTCTAATTATTAATGTTCATTTTTTTACATCTATTTACTAAATGGGATAAATACACTCTAAATGTCTCCATGCACATGTAAGTAAGAAGGAAAAGTGTAAACATTGCATATTTGTCTGATAAGCATATGATGCAAACTTCTACAAATTTCAGAATCTAGAAAACATGGAGCATTAAGCATTAAGGAGCAAATTCCTATTAGTTCAGAAACTGAAAGAGCTCTCACCTCTACTGTCCAGGCTGGATAATTTCAGGTCTAAAATGGCTCCAGGCAGGACCTTAACAACTGACACATACATTCTTATAATCACACAAACATGAAGAAAAAGGAAATGATTTAGCTCAGCTCTTTCCTACTCTAGGAATCTGGCTCCTCCATCAGCCATCTCTTTTTCACAAAGCAAGGCTCTCGGTGGTCCAGATCACCACCAGATACTCACAGTTCTTTCTCCAGTCATTTTGTAGAGAGCATCCTGAAACTGGCTTCCATATTCAAGCATATCCAATTCCACCACTTTATAGTTGACATTCATGTCATTGAAAAGTTTTTTTGCCATTGTACAGTAAGAACAAGATGTTTTTGAGAAAATCACCACACAATTATTAGAAATGGTTTCCTGAAGTAAAACAAAAACAAAATTCTAACTTTAGATATTACCTTTGTAAAAGAAATTCTGGGGAAAGAAATCACAGTGGAAAGGATATGAATTTTAGGCTTCAAATAAGTATCAGCCAGTGTTCTCGTCTATCAATTGAAGAGAACATTCACTTCAGAGAAATATCATTAGGAAAAGCACCTACCTAACTTAAAAAGGCGTTGTGTGCCATTAACAATTATAACTAGTTCATATATAGCAAACATTTTGTAGCAGACATATCTCTCAATTATTTACCCTTACTGCCTCATGAAAACCTCACTGCAATACTGAGGTAAGTCCTATTATTATCTCCACTTTACAGATGAAGAAAGTGAGGCACAAAGGAAGCTAAATAATGTATTTAAGGTTCTCAGCTAATAGCTGGGTGAGCTGGAATCTGAACTAATTCTGGTTCCAGAATCTACACACTTTGTCTCTTCTTAATATTCCTTCTCAAATAATTGGTAAAAAAAAAAAAAAAAAAATGCTCAAACTACCAACTGTGACTTTCAATGATGGGGACCAATATATGATTTCTCTATAAAACATGTCTTTACTGACCCAGGTATAAACAGCTTATTCCTCATCTTTCACTCCTTCCTATACATCTTTATCATAAAAAAAAAAAAAAAAAAACTGTCATTGCAGCCTTGCTAAGGTATGCTTATACTATTGGTTCTAGAAAAGCTACTTCTAGAAATGTTGACTCCATGGGTTTGAAAGAGCTGCCAGAAACTCTTTTTCAAAACCTTCCTAGATTGGTTCCAATTATGTTAATGTAAAATATTCTACAGGTCTCTATCACAAAGTCCATGAGAGCTTGCTTGCATTACTGTAAAATGTGTTTTCTTTGTAACATATAAATGCTTAGGTTCCTCAAGAAATGTTGAGTGGATAGGTCCAGCAGCTGCGCATCTGTCCAGGAGGTTCTCAGGTGAGTCATAAGTAGCACCTCATGATGAAGGTCAAAAAGCGAGAACCCAGGCAACGTGATTCCAAAATTCTGTCTCCCTTTGGGTGTCACAGCTTGAAGATTACTGCGTCACAGCCTATCCTTCCCTTTCTTCTACTTGCCCATAATATTTGTATATAAATAAATATGAAGGATGGGCCCTCCCTCATGGCACAATGGGGTTAAAGCATAGCACTATGATGCTATCTGTAGCCACTGCAGCCCTAGTTTGACTCTCTGCCAGGGAGGTATCCCACATGGTGTGGCAGACCTCTCCAGAACTGCCCACTGCTCCCCTCAGCAGTGTATTTCAATCCATCTGCCTGATCTATACTCCACTCTGTCTATGGTGAATCCTCTTACCCTCCACACCTCTGGCCTGTACCCCAGGTCTTGTATGCATAAATAAATAAAAAGAAATCTGAAGGAGAGGCAGTCATATCAGACATGAATCTCCATTTTATAGATAAGACTACTGAGGTTGACAAGCTCACTATATGGGGATCTGATCCAGCACCAAAGCCAGTGCTCTTTCCTCTACCTGAGCTTGAAGGTTACAGGCACAGTGGGAACAGCACTCATTGTGGACTAGCAAAGTAAGCGAGAACTCAGAGTTTCCTGACCCCCCACCCCTTCCACCACTTCTCAGGTGCATCCTTGTTGGTTCTGTATTCTAAGAGAAGCAACTCTCTCGCAATATGCTTCTGGCATTGCTATTATAGCTTGTAGCTATGAAGGACTACATTTTCACTCAAATAAAGACAGATTTTATGTAGGTAGTAGTGTTTCAAGGTGAGGAATAGAGAAAAGCATAAGGATGTCAGTAGCAGAAAAAGAAAAACAAGAAAGCTGTTCTGCAGCAGACTTTATTGGGCTTTGTAATCAAAAAGAAAAAAAAGCAGAGATTATAGTATCGGTGAGAGGTTGTTATATGGTCACAAGGGTTATTTTGACAGCAGACTTAAAAATATATGTTAATGTAATAATTCACTTGCTGAACTATATCAAGTTTGGATAAGTATACTTTATGTGTTAAGACGCAATTCTTTTACTAGAAAGTTCTTTCCTGTATTCCCCATGTCACTCACCTGGATCTGGTTCACAGGAGCAGTTGCTGACATCTCCAAAGTTGAAGATGTTCTGTTCCCCATCCTGTAAAGAATTTTAATAAGTAAGTACTGTTTCTT
Source organism: Condylura cristata (assembly GCF_000260355.1). Lineage (NCBI taxonomy): Eukaryota > Metazoa > Chordata > Mammalia > Eulipotyphla > Talpidae > Condylura > Condylura cristata. The sequence continues at coordinate 32,260,795 of NW_004567119.1, forward strand.
AAACATTAAGTATATCAGATAAGATACATTTGAAGAAACCCAGATAAGCAAATGTATATCCAAACTAATTAAGTAGGAAAGCTTTAATTATTATCTGCACAAATATCAGTTCACAAAGTATGTTCACTAAAATCAAAGAGTACAAGCTTCTCTAACTAGCTTCCCAATGACCTTATTAATTATCTGATCAAACCACAATTACTGTGTTTAAAAGTTGGCATCCATTAATTCTGTGAACCAGGGAACCTACAAATATTCAAAGGTCTAAGGGAAACTAAGACATCTCAATCATAGGATCCCTTGCTCAAAGTTTGCCAGTCTGTAAAGTGGAATCACAGTCATGCATCACAGATTTGGTGAAGCTTGAATTGATACACAGAAAGCAGAACAGTGCTTTGTCTATAGTAAATGCTTGATAATGTTTGAAATGTCAAATAACAACTGTTATTTCTTGATTACTGGGACCTGCATTACCTCAGCACTTATTATCCAAAACGTAGTTGCTGAAAATCTATAAAAAGGAAGCATTCATTGACAACAGGAAAATATTCAGTGAAAAACTGAACAGATTAAGATTACCAAATTTCCTGCTCATTCCTCAAACTTTCCTCATCCATTTCACTTTTCTTCATCAGTCAGGTCCTACTGGATTGTTAGAACAATACCAATATCATGAAGCAAACTAACTGCTGAACAAAGTTATAGACCTTGCAGAATGAGATATTAGAGGATTCAAGAGAGAATTACTTGAACATCTAAAAAGTAAGAGGTAAGATCAAGAATTGAAATTTCAAATATTTCAGAGAATTATGCTGCAAAACTCAAGTTCTGATAGGAAAGTCTCCCTTCAAATCAACACTTCATTCATTCACTGTGAATAAAAAGCAAGCTGCTGGGCCCTCCCTGGTGGCGCAGCAGGTTAAAGCACAGCACAAAGAAGCTTAAACCACTTCCGCATGTGTTCCATTCCTGCCTGCCCCGGAGGTGATCCACATGGCGCGGCAGACCTCTCCTGACCCGCCCGCTGCTCCCCTCAGCAGTGTACTTCGTCGATCTGCCTGTTCTGCTCCCCACTCTGCCTCTGGTGAATCCTCTCACCCTCCGCATCTCTGACCTGTACCCCAGTTCTGTAAGAATAAATAAATAAATCTTTTTTTAAAAAAAAAAAGAAAAGCAAGCTGCTTTTTATGTTATGTCTAGTTTCTTTTTTTTCCTAAGTTATCAATAAAAGTATTTTTTGCTTTAGTGTACAGCAGAAAATTGTTGCACTGTTTGAAGAATCCACATTAAATGGTCCCTTACATGTTATTCTTGGGTGAGAAGCTTCTGTCTCAGAGTGTCTACATACTGAGAATAATGAAACTAACAAACATCTTTAGTGATCACAAAGCATTTAAAGAGAGACTCCTCTATCTGAACATTATATAACTTTCTAATGTTTATAATCCATTGAACTGGGGTACAGACCAGAGGTGCAGGGGTAGGGGTTGAGAGGATTCAACAGAGACAATGGGAAAAACAACAGGTGGATCTGCTGAAATGCACTGCTGAGGGGAGCAGCAGGCAAAACAGAAGAGGTCTGCTGTGCCATGTGGGTCACCTCCCTGGCTGGGGATGGAACACATGCTGCAGTAGCTGCACATAGCTTCATAGTGCTGCACTTTAACTCCTTGCACCACCAGGGAGGCCCCTGTGTATAATCTATTATCCCACGCTTCCCAATAGATAAGAAAACCTTCCTGGCAAAAAAGGTCCGAGTGCCTGTGTCAGGAAAGGGTTAGGAGTAGCAAGTTAGAAAGTCCACAGCCAGGAGCCTCCCTGGAGGCACAAGGAGTTAAGTGTCAGCACTATGAAGCTATCACCAGCTACTAAGTCCTAAATTCAATCCCCAGCCAAGGAGATGACCCAAAGGGCACAGCAGACCTCTCCTGTCTGGCCCCCTGCTGCCCTCAGCAGTGTATTTCAGTCAATCTATCTGTTCTGCGTCCCACTCTGTCTCTGGTGAATCCTCTCACATACACCCCCATACTGCCGGTCTACACCCCAGTTCCTGTATGCATAAATAAATAAATCTTTAAAAAAAAATCTCAAGTCCAGGATAGAATCATCACCACAAACCATGCTTATTTGCATTTATGGAGCCCCTACTATGTGCTAGGCAAGCGAAGTACTAGATACCCGAGGATGCACATACCTGCAGAAACACTACTGTGGCTCTAAGACCACTCAGTCAGATGTTACTCCACAGTAGACTAGCACCCATGACGGGCTCATCAACAGTTCGAGAGTCCAGCAAAACTGATAGGGGTGACTCTATCAAGTGCATAGGAAGAGGCTCCCAGAGGAAGGGATGGCTGCACGAGGGAGGGCACAGAGGTAGCAGGTGACAGGGCGGATAACCGGGCAGGGCATTGGCCTGGACATCGGTCTCCACTCCACAGGTCTGGGGGCGCGGGGTATTAAAGCTGATGCGCAAGGGAAACAATGACCTCGACCTAGCCAATGAGACTAAGCCGCGGTCCCTGCCCTCATAAACGTGCCCTCCTAGTGGGCAGCCTCACCTTTACTGCCCGCGGGAGGGTTGTCAGGTTTAGCAAATACAAATGCGGCGCGCTCCACTTGATCATATCGATAACTTTCCGATAAACAGCAAATTACTGCGTAGTCTAGATCTATCCCCGACATTTGCTGGGGACGCGAAGTCGGGGATAGACTTACACGACGGAGAGATTCGTTGTTTATCTGAACCCGAACATTTTACTGTGTTTTGTCCGGCAAACTTCAAGGTTGCAGGGGTCGCTCCCAGCCAACAGACTCAAAATCGTTCTGCCAGAGCGTCCCAGGACCCCTAATGGGTATTGCAGCTTAGGGCACCTTCGACCCCTCCCGGCCTTCTTGCGGTCCCCGCCGGGTCGCCCCAGCCTGCAGGGTGAAGTGGACGTCCCGCCCAGCGCCCGACGCGACCCCCCCGAGGCCTCCGCGCGCCGATGGCCAGTCCAGCCTGCCGCGCCTCGTACCCGGC